>NC_067398.1:275844064-276165820 GCF_016432865.1 Antechinus flavipes
AAAGGAAAGAAGAAAGAAAAGAGAATAAGGGCACAAAGGAAGGAAATTTATTGGTTGGACTTTTGTTTCCAGCAACAGATCTTTTTAATAGTTGATAGCTTTTTCAAATAGTTTTCCCCTTTCTTTTATTTTGAGCCTACAATTTTTTATCTCTGTTTGTTTGTTTGTTTTCCAGAAGAAGGTTATATATCTAGGGTGTGAGGGGGAAGATGGATAGCATCATTCCTTTCACCATATTTGGGTTGTATTTATCAGCTGGAGGCTTGTTGTTTACTAACTGCCTACATTATTATTATAATCATTATTATTATTATTATTATTTCTCTGTAGATGAAAATATGAAGTTAGAATCTGAGACATTGTCATTGACAGATTGTCTTCCATGACAATTATTTATTCTTATTTATGTGAAACATATGATGAAATATTCCAAATTAGTGATCTAAAACTTCAGGAAATCCCATTTGATTTGAGAAATTATGGTCAAAATTTCCTGCATAGAGTCTCCCCACCTTTTTATTGACTGCCCTTCATCCTTGGAATTATCTTCTTCCACACCTCTACCATTTGTATTCTGTCTTGCTTTAAGATATGATTTAAATCCTGTCATCTTGAGGAGCATTCCTAAATTCTTGTCTGACTCCTACCCCCCAACTACCTTTTCTCTGAGAATGCTTTTTATTATAATTCTATCTTTATATATCTAGACAGATAAAAAGATTTTTATATACAAAATACATAGTTATTTAAATGCTGTCTCCTTTACTAGAATATGAACTAGTTGAGGTAAGGGACCACATTTTGGCTTTTCTTTATGTATCCAGCTCTTAATACTTTCCTTGGCCCATAGAAGGGACTTAATACTTGTAAGCATACTTCCTTCATTCAAATAAAATTGATAAAACTAAATACCAAAAAAAGTTTGGAATTCATCAATCTCTCCTTTCTCTCCCTTTATTTGGTTTCTGTAATTCTGGTTTGTTTGAGCATTCATATATTCAATATGATTTGCCTGGGGAGCTGTGAAGCAGTTATCAAGTGACTATTTGCTTGCATTGGCTGAAGATTTCTTTGTCAACTACATTTCTGTGGCAATAGGTGCCACTGGCAGCCAAAGCATAAATTTTTAAAGTTCTAGGTTTTAAAACTGAAACCTAACTTTTGATTGCTGGAGTTAGGAGAAGCCTATAATAGTTATATTCCAGTACTTGTATTCACATTTTATGGGGAAGCAATTTTTTTCTTTTATAAAATTGATAAATTCATTGAAGATGGTAGGCTAGAGTTGCCTCTGATGTCAATCTGGAAGGGCTCCTCATAGAGTACCATGAGGAAAAAATTTAGGTTGTTCTTCACTTAAGTTATTTTCAATTAGTTGTCATTCTGTGAACATTTGCAAAATTGTCCTTGTCCCTCCTTGACTTTGTTACTTTTGAATGCTGACTTCTTTCCATCTGATATGCTCACCCAACTTACTCGAAAACTGAACAAACTCATATTCCCATTGCACATCTAGACTTAATAAGAATTGTAAAGTATCATGTTTCTAATGGTTAGAGATTCTCATTTCCCTAAAACCTCGGTTATTTTAATTTTGTATATACAATTTCTTTAATGAAAATGATGATGATGATGACAATGTGAACTTTCATAGTTTTTTTTTGTTTGTTTGTTTGTTTTTTGTTTTGTTTTCAAGTTAGGTATAGAGGAAAGAAATTTTTAAATGGTTGTTGCTATATTTTTTTCTGTTTTCCATGTGGCTACTAAAGAGATCCTCCCACTCTCCCCACCTTGGTTAACTCTTTATTTCTCAGTTTGTAATTCATCTGAATTTCTCATGTACATCTTAATTAAATATTGGGAAACATATCTGACATTTTCTCTTAGCTTAGGAATGGCTGCAAAGAATGAGTAAGAGTCTTGAGCATTAGGGAAACCAAATTTCCCTGTTTCTGGCTGGAGTTTGCATTCTATTTTCCCATCTTCATTTCTTTACATAGCTCTTTGTCTTTCAATTTCCTATCTCTTTTCATGACGTCAGTCCTGTGGTATCTTTGACTTTTAGTAACTCTTTTTCCTTAAATAATCATACACACATACATACAATGATTATTACTGTCTATATTATATCCTCCACCACTCTGTGAAACAAAAAAAACTTGCAGACAATAACTTTTTCTTGGTAAATGCTAGGAAAATAACAACTGACAGAATTTTAATCAACTGGTTCTCAATATGTAGAAATAATCTTTCCCATTCAATGACACATATACATGTGACTTTATGTGAAAAGAGAACAAAAATTAAATTTTTATCTTAGAAAGTAGAAATATCTTGTAGTAGCAAATAAAGTAACTAGTATTCCATAACAAGTATCAAAGCTAAAAAATAAAATAATAATTTTATTGTAAACCTTCTGAATTATTATGGTTATACAAAACTTCTATAAACATACTATATTGAAGATAATTTGAACTTTAATTTGACTCAAAATCATTATTTATCATTCATTTATCCTGGACTACACTTGTAGCTATTTAGATGCAGATATAGATCATAAAGAACAGTACAGTCAAACTCAATTTCAAATGGATCTTTGTAGGCTATATATTGACTTAAGAAACCTTAAAATTATCCATATTTTTCTTTATTCTCTTAACATGTCCCATTTAAATTTTAATCAGGTTCAAGTGGAATGAAGCCATTAGACTCACAAGTTTGATAAATCAACCAATTATAATAATTGATTTTAATTTTTGGTTCATTCAACTAGTTTTCTTGTTTATTATCAAGGCTCTGAAGATTCATTTCAATTTTCATACTTCCCTTTCTTTTCCTTTATTCAAATTTTTTTTTGCCTTTTCTTTCCTCTAATTACTATATTACTTTTTTTCCTTTTCATACTGAATTTTCCATCTTTCCATATATATATTAATTTTATAGAAATATTTCCTCACAATAAGTGGAGTATTGGTTATCCTTGGCTTTCTTTTGGCCTTGAATGCCATATTATTTTCTTTAAGAAAACATTTTGTTAAGGAAACATTTTCTGTTTCCCTGCTTGTATTCTTTATGTTTTCTTCTGAATATTTCTGTTTATTAATAGATATTTCAAAGATTTACAGATTATAATACATTAATAATGCAATAATTTCATCATTATCAAGAATAATTTTTCATTGATATGAAATATCATTTTTCCTTTCTCTTTCTAAATGATAGCTATTTTTAGCAGTCATTGTTGGTACTATGGCAGTCATTTTCAGAAGTTATAGGGCTTAGAATTTGATTCACAAAAGATGTAGATATTCCAATAATGCAAGGTAGTTGCCTTTTCACAATATTGTATATTTTAATTTACAAAAAGAGAGGCTCATGCAAGGTAGCATGGAGTAGTTGATGATTAGGACATTAGAAAGAAATGGGTTCAGGTTTCAAATGAGTGGTTTCAAATTCAAATAGAAATAGTGATCATTACTCTGTACATAAGTATCATTGTGGGTCACATGTTAATTTAGTATTTTATTTTTTTAATTTATTTTATTTGAAAAAAAATTAAGAAAAAGAGAAAAGCATAAAGGGAGTACAAAACTAAATAAAGCAAAACTAAAGAGAACATTGTCATGTGCCCAGCAGAACACAGAGAAGATTCAAAATATATAACAACAAATTACCAGATCAAGAAAGTATATATTAGTAGAAGAAATTATATTCAAGAATGTCCATTTTTTTCTTTATTTCCTTATAAATTGTTCTTTGGTTCTCTGCTTCGCACCTTATTTTCTTTATTCTGTTTCCCCATTTCATCCCCCTTTATCCCAAGTAAGATACATTTGAGAAAATATATATTTATATAGTTAGATAGATACACACACACACACATACACACACACACACATACACCACATACACATATCTATCTTTCCTGTCCCTGCTGACTCTTTAATTAAATTCTACTTTATTACTTGCCTTGCTATTAATCAACTTCCCCCCATCCAAGGATCCCTCCCTTGTCTTCTTCCTTGACTCTTTGCTTCCTCATTCACCAATCTTTCTCCCCTTATTACTTTAAAGATTTGGAAGGGTGCTTTATCATTCGTGGAATATATGTAATGTTACCTATTGAACTCATTCTCAATGTGAGTAAGTTTTCAGAACTGCAAGCTGTCCTCCCTGCTAACTCTTCTGTGTCTATTCTTTCTTTGTACCTCATTTGTAAAACATAATCATTATTTTTACCTTAACTCAGTCAATCTTTCTTTTAAGCTACCCTTTTGTTGATGTTAATCTTAAACATATAGTATACATTTCCCATGTAACAAAAACATAAACAATTTGTCCATGAATAAACAATTTGTCCATGTTAAATTACTTAACATTTTTATTTCATATTGATTTTTATATGTCAATTTTTTTGTTAAGATTGGGTTTGGTTGAAGAGAAAGTCCTGAAAAATTTACAAGCTAGTAGAATGTCCATATTTTCTTATTTAAAATTATAGATAATTTTGCTGGATATGCTATTTTTGGCCATAGGGCTAGTTCTTTTGATTATCAGTAGATATGATTCCAGGACCTGTAGCCTTTTATTGTAGTTACTAATAAGTCGTGTACAATTCTAAGTATAACTCCAAGTGTACTAGAAATTTTCTTTCTTATTTCTTGAAAAATTTTCTTTAATCTGGGGATTTTGAAATTTGACAATTATATTCCTGTGTATTTTCCAGAAAATATTAATGGTGATGGTGTATTTTTCTATTTCCACTTTCACATCATGTTCTATCACTTCAGGACAATTTTCTTTTTTTCCTTTTTCTTTCTTTCTTTCTTTTTTTCGTTCTTTCTTATTTTTTATTAAAGCTTTCTATTTTCAAAACATGTGGATGGATAATTTCCAGCATGGATAATTTTCAATATTCATGCTTGCAAAAACTTGTGTTCCAAAATTTTTCTCTCCCTTTTCCTCACTTCCTTTCCTAGGTGGTAAGTAATCCAATATCTGTTAAACATGTGCAATTCTTCTATACATATTTCCAGTTATTGTTCTGCACAAGAAATATCAGATCAAAAAGGGGAAAAAATGAGAAGGAAAGCAAAATGCAAGCAAACAACAATAAAAATGTGAAAATACTATGTTGTGATCCATATTCAGTCCTCGCTCTGAGTACAGATAGTTCTATTCATCATAAGATCCTTGGAACTGGCTTGAATCATCACATTGTTGAGAAAAGTCCATAAGAATTCTTCATCGTATAATGTTGTTAGTGCTATGTACAATGATCTCTTGATTCTGTTCACTTTACTTAGCATCAGTTCATGTAAGTCTCTCTAGACCTCTTATTATCCTGCTGATTGTTTCTAATAGAACAATAGTATTACATTAGTCATATATCATTACTTATTCAACCATTCTCCAACTGATGGCCATCCACTCAGTTTCCAGTTTCTTGCCACTACAAAAAGGGCTGCCACAAACATTTTTTGCACATGTGGGTACCTTTCCCTCCTTTATGCTCTCTTTTAGGATACAAGCCCAATAGAAACATTGCTGAATCAAAGTTCTGCTTAGTTTGATAGCATTTGGGCCTAGTTCCGAATTGCTCTCCATAATGGTGGAATCACTTCACATCTCCACCAATAAGGTATTAGTGTCCAGGACCATTTTCTTGAATTATTTCCTGCATTATTGTGTCAAGTTTCTCTTTTTGATACAACTTTCTAGTAGAACAGTTATTGTTATATTTTCTCTCCTTGTTCTGTTCTCCAGTCATTTTTCTTATAAGATATTTCACATTTTGTTCTTTTTCTCATTCTTTATGATCTGTTTGGTTATTTCTTGGTCTTTCATAACTTTTCTGGCTTCTCCTACCCTAATTTTAATTTTCAAGGAAGTATTTTCATCTTTGAGACAATGCACCTTCTTTTCTAGTTGGTTAACTTTTTTTTTTCATAATCTTGTTTTTCTTTGATCTTTTTAAAAGTTTTTTCCTCAATCTTTCATTTGATTTATAAATTTATTTTTCTGTCCTTCTATAAATTCTTTCTGGGTGGGAATCTGGGGTGATCTTTGGGGTAGAAGTTTTGTTTTTGTTGTTGTTTGTTTGTTTGTTTGTTTGTTTTAACTAAAGGGACCTCCTCTGAAGATGAATCCCAGTCTTCCTAGTTCCCACAATATGTTTCAATAGTAGGGTTCTTTCCTCTTTATAAATTCATTAAAGAAAAACAGATATTACTGTAAGCACTTCCATTTGTGAAGTGGAGGGATGATCCCTCAAACTTCCCTTCAGCTCTTCCCTCTGATCAGTAACCCCAAAACAATTGCTTCACTCTCCTGTAAGTGCCCACAGCTATCAATTTCCCTGCCTTGCTGCTTTTGCACTGACCAAATACTGGTTCCTTTTCAAATCTCAGCAGTGCAGCTGGGCCTGATGTTTCTAATCAGTAGAAGTTCCCACAGTCTACCTGGTCTCAGACCAGACTCTACAAATAGTCCTGGAGGTGAAGGTCTCTGTGGTTCTTGCTGAGTCTGCAGCCCTATGGGCTCCCATTTGATGTTTCTGTGGAGTTACCCTGAGTATTTGCACTTTACATAGGTTAATCCCCAGATCAGGGTCTTTCTTCAGATCTTCTCAGATTGTATCAGGAGGACCACTGTTTTACCCAAAGTCTTCTTGATTTTTTATGAGTCTATCTTCACCCTGAGATGCAAATTTGTTCTATTTCTAAGAGAAAATGGGAGAGCTTGAAATTTACCAACCTACTCCACCATCTTCCCAGAATCCTCCATCTTGCTTTAGTATTAAATTTTTTATCTATATTTTATTATATTATATTTATTTTTTAAACTATTTCCTGATTACATTTTAATCTAATTTGGCTTTTCTAAGGGCTCTCAGACTACAGGTTTCACAAATCTGCTGAGTTATTCAGCAAGTGGTGCTTTTTATTAGTAAGGGAGTTTATTCATCTCTACCAATGAAATAAAAAGTGGGAATAAATAAAAAAAGGCACATGGCAAAAAATAAACAACTGATGACTAGGATAATGGGGAATTAGTCACAAAGAATGAAAAATGACAGAGCAAAATCTGCAAATAAGTTTGTTGCCAATAAGGTCAGTCTCAAAAAATTTGGCTTCTATGGTATTGTTTAGAGCAAGAAGAAAATAAGGGGTTAGATATTCAGATGGGTAAGAAACCCATCTTAATCTAGGGTCATGTAGTTTTGCCAAATTATTTATTATTTCTTTTAGACAACGTGGAAAACCTTGGTTATAATCAGCTTAATACCAGGAAAGTATATTAAGACAATACATATGTGGCTTGTATATGGAGTTCTTGCTTATATAAGTCTACTTGACATCCTGTCTCAGATATAATAGTAAAATAGATCATTTGAACAGAGTATATAGCAATATCCTGAAAGGGGCATGACAAGCCATGGAACATGGAGGGAAGAAAGATGGCCAGTTTCCAAAACTGTGACAACTTGCCACAAATGAGTTTCTGAGTCTCAGAGAAACTTATAATCTCCAAGTGTTTTTAGGCTATTACCTTGAACATTTCTAGTTATTTATAATCATAGCATTTTGCTAAGAAATGTACAAAAAGATAAATAGTAACATTATAGTTATAAAATAATTGAGAAACAAAATGTGATTATTTGCTAACTGTAAAGATATAGAACACCCTACAATTTTAACAAAAAGGAAATTTTCAATAATGACCAAAATTTGATTTTGAGGTCTATATGTCCTAATATATGATCAGTTTTTGTATAGGTTCAATCAACTGCTGAGAAGAAAGTGTACTCATTTCTGTCTCGATTCAGTTTTCTCCAAAGATCTATATACCTAATTTTTCTAGTATTCTATTTACCTCTTTAACTTCTTTCTTGTTTATTTTCTGGTTCTATTTATGTAGTTTTGAGAGAGCAAGGTTGAGATCTGCTACTTATAGTTTTGCTATCTATTTCTTCTTGCCATTCTCTTAACTTCACTTTTAGGAATTTAGATGCTATACCACTTGGTGCATATATGTTTAGTATTGATATTCCTTTATTGTGTATGCTACCCTTTAGCAAGATATAGTTTCCTTCCTTATGCCATTTAATTAGAGCTACCCTTGCTTTTATTTGATCTGAAATCAGAATTGCTACCCCTCTTTTTTAACTTCACCTGAAACATAGTATATTCTTTTCCAGCCCTTTACCATCACTTTATATGTATCACTCTGCTTTAAATGTGTTTCTTTTAAAGAGGTTTAAAGAGGTTAAAGAGGTAGGGTTTTAGCTTTTAATCTAGTCTGCTAAACATTTCTAGTTTATGGAAGAATTCATCCCATTCACATTTATAGTTAAAACTACTAATTCTATATTTGCTGCCATCTTATTTACCCTTATTTCTCTTTCCTTTTCCTCTTTCCCCCTTCCCTAGTATTTTGCTTATGAGCATCACTTGCCTCAAGTAGTCATCCCACTTTCTTATACCTCTCCCATACTATTTCTCTTTTCCCTCAGATTGTCTATCCTAGATCTATTTTCCAGGTCATTGTTTTCCCAAATAGGTATTTTACATTTTCTTCTATGTTTCCTTTCTTTCTTTCTTTTTTTTTGGTTTTACTTGACTGATTCTTGATGTTTCCTTGAGTCATTCATTTCCATTTGTTCAGTTCTGATTTTTAGTGAATTATTTTATTCATTTACTTTTTTTACTTCTTTTTGTACTTGTCCAATTGAATTTTTAATTTAATTGTTTTGTTCAATAGTTTTGTTTTTGTTTTTTGTTTTTTTTTTCCATTTCACAAATTCTGTTTTTAAGGGGGGTTGTTTTCTTTCTCCATTTCACAAATTCTGTTTTTCAGGGAGTTGTTTTTCTCTTTTGTCAAATTTGTTTTGTAAGGAGTTATATGCTTTTTTTTCATTTCACTAAGTCTATTTTGTAAAGGATTTTCTTCAAATAATTTCTATTTCTTTTTCCAAACACTTGCAAAGTTCTCATTTTTACCCATTTTTCTTCTAGCTCTCTTTTAAGATACTTTATAATTTCTTCTAAAAGAATTGTAGAAGGATGGAACTCTTAAAAAGGTGTACTTAAATCAAGGACAGCAGGATGATTATACTTAAGCACCTACTCATTGTGAGATAATGGTTCTCTAAACATATACTTAATGTGTAGATGGCGGAGAGGAGGCTCACAGTTGCATAAGCTCCGCGGTTTCTCTCACTATCCACTTCATTACAAGCCTCTGAATCAATGCTTGACTGAAAAAAACCCACAAATAGTTACAAAGAGAAGCCATCCTTGAGATCCGCCAAGAAAGGTCTGTCTTTACTGGAGGGCTGGGGCGGTTTTAGATCGGGCGCAGGCTGAGGGCAGCGGCAGTGAGAGCACGGGAGCAGAGCTGAGAGGGGGTGGGGAGTGATCGTAGCCGTCTCTGCGGGGAGAGCTTCGCTACAGGTTTGGAACCTGCAGCAAGTCAACAGCCCAGCAGAGAAGCTAAAAACACCGGGGCTGAAGAATACAACCGCAAACAGCTGGAGTCTCTCAGGACCTGGCCGCCCCCCCCTTCCCCCCCCTCAGTGACTCAGCACGCTTTGGGATCTCAGAGCGCAGGCGCAGCACAGTCCTGCTAGTGCCTCACTGCTGCCCCCTGCAGTCTGTAGAGGAAGCTCGATAACACACCCAGCCCCCCCCCCCAAAGAAAGACTCCAGTTTTTTCTGTTTTTCTTTGGTAGTTTGTCTCTGATTAATAGACAGAATGAGCAAGAAGCTGAAGAGGACTTTAACCCTTGACAGCTTCTACACAGATAGAGAGCAGACTCTAAATCCTGAGGAGACTAAAAACAGGCAGTCCCCAGGTGATTCCCCAAAGGAGGAGATCGTTTGTTCCTCAGCACAGATAAACCTCATAGAAGTGATTAAAAAGGCTCTCACAAGGGAGCTAGAAGAAAAATGGGGAAAGCAGAGTGAGGCTTGGCAAAAGGAGAAGGAAGCTTGGGAAAAGGAGAGGGAGGCTTGGCAAAAGAGCCTGGAGAAGTCAGTTAAAGAGAGAGTGGATAAAGAAGTAAAATCCTTGAAAAATAGGATTAGTGAACTGGAAACAGAAAACAGCTCTCTAAAAAACAAAATTGGCGAAATGGAAAAAAATTCCACAGAACAAAAGAACTCAATTGGACAATTAGAGAAAGATTTTAAAAAAGTGAGTGAAGAGAATACTTCACTGAAAATCAGAATTGAACAAGTGGAATTGAATGACTCGAGGAGACAAGAAGAATCAGTCAAGCAAATCCAAAAAAATCAAACAATGGAGAAAAATGTGAAATACCTTCTGGGGAAGACAACAGACCTGGAAAACAGATCCAGGAGAGACAATCTGAGAATCATTGGACTCCCAGAAAAACATGATGAAAAAAAGAGCCTGGACACTGTCTTCCAGGAAATTATCAAAGAGAACTGCCCAGAAGTCATAGGAACAGAGGAAAAAATAAACATTGAAAGGATTCATCGATCACCCACTGAAAGGGATCCTAAAATCAAAACACCAAGGAATATAGTGGCCAAATGCCAGAACCCTCAGATGAAAGAAAAAATATTGCAAGCGGCTAGAAAAACCCAATTCAAGTATCAAGGAGCCACAATAAGGATCACCCAGGATCTGGCAGCATCCACATTAAAAGATCGAAGGGCCTGGAATATGATATTCCGAAAGGCTAAGGAACTTGGTATGCAACCAAAAATAACTTACCCAGCGAGAATGAGCATCTTTTTCCAGGGAAGAAGATGGACATTCAACGAAGTAAGCGAATTTCATCTATTTCTGATGAAAAAACCAGAACTTAACAAAAAGTTTGATCTACAAATATAGAACTCAAGAGAAATCTAAAAAGGTAAAGATTAATCTTGGGAACTATATTTTGACTATATAGATGTATAAAGAATACATGTATACCTTGTTCTAGAAATTGATGTGGAAAGGACATTGTACCAGAAAAAGGGTAAAGTGGGGGTAGTACATCTCATGAAGAGGCATAGGAAACCTATTATATCTGAGAGAAAGAATGGAGGGGGTTGAATATAGTGGGTATCTTACTGCCTTCAGAATTGGCTTTAAGTGAAAAATCTTAAGACATATTCAATCTATGGTGAAACCTCTCCCATCTCATTGAAAAGTGAGAAGGGAAAAGTGGAAAGGGAAGGAATAAGCTAAGCGGAAGGGAATACGGGAACTGGGAGGGAAAGGGGTAAGATAGGGGGAGGAACTCTAAGGCGGGGGGAGGGACACTAAAAAGGGAGGGCTGTGAGAAGCAAGGGGTGCTCACAAGCTTAATACTTGGAAGGGGGGGAAAGGGGAAAGAAGGGAGGAAAGCATAAACCGGGGTTAACAAGATGGCAAGTAATACAGAATTGGTCATTCTAACCATAAACGTGAACGGGGTAAACTCCCCCATAAAGAGGAAGCGGTTAGCAGAATGGATTAAAAGCCAGAATCCTACAATATGTTGTTTACAGGAAACACACCTGAAGCGGGGAGATACATGCAGGTTAAAGGTAAAAGGTTGGAGCAAAATCTACTATGCTTCAGGTGAAGTCAAAAAAGCAGGGGTAGCCATCCTGATCTCAGATCAAGCTAAAGCAAAAATTGACCTAATTAAAAGAGATAAGGAAGGACACTATATCTTGCTAAAGGGTAGCATGGATAATGAAGCACTATCTATATTAAACATATATGCACCAAGTGGGGTAGCATCTAAATTCTTAAAAGAGAAACTAAGAGAGCTGCAAGAAGAAATAGACAGTAAAACTATAATAGTGGGAGATCTTAACCTTGCACTCTCAGAATTAGATAAATCAAACCAGAAAATAAATAAGAAAGAAGTCAAAGAGGTAAACAGAATACTAGAAAAGCTAGATATGATAGATCTCTGGAGAAAATGTAATGGAGACAGAAAGGAATACACTTTCTTTTCAGCAGTTCATGGAACCTATACAAAAATTGACCATATATTAGGACATAAAAACCTCAAACTCAAATGTAGTAAGGCAGAAATAGTAAATGCATCCTTTTCAGACCACGATGCAATGAAAATTACATTCAACAAAAAAGCAGGGGGAAGTAGACCAAAAAATAATTGGAAACTAAATAATCTCATACTAAAGAATGATTGGGTAAAACAGCAAATCATCGACATAATTAATAACTTCACCCAAGAAAACGATAATAATGAGACATCATACCAAAATGTATGGGATGCAGCCAAAGCGGTAATAAGGGGAAATTTCATATCTCTAGAGGCCTATTTGTATAAAATAGAGAAAGAGAAGGTCAATGAATTGGGTTTGCAATTAAAAATGCTAGAAAAGGAACAAATTAAAAACCCCCAGTCAAACACTAAACTTGAAATTCTAAAAGTAAAAGGTGAGATCAATGAAATTGAAAGTAAAAAAACTATTGAATTGATTAATAAAACTAAGAGTTGGTTCTATGAAAAAACCAACAAAATAGACAAACCCTTAGTAAATCTGATTAAAAAAAGGAAAGAGGAAAATCAAATTGTTAGTCTTAAAAATGAAAAGGGAGAACTCACCACTAACGAAGAGGAAATTAGAGCAATAATTAGGAGTTACTTTGCCCAACTTTATGCCAATAAATTCGACAACTTAAATGAAATAGAAAAATACCTCCAAAAATACAGCTTGCCCAAACTAACAGAGGAAGAAGTAAATATCCTAAACAGTCCCATCTCAGAAAAAGAAATAGAACAAACTATCAATCAACTCCCTAAGAAAAAATCCCCAGGACCAGATGGATTTACATGTGAATTCTACCAAACATTTAAAGAACAATTAACTCCAATGTTATATAAACTATTTGAAAAAATAGGGATTGAAGGAGTCCTACCAAACTCCTTTTATGACACAGATATGGTACTGATACCTAAACCAGGTAGGCTGAAAACAGAGAAAGAAAATTATAGACCAATCTCCCTAATGAATATTGATGCTAAAATCTTAAATAAAATATTAGCAAAAAGATTACAGAAAATTGTCACCAGGATAATACACTATGACCAAGTAGGATTTATACCAGGAATGCAGGGCTGGTTCAATATTAGGAAAACTATTAGCATAATTGACTATATCAATAACCAAACAAACAAAAACCACATGATCATCTCAATAGATGCAGAAAAAGCATTTGATAAAATCCAACACCCATTCCTAATAAAAACACTTGAGAGCATAGGAATAAATGGACTTTTCCTTAAAATAGTCAGGAGCATATATTTAAAACCATCAGTAAGCATCATATGCAATGGGGAAAAACTGGAACCTTTCCCAGTAAGATCTGGAGTGAAGCAAGGTTGCCCACTATCACCATTATTATTTAATATCGTATTAGAAACACTAGCCTCGGCAATAAGAGTCGAGAAAGATATAAAAGGAATTAGAGTAGGCAATGAGGAAACCAAACTATCACTCTTTGCAGATGATATGATGGTATACCTAGAGAACCCCAGAGATTCTACCAAAAAGCTATTGGAAATAATTCATAATTTTAGCAAAGTAGCTGGCTACAAAATAAATCCCCATAAATCCTCAGCATTTTTATACATCACCAACAAAACCCAACAGCAAGAGATACAAAGAGAAATTCCATTCAGAATAACTGTTGATACCATAAAATATTTGGGAATCTATCTACCAAAGGAAAGTCAGGAATTATATGAGCAAAATTATAAAAAAGTCTCCACACAAATAAAGTCAGACTTAAATAATTGGAAAAATATTAAGTGCTCTTGGATCGGCCGAGCGAACATAATAAAGATGACAATACTCCCTAAACTAATCTATTTATTTAGTGCTATACCAATCAGACTTCCAAGAAAATATTTTATTGATCTAGAAAAAATAACAACAAAGTTCATATGGAACAATAAAAAGTCGAGAATCTCAAGGGAATTAATGAAAAAAAAATCAAATGAAGGTGGCCTAGCTGTACCTGATCTAAAATTATATTATAAAGCAGCAGTCACCAAAACCATTTGGTATTGGCTAAGAAATAGATTAGTGGATCAGTGGAAAAGGCTAGGCTCACAAGACAGAATAGTCAATTATAGCAATCTAGTGTTTGACAAACCCAAAGCCCCTAACTTCTGGGAAAAGAATTCATTATTTGATAAAAACTGCTGGGATAATTGGAAATTAGTATGGCAGAAATTAGGCATGGACCCACACTTAACACCATATACCAAGATAAGATCAAAATGGGTCTATGACCTAGGCATAAAGAACGAGATTATAAATAAATTAGAGGAACATAGAATAGTTTATCTCTCAGACTTGTGGAGGAGAAAGAAATTTGTGACCAAAGATGAACTAGAGACCATTACTGATCACAGAATAGAAAATTTCGATTACATCAAATTAAAAAGCCTTTGTACAAATAAAACTAATGCAAACAAGATTAGAAGGGAAGCAACAAACTGGGAAAACATTTTCACAGTTAAAGGTTCTGATAAAGGCCTAATTTCCAAAATATATAGAGAACTGACTCAAATTTATAAGAAATCAAGCCATTCTCCAATTGATAAATGGTCAAAGGATATGAACAGACAATTTTCAGAGGATGAGATTGAAACTATTACCACTCATATGAAAGAGTGTTCCAAATCATTATTGATCAGAGAAATGCAAATTAAGACAACTCTGAGATACCACTACACACCTGTCAGATTGGCTAAGATGACAGGAAAAAATAATGATGAATGTTGGAGGGGATACGGGAAAACTGGGACACTAATGCATTGTTGGTGGAGTTGTGAACGAATCCAACCATTCTGGAGAGCAATCTGGAATTATGCCCAAAAAATTATCAAAATGTGCATATCCTTTGATCCAGCAGTGTTTCTATTGGGCTTATATCCCAAAGAAATACTAAAGAAGGGAAAGGGACCTGTATGTGCCAAAATGTTTGTAGCAGCCCTGTTTGTAGTGGCTAGAAACTGGAAAATGAATGGATGCCCATCAATTGGAGAATGGCTGGGTAAATTGTGGTATATGAATGTTATGGAATATTATTGTTCTGTAAGAAATGACCAGCAGGATGAATACAGAGAGGCTTGGAGAGACCTACATGAACTGATGCTAAGTGAAATGAGCAGAACCAGGAGATCATTATACACTTCGACAACGATATTGTATGAGGACATATTTTGATGGAAGTGGATTTCTTTGACAAAGAGACCTGAGTTTCAATTGATAAATGACGGACAAAAGCAGCTACACCCAAAGAAAGAACACTGGGAAACGAATGTGAACTATCTGCATTTTTGTTTTTCTTCCCGGATTATTTATACCTTCTGAATCCAATTCTCCCTACGCAACAAGAGAACTGTTCGGTTCTGCAAACATATATTGTATCTAGGATATACTGCAACATATCCAACATATAAAGGACTGCTTGCCATCTAGGGGAGGGGGTGGAGGGAGGGAGGGGAAAAAAAAATCGGAACAGAAATGAGTGTCAATATAATGTAATTATTAAATAAAAAATTAAAAAAAAAGCAAAAAAAAAAAACATATACTTAATGTGATATGGTGATGTAATGGCGCATGCTCAGTGTGATGTAGTGACGTAATCGTACTGAGGTATTTAAGGCAGTCTCAAACACAAAGTCTCTCTCAGCCACAGACACAGAAGGACTTTCTCAGCCACAGATACAGAGAAGACTCGAAACTCCAGATTCCAGACTTTGGACTCCATCTTTGAACAGCCTTGTGATGGCTGTCCTGCCTTCATTACTTCTCCATGTAAGGACCAAGGCCCATCCAGAGATCCTACAGAAAGCTAGCCTGGACATTACAGAGAACCTTGTGGGTTACATCATCCTTTGGGGCTTCATCTGAAGATGATTTGCTTTCAGTCTCCTCAGGGTTTGAAATCTATTCTTCTCTTTTCCCATCAAAACTATCTATGGCTAGAGTTCTTTTTGCTTTTTTGTGCATTTTTTAAAAAGTTGAGACCTACTTTTAGGGCAAGAGAAATTGTCCTATCTTCCTCCACAAGCTGCAGAAGCTGAGATGAGTCAGGGCTGACTGACTTCTGTTGCTGAGGATAAGGTATGGCCAAGTCCCATGAAATTCTTGCATTTGGGGTAAACTGTTGGAAATGGTTACAGTTTCTTACATGTGATGCTTAGTGGTGGTTTATAATTGATACTATTAACTATTTTAAGGAAAAGTCCATTTATTCCTATACTCTCTAGTGTTTTTAATAGGAATGAGTGTTGGATTTTATTGATAAAGTCAATTATGTTAATAGTTTTCTTGATATTGAACCAGCCCTGTATTCCTGGTAAAAAATCTTCCTTAATCATGGTGTATTATCCTGGGGATAATTTTCTGTAATATTTTTGCTAATATTTAATTTAAGATTTTTGCATCAATATTCATTAAAGAGATTGGTCTATAATATTCTTTCTCTGTTTTCATTCTACATGATTTAGGTAACAGTAACATGTCTGCATCATAAAAGGAATTTGGTAGGACTATTTCATTCCTTATTTTTTCAAATATTTATATAGCATTGGAGTTAATTGTTCTTTAAATGTTTGGTAGAATTTGCATGTAAATACATCTGGGGATTTGTTTTAGGAGTTAATTAATAGCTTGTTCTATTTCTTTTTATAAAATGTGACTATTTAGCCAATTAACTTCTTCCTCTGTTAATCTGTGCAATCTATATTTTTGAAAGTATTCATCCATTTCATTTAAGTTATCAAATATATTGGCATAAATTGGGCAAACTAACTGCTAATTATTGATCTGATTTCTTCTTCATTAGTGAAAATTTCTCCCTTTTTATTTTTAAGACTAAAAATTTGATTTTCCTCTTTCCTTTTTCTAATCAAATTTACCAAGGTTTATCTATTTTTTTTCATAAAACCAACTCAGTTTTTTTTTAATTAATTCAATAGGTTTTTTTTTAGTTGATTTACTGATCTTTCCTGTTATTTCTAGAATTTCAAAGTTTAGTGTTTGATTGGGGATTTTTAATTTGCTTTTTTCCCTAGCTTTTTTAGTTTCTGCCTAATTCAATGATTTTCTCTGTCTCTATTTTATTCAAGTAAGCCTCTAGAGATGTTAATTTCCCCTTATTACCACTTTGGCTCCATCCCACACATTTTTGTATGATATCTCATTATTGTCATTCTCTTGGGTGAAATTATTAAATGTGTCTATGATTGCTGTTTCACCCAATCATTCTTTAAGATGAGATTATTTAGCTTCCAATTACTTTTTTTTATTACTTTTATTATCCCCTGGCTTTTAATTGAATATATTTTTTTTATTGCATCGTGTTCTGAGAAGCATGCATTTACTATTTTTGCCTTTCTGCATTTGAATTTGAAGTCTTCATGTTCTAATATATGGTCAATTTTTGTATAGGTTCCATGAATTGCCAAGAAGAAAGTGTACTCCTTTCTGTCTCCATTACATTTTCTCCAGAGATCTATCATATCTAACTTTTCTAGTATTCTATTTACCTCTTTGACTTCTTTCTTATTTATTTTGTGGTTTGATTTATCTAATTCTGAGAGTGCAAGGTTGAGATCTCCCACTATTATAGTTTTGCTGTCTATTTCTTCTTGCAGCTCTCTTAATTTTTCTTTTAAGAAATTAGATGCTACACCACTTGGCGCATATATGTTTAATAGTGATATTGCTTCATTATCCATGCTACCCTTTAGCAAGATATAATGCCCTTCCTTATGTCTTTTAATTATATCAGTTTTTGCTTTAGCTTGATCTGAGATCAGGATGGCTACCCCTGCTTTTTTTTACTTCACCTGAAGCATAGTAGATTTTGCTCCAACCTTTTACCTTTAACCTGCATGTATCTTCCTGCTTCAAGTGTGTTTCCTGTAAACAGCATATTGTATGATTCTGGCTTTTAATCCATTCTGCTAACCGCTTCCTCTTTATGGGGGAGTTTACCCCGTTCACATTTATGGTTAAAATGACCAATTCTGTATTACTTGCCATCTTGTTAATCCCTGTTTATGCTTTTCTCCCTTCTTTTCCCCTTACCCCCATTCCCAGTATTAAGCTTGTGAGCGCCACTTGCTTCTCACAGCCCTCCCTTTTTAGTATCTCCCCCCTCCCCCGCCTTAGATTTCCTCCCTCTATCTTACCCTCCCCGTTTCCGTATTCCCTTCCACTTAGCTTATTCCTTCTCTTTTCACTTTTCCCTTCTCACTTCTCAATGAGGTGGGAGAAGTTTCACCATAAATTAAATATGTCTAAAATTTTTCTCTTAAAGCCAATTCTGAAGGCAGTAAAATACCCACTATATTCATCCCCTCCATTCTTTCTCTCAGATATAATAGGTTTCCTTTGCCTCTTCATGAGATGTACTACCCCCACTTTACCCTTTTTCTGGTACAATGTCCTTTCCACATCTACTTTCTAGAACAAGGTATACATGTATTCTTTATACCTCTTTATATCAAAAATATAGTTCCCAAGATTAATCTTTACCTTTTTAGATTTCTCTTGAGTTCTATATTTGTAGATCAAACTTTTTGTTCAGTTCTGGCTTTTTCATCAAAAATAGGTGAAATTCGCTTACTTCATTGAATGTCTATCTTCTTCCCTGGAAAAAGATGCTCATTCTAGCTGGGTAAGTTATTTTTGGTTGCATACCAAGTTCTTTAGCCTTTCGGTATATCATATTCCAGGCCCTTCGATCCTTTAATGTGGATGCTGCCAGATCCTGGGTGATCCTTATTGTGGCTCCTCGATACTTGAATTGGGTTTTTCTAGCTGCTTGCAATATTTTTTCCTTCGTCTGAGGGTTCTGGCATTTGGCCACTATATTCTTGGTGTTTTGATTTTAGGATCCCTTTCAGTGGGTGATTGATGAATTCTTTCAATGTCTATTTGATCCTCTGTTCCTATGACTTCTGGGCAGTTCTCTTTGATAATTTCCTGGAAAATAGTGTTCAGGCTCTTTTTTTCATCATACTTTTCTGGGAGTCCGATGATTCTCAGATTGTCTCTCTTGGATCTGTTTTCCAGGTCTGTTGTTTTCCCCAGAAGGTATTTCACATTCTTTTCCATTGTTTGATTTTTTTGGATTTGCTTGCCTGATTCTTCTTGTCTCCTCGAGTCATTCAATTCCAATTGTTCGATTCTGATTTTTAATGAAGTGTTTTCTTCACTCACTCTTTTAAAATCTTTTTCTAATTGTCCAATTGAGTTCTTTTGTTCTGTGGAATTTTTTTCCATTTTGCCAATTTTGTTTTTTAGAGAGCTGTTTTCTGTTTCCAGTTCACTAATCCAAGTGATTTTTCAAGGATTTTATTTCTTTATCCAGTCTCTCTTTAACTGAGTGGGATGACTTCTCCAGACTCTCTTGCCAAGCCTCCCTCTCCTTTTTCCATTTTTCTTCTAGCTCCCTTGTGAGAGCCTTTTTAATTACTTCTATGAGGTTCATCTGTGCTGAGGAACAGATGATCTCCTCCTTTGGGGATTCACCTGGGGACTGTCTGCTTTTAGTCTCCTCAGGATTTGGAGTCTACTTTCTTTCTGTATAGAAGCTGTCAAGGGTTAAAGTCCTCTTCAGTTTTTTGCTCATTATGTCAAAGAATCAAAGACAAATTAGCAAAAAGAGAAAAAGAAATCACCCTTAATTTGGAGTCTGCTTTTTGGGGGAGGGGCTGGGTGGCATTACCGAGCTTTTTCTACAGACTGCAGGGGGAGGGGGGGGCAGCAGCGAGGCACTAGCCCTACTGTGCTGCGCCTGCGCTCTGCGATCCCAGAGCGTGCTGAGTCACTGTGGGGGGGTGGGGGTGGTGGTGGCCAGCTTCCCGAGAGACTCCAGCTCTTTGGGGTTGTATTCTTCGCTCCGGTGTTTTTAGCTTCGCCCTGGTGTTTTTAGCTTCTCTGCTGGGCTGCTGGCTTGCTGCCAGTGCAAAGTACCCAAACCTGTAGCAAAGCTCTCTCCGCAGAGACGGCTGCGATCACACCCCACCCCCTCTCCAGTCTGCTCAGCTGTGAGCAGTTGCCTGCCCGCACCCTGCACCTGATCCAAAACCATCCTAGCCCTTGCACAAAAACAGACCTTTCTTGGCGAATCTCAAGGATGGCTTCTCTTGGTAACTATTTGTGGGTTTTTTTTCAGTCAATCATTAATTCAGAGGCTTGTGATGAAATGGATAGTGAGAGAAAAACGCAGAGCTACACAGCTGTGTGCCTCTTCTCCGCCATCTTGACCGGAAGTCCCCAAACTTTCTTGAGTTGAACAAGGAAACCCATGTCCTGTCCCAAGTCTTCTCAATCTTTCACCAATATATGCTCACTCTGAGATGCAAATTTATTACATTTATAGGGAAAATCTCGAGATCTTGAAATTTACTGACCTACTCTGCTTATTTCCCCAGAATTTTCCTCCCTGCAATTATACTCGTAAAAGCAAAAATGTAATTAAAAATATACTAATTCTTCAAGTATTCTGAAATAAATCAAAGTTTTGAAGGTAGAATATATATCCACACATACATATTTATGTATACATCTATGTATATCTCTATATCTCTCTATGTGTCTCTTTGAGTATGCAGGTGCTATTCATGTAAAAAAAATTACAAAACGTTTTCTCCCCAGCTATATGGTACCTATATGTGTAGGAATATTTCATCAAAGTAGGTATTGCTTCCATCCAAAAGGATTACAAACCATTCACATATAAGTAGGCAGATTTTGTAAATTGCTAGAATTAAAAATATCTATCATCCAGACCAAGATTGCTTGGAGATCTTTTTATGATAAAGCAGAAGAATAGAAACTTATTCCCAAAAAACAGTGCTTAGAGAGTCAAATATTCATTGACTATAAATTCTTTCATTTTATGTCCATCAAATAGAGTGGATTTCCCTATTTTTAACTAACATTGTTTTTCACAAATATTTTGACATTTTATAGATCATAGAGTAAGACATAAACCCACAAACAAAATACATGGTCTTTAAAATAATCCAGAGTAAATGTCATAATTTCATCAAAAAACACTTTACTATTACATAATTCATCTGTAAAACAGTGGAACTAAATCATTTTTCCTTTTCATATACTGTTTTCTATTAGCTTTCATTTTTGTTGCAAGTTTTTACCACAACAACAGAATGTTTCATCAAAAAGAAGTCTTTATTAATAGTTGATAATTTTAGCCTTCTTCATTAATCTATTAATAATTAATCTATTTACTTCAAGATGTATTGAGAAGAATAAAGCTTCTTCCCGGAAAGTTATGGTAGCAAAAATTAAGTATTTTAAGCATTCATACTTGGAAAAGATATATAACAATGAGTAAGATATTACCTAGTTTATTTTATTTGAAGTCATTTTTATTTCTACACATGTATGTTTTGTTATTATTTTTTATAATATTAATAAAAATAGAAATTTACAAAGTGCTTTATGATTTATAAATTAGATTATGTGTATTTTCTAATTTTATCTTTAATAAAACCTTGTGAAAGGGGTCATAACACAATTATAATTATGCATCCACTCTTTTTACAGATGGCAAAATGAGACTCATAAAAATTATTAAACTTATCTGTCATCACATATATTGTGGATTTCAAGCTGGGAGTTAAACTTTACTTTTCATAAGACCAATACTTTCTTGACAATATTATGTTATTTCTTGGGAAAATTATGTTTTGTTGAACACAGTTAGAGGCAGCAAAATGATACAATTAATACAACCCTGAAGAAATGTTAAATACATTATTTAAATGTATAATAGGTAAAGTATTAACTCTCTTAGTGACAATGGGATATCATAACTAAATTTCAGAAATATCAAATCAAGAAGAAAATAATGAAAGTAACCAGAAAGAAACAATTCAAGCATCAGAGACCAAAATTCAGGATTACCAAAGACTTAGCTGCTTCCAGTTTAAAGGATAGAAAGGCCTGAAATCTGATGTTCCAGAAGGCAAAAGAACTAGGACTGCAGCCAAGAATTAACTATTCATCAAAATTAAGTGTTATCTTTCAGGGGAAAAGATGAGCATTCCACAAAACAGGGGATTTTCACTTATTTTGTTGAAAAGACCAAAGGTGAAAAGAAAATTTGAAATACAAAACTCAAAAGAAGCATAAAAAAGTAAAAAAAAAAAGGAAGGAAAAAAAACTGTTTTTAAGGCCAACCTGTTTACATTTCCATATGGAAAGACGACATGTTTGTATCTTAAGAACAGCATCTTTGTTAGGGATAGAGAGAGAGCGTATAGGTATAATTTTACTTGACTGTGATGCTACAAAAAAAAAAAAGAAAGAAAGAAACCAGGGGTGTTAAAGGAATTTGATTGTAAAAAGAGGAAAGAGGAGGTAAAATGGAATAAATTACATCACATTAAGAGACAAAAAATACCTATTAAAGGTAAAGGAAAGAAGGGAGGGGGGTAAACATTATGTGAACTGTGGATTTGGCTCAAAGACAGAATATCAGACCTGTTTAATTTTAAGATAGAAACTTCTCATCCTATTGGACAGGAAGAGGAGAAAGAGGAAAGGAAAGGGAAAGGTAATAGAAAGGAGAGCAGAAGTAAAAGGGGAAATGGATAAAAAAGGGGGAGAATGTAGGTGGTGGAGCCAAGATGGCAGGGAGGACACATGCTTCTTTCTGTACCTCTCCCAAGACCCTCAGCTAATTACCAAATTCAGCCTCTGAATTAGTTCTAGAATGGCAGAATCCACAAATATTGGGAGTGAAACAAATTACAAGCAGAATATAATTTTGAAAATTCCCAGGAAAGGTCTCTTTTGGGGGGCATAGAGGGAAGTGGCCAGACACAAACAACTCAATCACAGATGCCAGGGCACATTGTACAGACCCGGAGTGGGGAGCAAACTCCACAAGGTGGTGCAGACTCTGTGTGGTGAGAAATATAAGGGGAGGATTCTACAGCAATTTTGGGTACTCTGTCCTGGCTGCAAGCCAGTAAATCAGTAGAGAAGTTATAAAAGGTATGACACAAACACAAAAGGAAAATAGTGAATGCCAAAACGGCAGAGTCTCATGAAACCTGGTCATGCATACCTAGCACCAGAAGTGAATCAGTACAGGCTCAATACAGCCACTGACTCTTCACTGCTGCTTGTAGAGGAAGCTTGGCAAACCTCCCTTGCCCTAAAAGCGGTTCCAAAATTAAAAAAAAAATGAGTAAAAAAGCAAAGAGAATGCTCACAGTAAATAGCTTTTATGGTGAAACACAAAAACAGATTTCAGACTCTAAGGAGAGTAAAAGCATATTGTCTTCAGATGAAGCCCCAAAGGGTGATATAAATTGGTTCCCATGCAAGGCTCTCCTAGAAAAAATTGAAAAGGATCTTAAAAGAGAGCTAGAGGAAAAATGGGGAAAACTTTATAAGAGAGTTGGGAAAAGACATATAACTCATTAAAAGATAGATTTGGAAAAATTTGGGAAAAGAAAACAAATTCCTGAAAAAAACAGAATTTGTGAAATGGAAAAAGAAAATGGCTCCTTAAAAAAAAAAGAATTTGTGAGATGGAAAAAAATTCCATAGAACAAAAGAAGTGATTTGAAAACTCAATTGGACAAATACAAAAAGATTTTTAGAATGCATAAAATAATTCACTAAAGTTCAGAACTGAACAAATGTAAATGAATGACTCACTGAAACATCAAGAATCACTCAAGAAAAATAGAAATATGAAAAAGAGAAAAAATGTAAAATATCTACTTGAGAAACAATTGACCTGGAAAATAGACCTAGGAGAGAAAATCTAAGGATTAATCTAATGGATTAAAAGCCAGAATCCTACAATATGTTGTTTAAAAGAAAACTATTTAAAACAGAGTGATACATATAGAGTAAAGACAAAAGGCTGGGACAAAATCTATTATGCTTCAGGTGATGTCAAAAAAGCAGAGGTAGCCATGCTGATCTCAGATCAAGCAAAAGCAAAAGTTGATCTAATTAAAAGAGATAAGAAAGGACATTATATTTTACTAAAGGGTACATACATAATGAAGTAATATCAGTACTAAATATATATGCACCAAGTGGTATACATTGGGAATTCCTAAATGAGAAGTTAAGAGAGTTGCAAGAAGAAAAAGAGAACAAAACTATAACTAGTGGAAGATCTCAATCTTGCTCTCTCTAGATCTTGCTCTTATCTCAATTCTAGATAAATCAAACCATAAAATAAATAAGAAAGAAGTTAAAGAGGTAAATAGAATACTAGAAAAGTTAGGTATGATAAATTTCTAGAAAATTGAATGGACACAGAAAGGAGTACACTTTCTTCTCAGCAGTTCATAAAATCTATGCAAAAATTCACCATATATTAGGACATAAAGACACCAAAATCAAATGCAGAAAGGAAGAAAAAGTAAATGCATTTTTTTCCAGATCATGATGCAATAAAATTACATTCAATAAAAAAGGCGAAAATAGACCAAAAAGCAATTGGAAACTAAATAATCATCCTAGAGATTTAATGGTTGAAACAACAAATCATAGACACAATAATTTCATCCAAAACACTGACAATAATGAGACAACATACCAAAATTTATGGGATAAACCAAAGCACTTATAAGGGGAAATTTTATATCTCTAGAGGCTTATTTTCATAAAATAAAGAAAGAGAAAATCAATGAATTGTTCTTGCAACAACAACAAAAAAAAAAAAACTAGAAAAAGAGCAAATTTTAAAAAGCCCAATCAATACCAAACTTTTAATTCTAAAAATAAAAGGAAAAATTAATAAAATTAAAAGTAAAAAAATAATTGAATTAATAAACTGAGTTGATTTTTTTTCTTTTTTAAATTTTATAATAACTTTTTATTGACAGAACACATGCCAGGATAATTTTTTACAGCATTATCCCTTGCATTCACTTCTGTTCTGATTTTCCCCTCCCTCTCTCCAACCCCTCTTCTAGATGGCAAGCAGTCCTATATATGTTAAATATATTGCAGTATATTCTAGGTATAATATATGCATGCAGAACCGAACAGTTTTCTTGTTGCAAAGGGAGAATTGGATTCAGAAGGTAAAAATAACCTGGGGAAAAAAAAACCAAAAATGCAAATAGTTTACATTCATTTCCTAGTGTTCGTTCTTTGGGTGTAGCTGCTTCTGTCCATCATTGATCAATTGAAATTTTGTTAGATCTCTTTGTCAAAGAAATCCACTTCCATCAAAATACATCTTCATACAGTATCGTTGTTGAAGTATATAATGATCTCTTGGTTCTGCTCATTTCACCTTAGCATCAGTTCACATAAGTCTCTCCAAGCCTCTCTGTATTCATCCTGCTGGTCATTTCTTACAGAACAATAATATTCCATAACGTTCATATACCACAACTTACCCAACCATTCTCCAATTGATAGGCATCCATTCAATTTTCAGTTTCTAGCCACTACAAATAGGGCTGCCACAAACATTTTGGCATATACAGGTCCCTTTCCCTTCTTTTGTATTTCTTTGGGATATAAGCCCAGAAGTAAGACTGCTGGATCAAAGGTACGCACAGTTTGATAACTTTTGGGGCATAATTCCAGATTGCTCTCCAGAATGGTTGGATTTGTTCACAACTCCACCAACAATGCATCAGTGTCCCAGTTTTCCCGCATCCCCTCCAATATTCGTCATTATTTTTTCCTGTCATCTTAGCCAATCTGACAGGTGTGTAGTGGTATCTCAGAGTTGTCTTAATTTGCATTTCTCTGATCAATAATGATGTGGAACACTCTTTCATATGAGTGGTAATAGTTTCAATTTCATCATCTAAAAATTGTCTGTTCATATCTTTTAACCATTTGTCAATTGGAGAATGGCTTGATTACTTATAAATTAAATTCTCTACATATTTTGGAAATGAGGCCTTTATCAGAACCTTTAACTGTGAAGATGTTTTCCCAGTTTGTTGCTTCCCTTCTAATCTTGTTTGCATTATAAACTGAGTTGATTTTATGAAAACAACAACAACAACAACAACAAAATAGATAAACCTTTACTAAATTTGTTTAGGAAAAGAAAGAAAATCAAATTGTTAGTATTAGAAATGAAAAGGGAGAACTCTCCAACCATGAAGAGGAAAGTAAAGCAATGATTAAAAGTTACTTTGCCCAACTTTATACCCATAAATTTGACAGTCTAAGCGAAACAGAACACCTACAAAAAGATAGATTGCTCTGATTGAAAGATGATGAATAAATTACTTAAATGGTCCCATTTTAGAAAAAGATATAGAACAAGCTATTAATAAACTCCCTAAGGCAAAATCCTCAGGACCATATGGATTTACATATGATTTCTACCACATATTTAAAGAACAATTAATTCCAACATTATATAAACTATTTTTAAGAATAGTCAATGAAGGACTCCTACCAAATTCCTTTTGTGACACAGACATGGTACTAATACCTAAACTAGATAGGACAAAAAAGAGAAAGAAAATTATACACCAATCTCCCTAAAGAATATCGATGCAAAAATCTTAAATAAAATATTAGCAAAGAGATTACAGAAAATTATCCTCAGGATAATATCCAATCACCAAATAGGATTTACAGCAGCAATGCAGGTCTGGTTCAATTTAAGGAATACTAGTAGCATAATTGACTCTATTAGTAACTAAAATAACAAAAACTATATGATTATCTCAATAGATATAGGAAAACCATTTGATAAAATCCAATGGGATAAAATCCCATTCCTATTAAAATGCTAGAGAGTATAGAAATAAGTTGACTTTTCCTTAAAATAGTAATATCTATTTAAAACCATTAGTAAGTATCATATGTAATGGGAATAAACTGAAAACATTCCCAATAAGATTAGGAATGAAACAAGGCTGCCCACTATTACTTTTACTATTCAATATTGTAATAGAAATGCTAGCTTTGGCGATGAGAGAAGAAAAAGAGATTAAAGAAATTAGAGTAGATAATGAGGAAACCAAATTATCACGCTTTGCAGATGATATGATGGTATACTTAGAGAACCCCAGGGAATCTACTAAAAAGCTAATAGAAATAATCCACAGTTTTAGCAAAGTTTTAGGATACAAAAAATCCATATAAATCATCAGCATTTTTATACATCACTAACAAAACCCAACATCAAGAGAATCAAAGAAAAATTTTATTTAAAATAATTATTGATAGTATAAAATATTTGGGAATCTATCTGCCAAGGGAAAGTCACGAACTATATGAGCAAAACTACAAAACATTGTCCACACCAATAAATTCAGATCTAAACAATTGAAAAAATATCAATTGCTCTTGCATAGATCGAGCATTTATAATAAAAATGACAATATTATCCAAACTAATCTATTAATATAGGGATATATCAATAAAATTTCTAAGAAACTATTTTACTGACAAAAAATAAAAACAAAATTCATCTGGAAGAACAAGAGGTCAAGAATTTCAAAGCAATTAATGAAAAACAATTCAAATGAAGATGGCCTAGTTGTACCAGATGTAAAACTATATTATAAAGCAGTGGTCATCAAAACTATTTGGTACTGGCTAAGAAACAGACTAATTGATTAGTGGAACAGGTTAGGTTCACAGGACAAAATAATCAATAACTATAGCAATCTAGAGTGTTTGACAAAACCAAAGACCCCAGCTTTTAGGATAAGAATTTACTATTTGACAAAAACTGCTGGGAAAACTTGAAACTAGTCTGGCAGAAACTGGGCATTGACACACACCTAACATCATATATGAATATAAAGTCAAAATGAGTTCATGATCTAGACATAAAGTACGATAATATAAATTAATTAGGATAGTTTGTCTATCAGACCTGTGGAGCAGGGAGGAATTTGTGAACAAAGAAGAACTAGAAATCATTATTAATCACAAAATAGTTAATTTTGATTATATTAAGTTTATAAGTTTTTGTTCAAATACAACTAATGTGACAAGATTAGAAGGGAAGCAATAAATGGAAACACATTTTTACATTCAAAAGTTCTAACAAAGAACTATAGAGAATTGACTCAAATTTAAAAGAAATCAAGCCATTCTCCAATTGATAAATCGGTAAAGTATATGAACAGAAAATCTTCAGATGAAGAAATTGAAATCATTGCTAGTCATATGATAAGTTGCTCCAAATCACTATAGATCAGAGAAATGTAAATTAAGACAACTCTGAGATACCACTACATACCTGTCAGATTGGCTAGAATGACAGGGAAAGATAATTCTGAATGTCGGAGGGAATGTGGAAAAACAGGGATACTAATACATTGTTGGTGTAATTGTGAATACATCCAACCATTCTGGAGAGCAATTTGGAACTATGCTCAAAAAGTTATCAATCTGTGCATGCCCTTTGTCCCAGAAGTGTTATTGCTGGCAAAGAGATCTTAAAAAAGGGAATGAGTCCCACATGTGCAAAAATGTTTGTGGCAGCCCTTTTTGTAGTGGCTAGAAAATGGAAACTGAATGGATGCTCATCAATTGAAGAATGGCTGAATAAATTATGGTATATGAATATTATGGGATATTATTGTACTGTAAGAAAAGACCAACAGGATGATTTCAGAGAGGCCTGGAGAGACTTACATGAATTGATGTTAAGGGAAATGAGCAGAATCAGGAGGCCATCATACATGGCAATAACAAGACTATATGATGATCAAATCTGTTATTGTTTGCTTGCATTTTTGTGTTTTTTCTAAGGTTTTTTCTATCTAGATCCAATTTTTCTTGTGCATCAAGATAACTGCACAAATATGTGCACATATATTGGATTCAACACATATTTTAACATATTTAACATTTATCAGACTACCTACCATTTGGGGGGAAGAAGGGAGCATTTGGAACAGAAGATTTTGTTTGCAAGGGTCAGTGTTGAAAGATTACGCATGCATGTGTTTTATAAATAAAAAGTTATAAGAAAATAAAATTTAAAAAAGAAAGGGGGAAGAGTTGTAAAATTGAAGGGCAGATTAAGGAAAGTGATGGTTAAAAGCAAAATATTGGTGAACAGAAAAAGGGGTAAGGAGAAAAATATAACTAACAGAAAAGAAGGTGGTAGGAAACACAAAGTTAGTAATTTTATCTGTGAATGTGAATGGGATGAATTCTCTCATAAAACAGAAGATAGCTGGATTAAAAGCCAGAATCTTACAATATATTGTATCTAAGAAAGCAGCATAAAGCATACAGAGTAAATGTAAAAAGCTGGAGCTGGAGTAAAAAAAAAAAAAAAACAAAAAACAGTGATACTTATCCTGATCTCAGAAAAAGCAAAAGCAAAAATAAATCTAATTAAAAGAGATTAGGAAGGAAACTGTATCTTGCTAAAGGATACCATTGACAATAAAGTAACATCCATATTTAACATATGTACCAAATTGCATGGCATCTAAGTTTCTAGAATGGAAATTAAGACAGCTGCAAGAACAAATAAATAGCAAAACTGTACTAGTTGGGGGGGGGAGGGGATCTCAGTCTTGATCTATCAGAACTACATAAATCCAACCACAAAATAAATTAAGAGATGAATAGAATTTTAGAAAAGTTAAATATGATAGAACTTTGGAGAATGGAGACAGAAAGGAATATACTTTTTTATGTGGTACATGGAACCTACAAAAAAAAAAAATGACCATGTATTAAGACATGAAAGTCTCAAAATAAAATGTAGAAAGATAGAAATAGTGAATGAACTTTTTAAGATCATTATGCAAGAAAAATTACATGTAATAAAGGGCCATGGAGAAATAGACCAGATATTTATTAAAACTCAATAATCTATTCTTAAAGAATGAGTGAAACAAATAATAGACATAATAGATAATTTCATCTAAGAGAATGAGAATGAGAATCTAGATGTTACTTGCATAAAATAGAGAAAGAGAAAATCAATGAATTGTGCATGCAACTAAAAAGGTAAAAACAGAACAAATTAAAAAACTCCCAATTAAATATCAAATTTAAAATTCTGAAAATAAAAAGGAGATTGGTGAAATTGAAAGTAAAAAACTATTGAACTAAAAAAAAACCCTAAAAGTTGATTTTATGAAATAAATCAAAAAATTGTTGATCTTTAGTTAATTTGATTAGAAACAGGAAAGAATAAAATCAAATTGTTAGTATCAAAAGTGAAAAAGGTGAACTTTCCACCAATGAAGAAGAAATTAGAGTTTTAATTAGGAGCTATTTTCCCCAACTATATGCCAATAAGTCTGATAATCTAAATAAACCAAATGAACACTTATAAAAATATAGATTGCCCACATTTTAGAAAAAGAAATCAAAGAAGCTTTTAATCAATTTCCTAAGAAAATCTCCAGGACTAGATAGATTTACATGTGGACTTTACCAAACATTTAAGGAATAATTAATTACAATACTATGTAAACTATTTGGAAAAAATCAGCGCTTATTTTTGGATCCATATATAATGCACTTGATGGATATCATGTTGAATTGAGGCAAAACTTTCAAAATTGAATTGTTAGTATGTATGTGTATATATATATATATATATATATATATATATATATATATATATAATCACTTTAAGTAACTTTACTCTAAGCCTTGCAGGATATAAGCTACAGGTGCATCCCATCATCCCATTATACTATACTATTCTCGTTTGTCATGTTTTTATGTTCATCATTTAGACAGTTTTAGCTGCAATAATTCAGCTATATTCTTTTCATGCATGTCACTAATACAACCAATATTGATTAATATTGTCTTAGAAAACTATCACTTATTAGGCATATCAGTTGCTTATCTCAACTTAAAGATCAGCATGTTTTATCAAGTTGTTTTTGATTCCATTATGTTAATGCAATTTAGCTTTTCACATCAATGTCCTTTTATAAGTACAGTAATATTACTTCAAAATCAAGATCCAACAAATTTTCGTTTCTCTTAGAAAGTGTTCAACTCTTACAGAGGTATGTTAATTGTTACAATTCACTAGGATAAATGGTTCTAGTTACTATTGTTAGTTGTTATTGATGTTTATGGTGTCTCTATCCAATCCAGATATTGTTAAAATTATGAAAGAAAAATATCCTTTAGAAAAGTTAAGGATGATAAACCTTTGGAGAATGGAGACAGAAAGGAATATACTTCTTTATATCGTACATGGGACTTAGAGGGTTACATTCGCTTTTCACTTTAAATAACTTAATAAGCCTACTAATGTGTGGATCTTTATATCAGACATTATTTGAGATAAATTATCATGGATTATAAAATAAATAGTAGAATAACTGACTTTCAAGAGTTTATAATCTACAATTTTGAGACATAATCCCCATCATCATTACCATCATCATCATCACTCATCACTTTAATTTACCCCCCTCTACTCTACATCTTGGAGTCATTTGAATGGAGAAAAAATGGATTTGGAGAGGTTAAGTAACTTATTGAAAGATCAGGATTGATGCTAATTATTCTGAGATGGTTATGTAAATCTTTAGACTTCAAGTGAAGTGCACTCTCTATCACAGAAAGATTATATATGGACCATTATATGAAAATTAATATGAGAACATATGAAGCAACACTCCCTAAGTGAAGGAATGAGAGAATTATAAATCTAGATCTGGAAAAGATCTCAAAGACCATTTATTTCAACATTCTAGGTGACAGATTTTATTGACTAGATTTAAATACAGATTCTCTGATTCCAGAGCTAGTGATCTTTCCAGTGTATCACCCAGATGGGTATAAGATTATGCAGGCTCAGGCTTACAAAAATAAATGGAGTCAGATGGATCAGCCAGATATTGCTAGTGCCTCACTGCTGCCCCCCGCAGTCTGGAGAGGAAGCTGGATAACACACCCAGCCCCACCCCCAAAGAAAGAATCCAGTATTTTCTGTTTTTCTTTGGTAGTTTGTCTTTGATTATTAGACAGAATGAGCAAGAAACTGAAGAGGACTTTAACCCTTGACAGCTTCTATACAGATAGAGAGCAGACTCTAAATGCTGAGGAGACTAAAAACAGACTGTCTCCAGGTGAATCCCCAAAGGAGGAGATCATCTGTTCCTCAGCACAGATGAACCTCATAGAAGTGATTTAAAAGGCTCTCACAAGGGAGCTAGAAGAAAAATGGGAAAAGGAGAGGGAGGCTTGGCAAAAGAGCCTGGAGAAGTCAGCTAAAAAGAGAGTGGATAAAGAAGTAAAATCCTTGAAAAATAGGATTGGTGAACTGGAAAACAAAATTGGAGAAATGGAAAAAAATTCCACAAAACAAAAGAACTCAATGGGACAATTAGAAAAAGATTTTTAAAAAGTGAGTGAAGAAAATACTTCACTGAAAATCAGAATTGAACAATTGGAATTGAATGACTCGAGGAGACAAGAAGAATCAGTCAAGCAAATCCAAAAAAATCAAACAATGGAAAAGAATGTGAAATACCTTCTGGGGAAGACTACAGACCTGGAAAACAGATCCAGGAGAGACAATCTGAGAATCATTGGACTTCCAGAAAAACATGATGAACAAAAGAGCCTGGACACTATTTTCCAGGAAATTATCAAAGAGAACTGCCCAGAAGTCATAGGAACAGAGGAAAAAATAAACGTTGAAAGGATTCATCGATCACCCACTGAAAGGGATCCTAAAATCAAAACACCAAGGAATATAGTGGCCAAATGCCAGAACCCTCAGACGAAGGAAAAAATATTGCAAGCGGCTAGAAAAACCCAATTCAAATATCAAGGAGCCACAATAAGGATCACCCAGGATCTGGCAGTAAAAGATCGAAGGGCCTGGAATATGATATTCCAAAAGGCTAAGGAACTTGGTATGCAACCAAAAATAACTTACCCAGCGAGAATGAGCATCTTTTTCCAGGGAAGAAAATGGACATTCAACGAAGTAAGCGAATTTCATCTATTTCTGATGAAAAAACCAGAACTTAACAAAAACTTTGATCTACAAGTATAGAACTCAAGAGAAATCTAAAAAGGTAAAGATTAATCTTGGGAACTATATTTCAACTATATAGATGTATAAAGAATACATGTATACCTTGTTCTAGAAATTGATGTGGAAAGGACATTGTACCAGAAAAAGGGTAAAGTGGGGGTAGTACATCTCATGAAGAGGCATAGGAAACCTATTATATCTGAGAGAAAGAATGGAGGGGGATGAATATAGTGGGTATCTTACTGCCTTCAGAATTGGCTTTAAGTGAAAAATCTTAAGACATGTTCAATCTATGGTGAAACTTCTCCCACCTCATTGAAAAGTGAGAAGGGAAAAGTGAAAAGGGAAGGAATAAGCTAAGCGGAAGGGAATACGGAAACTGGGAGGGAAAGGGGTAAGATAGGGGGAGGAACTCTAAGGCGGGGGGAGGGATACTAAAAAGGGAGGGCTGTGAGAAGCAAGTGGTGCTCACAAGCTTAATACTGGGAAGGGGGGAAAGGGGAAAGAAGGGAGAAAAGCATAAACCGGGGTTAACAAGATGGCAAGTAATACAGAATTGGTCATTCTAACCATAAATGTGAACGGGGTAAACTCCCCCATAAAGAGGAAGCGGTTAGCAGAATGGATTAAAAGCCAGAATTCTACAATATGTTGTTTACAGGAAACACACCTGAAGTGGGGAGATACATGCAGGTTAAAGGTAAAAGGTTGGAGCAAAATCTACTATGCTTCAGGTGAAGTGAAAAAAGCAGGGGTAGCCATCCTGATCTCAGATCAAGCTAAAGCAAAAATTGATCTAATTAAAAGAGATAAGGAAGGGCACTATATCTTGCTAAAGGGTAGCATGGATAATGAAGCACTATCTATATTAAACATATATGCACCAAGTGGGGTAGCATCTAAATTCTTAAAAGAGAAACTAAGAGAGCTGCAAGAAGAAATAGACAGTAAAACTATAATAGTGGGAGATCTTAACCTTGCACTCTCAGAATTAGATAAATCAAACCACAAAATAAATAAGCAAGAAGTCAAAGAGGTAAATAGAATACTAGAAAAGTTAGATATGATAGATCTTTGGAGAAAATGTACTGGAGACAGAAAGGAATACACTTTCTTTTCAGCAGTTCATGGAACCTATACAAAAATTGACCATATATTAGGACGTAAAAACCTCAAACTCAAATGCAGTGAGGCAGAAATAGTAAATGCATCCTTTTCAGACCACGATGCAATGAAAATTACATTCAACAAAAAGCCAGGGGGAAGTAGACCAAAAAATAATTGGAAACTAAATAATCTCATACTAAAGAATGATTGGGTGAAACAGCAAATCATAGACATAATTAATAACTTCACCCAAGAAAACGATAATAATGAGATATCATACCAAAATGTATGGGATGCAGCCAAAGCGGTAATAAGGGGAAATTTCATATCTCTAGAGGCCTATTTGTATAAAATAGAGAAAGAGAAAGTCAATGAATTGGGTTTGCAACTAAAAATGCTAGAAAAGGAACAAATTAAAAACCCCCAGTCAAACACTAAACTTGAAATTCTAAAAATAAAAGGTGAGATCAATAAAATTGAAAGTAAAAAAACTATTGAATTGATTAATAAAACTAAGAGTTGGTTCAATGAAAAAACCAACAAAATAGACAAACCCTTAGTAAATCTGATTAAAAAAAGGAAAGAGGAAAATCAAATTGTTAGTCTTAAAAATGAAAAGGGAGAACTCGCCACTAACAAAGAGGAAATTAGAGCAATAATTAGGAGTTACTTTGCCCAACTTTATGCCAATAAATTCGACAACTTAAATGAAATAGAAAAATACCTCCAAAAATATAGCTTGCCCAAACTAACAGAGGAAGAAGTAAATATCCTAAACAGTCCCATCTCAGAAAAAGAAATAGAACAAACTATCAATCAACTCCCTAAGAAAAAATCCCCAGGACCAGATGGATTTACATGTGAATTCTACCAAACATTTAAAGAACAATTAACTCCAATGCTAAATAAACTATGTGAAAAAATAGGGATTGAAGGAGTCCTACCAAACTCCTTTTATGACACAGACATGGTACAGATACCTAAACCAGGTAGGCTGAAAACAGAGAAAGAAAATTATAGACCAAGCTCCCTAATGAGTATTGATGCTAAAATCTTAAATAAGATATTAGCAAAAAGATTACAGAAAATCATCCCCAGGATAATACACTATGACCAAGTAGGATTTATACCAGGAATGCAGGGCTGGTTCAATATTAGGAAAACTATTAGCATAATTGACTATATCAATAACCAAAAAAAAACCATATGATCATCTCAATAGATGCAGAAAAAGCATTTGATAAAATCCAACATCCATTCCTAATAAAAACACTTGAGAGCATAGGAATAAATGGACTTTTCCTTAAAATAGTCAGGAGCATATATTTAAAACCATCAGTAAGCATCATATGCAATGGGGAAAAACTGGAACCTTTCCCAGTAAGATCTGGAGTGAAGCAAGGTTGCCCTCTATCACCATTATTATTTAATATCGTATTAGAAACACTAGCCTTGGCAATAAGAGTCGAGAAAGATATTAAAGGAATTAGAGTACGCAATGAGGAAACCAAACTATCACTCTTTGCAGATGATATGATGGTATACCTAGAGAACCCCAGAGATTCTACTAAAAAGCTATTAGAAATAATTCATAATTTTAGCAAAGTAGCTGACTACAAAATAAATCCCCATAAATCCTCAGCATTTTTATACATCGCCAACAAAACCCAACAGCAAGAGAAATTCCATTCAGAATAACTGTTGATATCATAAAATATTTGGGAATCTATCTGCCAAAGGAAAGTCAGAATTATATGAGCAAAATTATAAAAAAGTCTCCACACAAATAAAGTCAGACTTAAATAATTGAAAAATATTAAGTGCTCTTGGATAGGCCAAGCGAATATAATAAAGATGACAATAGTGCCTAAACTAATCTATTTATTTAGTGCTATACCAATCAGACTTCCAAGAAAATATTTTAATGATCTAGAAAAAATAACAACAAAATTCATATGGAACAATAAAAAATCAAGAATCTCAAGGGAATTAATGAAAAAAAAATCAAATGAAAGTGGCCTAGCTGTACCTGATCTAAAATTATATTATAAAGCAGCAGTCACTAAAACCATTTGGTATTTGCTAAGAAATAGATTAGTGGATCAGTGGAAAAGGTTAGGTTCACTAGACAGAAGTCAACTATAGCAATCTAGTGTTTGACAAACCCAAAGCCCCTAACTTCTGGGAAAAGAATTCATTATTTGATAAAAACTGCTGGGATAATTGGAAATTAGTATGGCAGAAATTAGGCATGGACCCACACTTAACACCATATACCAAGATAAGATCAAAATGGGTCCATGACCTAGGCATAAAGAACGAGATTATAAATAAATTAGAGGAACATAGAATAGTTTATCTCTCAGACTTGTGGAGGAGAAAGAAATTTGTGACCAAAGATGAACTAGAGACCATTACTGATCACAAAATAGAAAATTTTGATTACATCAAATTAAAAAGCCTTTGTACAAATAAAACTAATGCAAACAAGATTAGAAGGGAAGCAACAAACTGGGAAAACATTTTCATAGTTAAAGGTTCTGATAAAGGCCTCATTTCCAAAATATATAGAGAACTGAATCAAATTTATAAGAAATCAAGCCATTCTCCATTTGATAAATGGTCAAAGGATATGAACAGACAATTTTCAGAGGATGAAATTGAAATTATTACCACTCATATGAAAGAGTGTTCCAAATCATTATTGATTTCTCTCTGAAATGAAAATTAAGACAACTCTGAGATACCACTACACACCTGTAAGATTGACTAAGATGACAGGAAAAAATAATGATGAATGTTGGAGGGGATGCGAGAAAACTGGACACTAATGCATTGTTGGTGGAGTTGTGAACGAATCCAACCATTCTGGAGAGCAATCTGGAATTATGCTCAAAAAATTATCAAATTGTGCATACCCTTTGATCCAGCAGTGTTTCTATTGGGCTTATATCCCAAAGAAATACTAAAGAAGGGAAAGGGACCTGTATGTGCCAAAATGTTTGTAGCAGCCCTGTTTGTAGTGGCTAGAAACTGGAAAACGAATGGATGCCCATCAATTGGAGAATGGCTGAGTAAATTGTGGTATATGAATGTTATGGAATATTATTGTTCTGTAAGAAATGACCAGCAGGATGAATACAGAGAGGACTGGCGAGACTTACATGAACTGATGCTAAGTGAAATGAGCAGAACCAGGAGATCATTATACACTTCAACAACGATATTGTATGAGGACATATTTTGATGGAAGTGGATTTCTTTGACAACGAGACCTAACTGAGTTTCAGTTGATAAATGACAGACAAAAGCAGCTACACCCAAAGAAAGAACACTGGGAAACGAATGTGAACTATCTGCATTTTTGTTTTTCTTCCTGGGTTATTTATACCTTCTGAATCCAATTCTCCCTGTGCAACAAAAGTACTGTTCGGTTCTTCAAACATATATTGTATCTAGGATATACTACAACATATCCAACATATATAGGACTGCTTGCCATCTAGGGGAGGGGATGGAAGGAGGGAGGGGAAAAAATTGGAACAGAAACGAGTGCAAAGGATAATGTTGTAAAAAAAAATTACCCTGGCATGGATTCTGTCAATATAAAGTAATTATTAAATAAAAATTTAAAATAAAAAAAATAAAATAAAATAAGAAAGAAAGAAAAGGAAAGGAAAATAGAAGGATCTGGTAGAATGCTCTATCTCTCCCTCTGTCTTTCTCCTATATTTCACACACACACACACACACACACACACACACACGCATGCATGCACACACACACACACACACACAGTATGTATATTTCAGATGAGTAAGTGAGAAGATGAAGGAATGATATGACTTTCTAGGATGAGGATTAGGATGATAATCATTCAAAGATTTTAAACAAAGAGGGTCTTTTTGTAGAATAATAGAATTAATTTATTTTAGATACCAAATCTAAAATACTTCTATTAGAGTTTAGGTAAATTAATGATTCATTGATTGATAATATATTAAGTTATAAATGCTTGATTTACATACAGAAAGAAACATAGATATTCAAAATCAGGAGCATGGCTCAGAACTATTCATTATTTTGTGTTAAATACATGCTGTGTCTCTGTTCGTGGTATAATATAGGATTTGGCATACCATTATTCTAGCTCAATGCAGGATTGGATATATATACATTTCCATTTTTATTCTATGCTTTCATAGTGTAGTCTTTAATGTATGACTGTTTTGTGACTATTGAATGAATATTAATGGATCAATTGTCTATTGAGATGAAGAATACCCTTTGAGTTTGAATACACTGCTGTAGGTTTCTTGCTATTGCTGCTCTATAAATTAAATTGAGTAACTTCATAAAGTTTTTTGTTTTTACACTTTTTGATGATAGAAATGGAAAATAACACACCAAAGGCAATTTTGCCATCAACATTCAATTTTGTACTTAGATCAGGACAACTAAATCTGTATAATATTGATTGAAATCCATCTCTCTACATCTCATGTTGTAGAAGGGACAATAAGCTTATTAATATTTATCAAAAATATAGAATAGTTTTCATATTCTAGAAATTACATTCCATGTAACAGTGTTAAATTGTCTGAATATGTATTAATTCATTTCAAATGCATGGTTCTATTAAAAAATAAAAGAATAGATTGAAATGTAAAAGTTTTCTAGAATAAATTTGCTTGTCTATACAAATAAATACATACACACATATATGCATACATTTAGACATGCAGACATATGCATATTTACTCATATACATATATGACCTTTAACATTTTAAGAGCACATGTATAAGGACTTTAATATTTAATATATCAATTTATCTGTTATGCAAGCACGACTATACATATACACTGAACAGGTTTAATAATCAAATATGTTGTTAAAAGGGAAGAATTGTTTTATTGCTGAGGTTAAGGAATATACTTACATCAAGGTAATGTGGGACATTAAAATATCACAGAATCTTAGAATTAGAAAGCACTAGAAAGGTTTTCTAATGTGAAAAATTCTTGAGCAAAGAGTCCTTATTGTTACATTCCCAATAAATGGATTCATAATGTTTATCGTAATATATTGTAGTTCTAGGAATCATTCCATTTTGGGATATCTTTCTAGCATTTTTTCCTATATTTTATATTCCTAATATCAAATCATCCCCTGTCATCTTCACTCACTATTTTCATTTGTTGGGAAAACTATTCTAAACTCTATCTTAAATTTTGATACTTAATTGCAAACAACTAACATAAAACCTTCTTTTCTCTTGATGAAAAATCGAAATCCTACCCAACTAAATTTTTCCTAAGTCATAATCTCAAAGCCTTTCATTATCCTGATCTCCTTTCTCTATCTAGAAACCAGGTGATGAATGGCATTGTTAAAATGTGGTTATCATTGCTTAACATAATAGTGCAGATACGATCTGAGAGCAGAATAAGAAGGACTATTACTTTTCTATTTCTTTACATTGTACTTTTTTCAGTGAAAACTATCATTGCATTTACTCTTTTGGCTGTCAAAGAACTCTGTTGGGTTTTATGAAGTTTGTAGTTTTCTAAACTCCCCAGATCTTTATAAAGGAATTATTTTCTTTATATATGCCTCTGTTTATTTCATTTGTGAAACTGATTTTCTTTAAATGAAGTATAAGAAATTAAACCTTTCCCTATTAAATTTCATCTTATTTTTTTGTTAAAGCTTTTTTTTATTTTATAAAACATATGCACAAAACATTAGTCCTTGCAAAATCTTCTGTTCCAATTCCCTCCCCTCCCTTAGATAGCAAATAGTTTAATATATGTTAAATACAGTAGAAATATATGTTAAATCCAATATATGCACACATATTTATACAATTTTCCATATTGCACGAGAAAAATCAAATCAAACCAATAAAAATATAAAAGAGAAGGAAAATAAAGTGCAAGCAAACAGTAATAAAAAGAGTCACAATGTTATGTTGTGAATTACATTCAATTCCCACAGTCCTCTCTCTGGGTGTAGATGGCTGGCTTCATCACTGAACAATTAAAATTGGTTTGAAACATCTCATTGTTGAGGAGAGCCACATCCATCCAAAATAATCATCACATAATCTTGTTGCCATGTATAATGACCTCCTGGTTCTGCTCATTTCACTTAGCATCAGTTCATGTATGTCTCTCCAGGCCTTTCTAAAGTCATTCTGCTTATCATTTCTTGTAGAACAATAATATTCCCTAACATTCATATGCCATAAGTTATTCAGCCTTTCTCCAACTGATAGACATGCACTCATTTTCCAGTTTCTTGCCACTACAAAATGAACTGCCACAAACATTTTTGCATATGTGGGTCCCTTTCCCTCTTTTAAGATCTCTTTGGAATATGAAATAGAAACATTGCTGGATCAAAGGATATGCCCAATTTGATAATTTTTTGAGTATAGTTCCAAATTTATCTCCAGAATGATTGGATCAGTTCACAGTTCCACCAACAATGTAGTAGGATCCCAGTTTTCCCACATCCCCTCCAAACATTCATCATTACTTTTTTCCTATCATCTTAGCCAATCTGAGTGGTGTGTAGTGGTATCTCAGAGTTGTCTTAATTTGCATTTCACTGATCAATAGTGATTTGGAGCACCTTTTCATATGGCTACAAATAGTTTCAATTTCTTCATCTGAAAATGGTTCATATCTTTTGACCATTCATCAGTTAAAAAATGACTTGAATTCTTATTGATTTGAGTCAGTTTTCTATACATTTTAGAAATGAGATGTTTATCAGAATCTTTGAATATAAAAAATATTTTCCCTGTTTATTTCTTCCCTTCTAATCTTCTCTGTATTAGTTTTGTTTGCACAAAAACTTTTCAACTTAATATAATGAATTTTTTTTTATTTTGTGATCAATAATTATCTCTACTTCTTTTTTTAGTCACAAATTCTTTTCTCCTCCACAAGTCTGAGAGGTAAAGTATCTATGTTCTTCTAATTGGTTTATAATATTCTTTATGATTAGATCATGAATCTATTTCTACCCTCTCTTTATATATACAATGCTAGATGTGAGTCAATGCATAGTTTCTGCCATAATAGGTTACAAGTTACCCAACAGCTTTTGTCAAATACTGAATACTTATGCCAAAAATTGGGGGTCTTTGGGTTTGTCAAATGTTACATTACTATAGTCATTGTCTATTTTGTCCTGTGAACCTATTGTCCTGTGTCCTATTGACCTGATTGACTGTGCTATTTCCAAATGGTTTTGATGACTGTTGCTTTATAATAGTTTTAGATCTGGTGCAGCTAGAACACCTTCATTTGCATTTTTTTCATTAATTCTCTTGAAATTTTTGACCTTTGTTCTTCCAGATGAATTTTGTCATTATGTTTTCTAGGTCAGTTAAATCGTTTCTTGTGAGTTTATTTGGAATAGCACTAAGTAAATAGATTAATTTAGATAGTATTGTCATTTTTATTATATTAGCTCAACCTATCCAAGAGCATTTGCTATTTTTCCAATTGTTTAGATCTGACTTTATTTGTGTAGAAAGTGTTTTGTAGATTTGCTTATATACTGCTGACTGTCCCTTGGCAGATAGATTTCCAAATATTGTATATTTTTGATAGTTATTTTAAATGGAATTTCTCTTTGTATCTCTTACTGTTGGATTTCATTAGTGAGGTATAAAAATGTTGACAGATTGTGTGTATTTATTTTGTATTCTGCAAGTTGTGGATTATTTCTAATAGTTTTTTACTTGATTCTCTAGGATTCTCCAAGTATACCATCATATCATCTGCAAAGAGTGATAACTTGGTTTCCTCATTACTTATGTAATTCCTTTAATTCCTTTTTCTTTTCTTATTTCCACAGATAGCATTTCTAATACAATATTAATAGTAATGGTGATAATGGGCAACCTTGCTTTACCCCTGATCTCAATGGGAATGGTTCCAGTTTATCTCCATTACATATGATGCTTGCTGGTGATTTTAAATAGATGCTAATATTAAAAAATGTTTCTTTATTCCTATACTTTTTAGTGTTTTTAATAGGAATGGATATTGAATTTTTTCAAATGCTTTTTCTGATTCTATTAAAATAATCTTATGGTTTTGTTAGTTTTATTAATGACATAGTTAATTATGCTAATAGTTTTCCTAATATTTAACCAGCCCTGAGTTCCTAGTATAAATCTTAATTGTTCATGGTGTATTCTTCTGAAGATGACCTTGTGTATCTTTTTGCTAATATTTTATTTAAGATTTTTGCATCAATGTTCATTAGGGAAATTGGTCTATGATTTTGTTTTTCTATTTTCATCCTACCTGCTTTAGGTATCAGTACCATGTCTGTGTCATAAAAAAAATTTGGTAGGAGTCCTCCTTTCCCTATTTTTTATATAGTTTATATAGTGTTAAGGGATAGATCAATTCTCCAAGAGATACCACAACTGTGGCTCATAACATCTGAAGGAGTTGCAGGGCAACCTTTGCTGACATAGGTGTTGCAGATTGGGAATGAGATAAATTGGAGGCAAAGAAAAGAGGAGAGAGGTCAGACAATGCAATGGCCTTTCAGAGAGTTCAGAGAACAGCAACTGCCTCTCAGTCTTCTTGTAGCATACTCTCAATAAAAGGAGATCCATTCTGGAGTTCTGGGTTGGCTCTCAAGCAGCCACTGTCAGGTGGCTCCTGTTAGCACAACAATATAATATTGGAGTTAATTGTTCTTTAAATGTTTTATAGAATTCAAATGTAAATCCATATGGTCCTGGTAATATTTTCTTAGGGAGTTGATTAAAAGCTTGTTCTATTTCTTTTTTTCTAAAATGGGATTATTTACATAATTTATTTCCTCTTCTGTTAATCCGGACAACCAATATTCTTGTAGGCATTCCTTCATTTCACTTAGCTTATCAAATTTGGCATAAACTGGCATAAAGTTGGACAAAATAATTCCTAATTTTTACTATAATCTACTTTTCATTGGTGTAAAGTTCTCCCTTTTTATTTTTGAGACAAACAATTTGATTTTCCTCTTTCCTTTTTCTAATCAAATTAACTAAAGATTTACATATTTTGTTGTTTTTTTTTCATAAAACCACCTATTAGTTTTATTTATGAATTAAATAGTTTTCTTTTTTACTTTCAATTTTATTAATCTCTCATTTTATTTTTAGAATTTCAAGTTTGGTGGATTAGGGGTTTTTAATTTGTTTTAAACCCCATTCATTGTTCAGCTCTTTTTCCATTTTATGCAAATAAGCATCTATTGGCTACATAAAATTTCTGCATCCCACAAATTTTGGAATGTTGTCTTATTGTCATTCTCTTGAATGAAATTATTAATCATGTCTATGATTTTCTGTTTCATCCATTTATTCTTTAGGATGGAATTATTTAGTTTCCAATTACTTTTTGCTCTATTTTACCCTTGTCTTTTATTGAATATAATTTTTATTGCATTATGATCTGAAAAAATATTTATTTACTGTTGGAATCCTTACTAACTGCTAACTAATTAGAGTTGATCTAATCTTACAAGAAGATGTTTTGGGCAGAACCTGAAACAAGGTACTAAGTAGAACTAATTAATACAAGGCTTGTGTTCACACCTTTACTCATTGAAGTTCAATGAGTTCACACCTCCCTTGAAGCTCGTTGGGCCAGAGAGCACTATGGGAGAAAACCCATAATCCCTCTCTCTCGTATCCCACAATTCCTCCCTCTTGGATAAAAGAAACAGACAGAAGCTCTCGGTCAGATTTCAGGAGAGTTACACCAGAAGCCCTCTCTCCGAGGCAAGGCAGAATATTTTCCACTTGGCTGGCTGGTGGCAGAAGAAGGAGTTCTCGAGAGAGGAAGACGCTACAAGTCGAGATTTCACCGGAATGACATGAAGACTGGAGCTGGCTGGAGGCTGAAGAAAGCAGAGGCAGAGGCTGAAGGACCAGACCTTTGGATTTAAAGACATTTGGAGAGAGCTCTTGGAACCAAGCAGAGAGATAGGCCTCTAAGCTAACCGGGCTATATTGGGATAATAAAAGATCTGAACTTTTATCACCTGGCTGCTTTTTGAGAAGAAAAAGCTCACCACATTTTGGCGCCCAACGTGGGGCTAACAGACCCTTCAGTGGATTTCAGTGGAAAAGCTACGATCCTGATTCAAGTGGAAAAGCCTCTGATCCTGATCCAGTGGAAAAGACTCTTCAACCCAGAAATTAGAGTGAGTACAACAAAGAAATTTTGTTAAAAGTAGAATTTCATCTAAGATGGGACAGATATTTAGAAAACAGCCTGTTTCTGTTCAAGGAAAATGTTTAGAGAGCATTGTCAAAATTATGGAAAGCCAAGGTTTAATTATAAGTTTACAGCAAATCACTGAATTTTTACAAACTGTAAAGGACATATGTCCTTGTTTCTCTCTTGATAAGGAATTAGATCTAAATGAATGGAAATTGGTTGGAGAGGATCTTTGTCAATTCTATGATAAAAATGGGCCTAACTCAATAATTAATACATATAATGTATATCTGTTACAAAGTTCTGGCCCATATTGATGGATTTATGTGTACCCCCTCAGAAACCCCCTATGTTTTAAAACAAAAGAAAGGGGGAGATGTTGGAATCCTTACTAACTGCTAACTAATTAGAGTTGATCTAATCTTACAAGAAGATGTTTTGGGCAGAACCTGAAACAAGGTACTAAGTAGAACTAATTAATACAAGGCTTGTGTTCACACCTTTACTCATTGAAGTTCAATGAGTTCACACCTCCCTTGAAGCTCGTTGGGCCAGAGAGCACTATGGGAGAAAACCCATAATCCCTCTCTCTCGTATCCCACAATTCCTCCCTCTTGGATAAAAGAAACAGACAGAAGCTCTCGGTCAGATTTCAGGAGAGTTACACCAGAAGCCCTCTCTCCGAGGCAAGGCAGAATATTTTCCACTTGGCTGGCTGGTGGCAGAAGAAGGAGTTCTCGAGAGAGGAAGACGCTACAAGTCGAGATTTCACCGGAATGACATGAAGACTGGAGCTGGCTGGAGGCTGAAGAAAGCAGAGGCAGAGGCTGAAGGACCAGACCTTTGGATTTAAAGACATTTGGAGAGAGCTCTTGGAACCAAGCAGAGAGATAGGCCTCTAAGCTAACCGGGCTATATTGGGATAATAAAAGATCTGAACTTTTATCACCTGGCTGCTTTTTGAGAAAAAAAAGCTCACCACAATTTACTATTTCTACCTTTCTTCATTTGATTTTGAGGATTTCATGTCCTAATATATCGGCATTTTTTTTTGATAGATTCCATGAACTACTGAGAAGAAAGTGTTTTCATTTCTGTCTTCATTCAATTTTCTTCAAAGATCTATCATACTTAACTTTTCTAGTATTCCATTTATCTCCTTAACTTCTTTTTTATTAATTTTGTGGTTTCATTTATCTAGTTCTGAGAGTACAAGGTTGAGATATCCTGCTATTATAATTTTGTTGTCTCTCTCTTCTTGCAACTCTCTTAACTTCACTTTTAGGAATTTAGATACTATACCACTTGGTGCATATGTGTTTAGTATTGATATTTCTTCATTATCTATGGTACCTTGTTGCAAGATATAGTTTCCTTCCTTATCCCTTTTAATTAGAGCTATCTTTGCTTTTATTTGATCTGAGATCAGGATTGATTGTCCCTCTTTTTTTACTTCATTTGAAGCATAATCTATTCTTCTCCAACCCTTTACTTTCACTTTATGTATCACTCTGCTTTAAATATGTTTTTTTTTTTTTTGTCTGTCAAGAGTGTGTTGTAGAGTTTAAGTTTTTCATCCAGTCTGCTAATCATTTCTGGTTTATGGAAGAGTTCACCGCATTCATATTTCCACTTAAAACTACTAATTCTGTATTTGCCACCATCTTATTTACCTTTATTTCTCTTTCCTTTTTTCTCTTTCCCTGCTCCCCAGTATTTTGCTTATGAGCAACATTTGCCTCAAGCAATCCTCTCCCTTTGAAATCCCTTTTTTATATCTTAGCCCTACTATTTCTCTTTTACCTTCTATTAGCCTACTCCTTTCCTATTCCCCTTTGCCCTCCCTCTTTCCTATAAGTTGAGTGAAGTTTCTCTGTGAAACCAGATATGTCTAATATTCAATACCTTTTTATGCCAAATCTGATGAGAGTAAGAATAACACAATATTCACCCCCTTCCTTCTTTCCCTCAATTATAAAAGATTTTCTTTGTCTCTTTGTGAAATGTAATTTCCTTCATTTTCCCACACTTTCCCCTTTTTCCACCCCTAGTTTTTTTTTTCATGATAATAGTAAAATCAAATTATACATGCACTCTCTATGTATACTCATAACAGAGACATCGTTCTCAAGAGATCTTTTATTTTTACTTTTTTTATGCTTCTCTTGAATTTTATATTTGGAGGTCATTTTTTTGTTTGTTTGTTTAGCTCTGGCTTTTTCATGAAAAATAAATGGAATTCACCTGTTTCACTGAATCTCCATCTTGTTTTCTGGAAGAAAATACTCAGCTTTGTGGGGCACTTTATTCTTGGATGCATCCCAAGTTACTTTGCCTTTTGGAATATCAGACCCTTTGATCCTTCAAGAGGGAAGTCACTAGGTCCTGAGTAATCCTTATTGTGGCTCCTATGTATTTGAATTTTTTTCTGAATACTTTATAACTTTGTCTGATAGTTCTGAAATTTAGCCACAATATTCAGTGGAGTTTTACTTTTGGGATCTCTTTCTGGAGATGTTCAATGAATTTTGTGAGTGGCTATTTTACCTTCTGATTCTATGATATCAGGGCAGTTCTCTTTGATGGTTTCCTGAAAAATAATGTCTAGGATTTTTTTTCATTATGGTTTTCAGGAAGTCCAGTAATCTTTAGATTGTCTCTCCTACATCTATTTTCCAGGTCAGTTGTTTTCCTAAGTAGGTATTTTACATTTTCTTCAATCTTTTCATTTTTTAACTGATTCTTGATGTCCCATTAAGTCATTCATTTTTATTAATTCAGTCCTGATTTTTAGTGAATTATTTTCTTCATTTACTTTTTTTAGTTCTTTTTTTGTCCTATTGAATTTTTAAATTTTCTCTATGGATTTTTTTCCTATTTCACAAATTTTGTTTTTTAAGGAGTTATTTTCTTTTTCCATTTCACAAATTCTGTTTTTCATAGAGTTGTTTTCTTTTTTCCATTTTATAAAATCTATTTTGTAAGGAGTTATATGTTTTTGTCCATTTCAGTAAGTAGTTTTTGTAAGGAAATTTCTTCAGATAATTTCTGTGTTTTGTTTTCCAAACCCTCTGGCAAAGTTCTCGTTTCCTTTCTCCATTTTTCTTCTAGCTCTCTTTTTAGATCTTTTAAAATTTCTTCTAGGCTCTAGAAGGCTCTAGAAGAGCCTTGTGTGATGAAGACCAATCCAATTTATGTTGCCCATTGGTGCTTCATGGGGAGACGATCTGTTTTTAGTCTTCTCAGGGTTTGAAATCTCTTCTTTTCTTTCACCAAAGAAACTATCAATGGTCTTAGTTCTTTTTGATTTTTATATCATTTTGTTGTTGTTGTTGAGACTTGCTTTTAGGATAAGGGAGATTGTCCAAGCTTCTTCTATAAGCCCACACAGCAGCTGAGCTGGGTTAATGCTGAGTGACTTCTGGTGCTGGGTAAGTGTGGCCAGGTCTCATGAAATTCTGGCATTTGGGGGTTCACTATTTACCTTTTGTGTTTGTGTTGGATGTTTTATAACTTCTCTGCCGATCTGCTGGGTTGCAACCAAGACAGACATTGTATATTCCTCCCTGGTATTCTCCAGTGTATGGAGCCCACACCACCAGAGGACTGTGCCTTTGCCTGTGCTCAGCATCTATGCTCAATCTGCTTGCACTTGGTTCACTTCCCTGTGTATCTGATTGAAACAGTCCTTTGTCTGGAGATCTTTGAAATTATCTTCTGCTGGTAATTTGTTCCTAATTTCGTGGATTCTACAATCCAGAGGTTGTGGGACTTCCGGTTAAGATGGCGGAGAGGAGGCTCACAGTTGCATAAGCTCCGCGCTTTCTCTCACTATCCACTTCATTACAAGCCTCTGAATCAATGCTTGACTGAAAAAAAACCACAAATAGTTACCAAGAGAAGCCATCCTTGAGATCCGCCAAGAAAGGTCTGTCTTTACTGGAGGGCTGGGGCGGTTTTAGATCGGGCGCAGGCGGCGGGCAGCGGCAGTGAGAGCACGGGAGCAGACTGGAGAGGGGGTGGGGAGTGATCGCAGCTGTCTCTGCGGGGAGAGCTTCGCTACAGGTTTGGAACCTGCAGCAAGTCAACAGCCCAGCAGAGAAGCTAAAAACACCGGGGCTGAAGAACACAACCGCAAACAGCTGGAGTCTCTCAGGACCTGGCCGCCCCCCCCTTCCCCCCCCTCAGTGACTCAGCACGCTTTGGGATCTCAGAGCGCAGGCGCAGCACAGTCCTGCTAGTGCCTCACTGCTGCCACCTGCAGTCTGTAGAGGAAGCTCGATAACACACCCAGCCCCCCCCCCAAAGAAAGACTCCAGTTTTTTCTGTTTTTCTTTGGTAGTTTGTCTCTGATTAATAGACAGAATGAGCAAGAAGCTGAAGAGGACTTTAACCCTAGACAGCTTCTACACAGATAGAGAGCAGACTCTAAATCCTGAGGAGACTAAAAACAGGCAGTCCCCAGGTGATTCCCCAAAGGAGGAGATCGTCTGTTCCTCAGCACAGATGAACCTCATAGAAGTGATTAAAAAGGCTCTCACAAGGGAGCTAGAAGAAAAATGGGGAAAGCAGAGTGAGGCTTGGCAAAAGGAGAAGGAAGCTTGGGAAAAGGAGAGGGAGGCTTGGCAAAAGAGCCTGGAGAAGTCAGTTAAAGAGAGAGTGGATAAAGAAGTAAAATCCTTGAAAAATAGGATTAGTGAACTGGAAAACAAAATTGGCGAAATGGAAAAAAATTCCACAGAACAAAAGAACTCAATTGGACAATTAGAGAAAGATTTTAAAAAAGTGAGTGAAGAGAATACTTCACTGAAAATCAGAATTGAACAAGTGGAATTGAATGACTCGAGGAGACAAGAAGAATCAGTCAAGCAAATCCAAAAAAATCAAACAATGGAGAAAAATGTGAAATACCTTCTGGGGAAGACAACAGACCTGGAAAACAGATCCAGGAGAGACAATCTGAGAATCATTGGACTCCCAGAAAAACATGATGAAAAAAAGAGCCTGGACACTGTCTTCCAGGAAATTATCAAAGAGAACTGCCCAGAAGTCATAGGAACAGAGGAAAAAATAAACATTGAAAGGATTCATCGATCACCCACTGAAAGGGATCCTAAAATCAAAACACCAAGGAATATAGTGGCCAAATGCCAGAACCCTCAGATGAAAGAAAAAATATTGCAAGCGGCTAGAAAAACCCAATTCAAGTATCAAGGAGCCACAATAAGGATCACCCAGGATCTGGCAGCATCCACATTAAAAAATCGAAGGGCCTGGAATATGATATTCCGAAAGGCTAAGGAACTTGGTATGCAACCAAAAATAACTTACCCAGCGAGAATGAGCATCTTTTTCCAGGGAAGAAGATGGACATTCAACGAAGTAAGCGAATTTCATCTATTTCTGATGAAAAAACCAGAACTTAACAAAAAGTTTGATCTACAAATATAGAACTCAAGAGAAATCTAAAAAGGTAAAGATTAATCTTGGGAACTATATTTTGACTATATAGATGCATAAAGAATACATGTATACCTTGTTCTAGAAATTGATGTGGAAAGGACATTGTACCAGAAAAAGGGTAAAGTGGGGGTAGTACATCTCATGAAGAGGCATAGGAAACCTATTATATCTGAGAGAAAGAATGGAGGGGGATGAATATAGTGGGTATCTTACTGCCTTCAGAATTGGCTTTAAGTGAAAAATCTTAAGACATATTCAATCTATGGTGAAACTTCTCCCATCTCATTGAAAAGTGAGAAGGGAAAAGTGGAAAGGGAAGGAATAAGCTAAGCGGAAGGGAATACGGGAACTGGGAGGGAAAGGGGTAAGATAGGGGGAGGAACTCTAAGGCGGGGGGAGGGACACTAAAAAGGGAGGGCTGTGAGAAACAAGGGGTGCTCACAAGCTTAATACTTGGAAGGGGGGAAAGGGGAAAGAAGGGAGGAAAGCATAAACCGGGTTAACAAGATGGCAAGTAATACAGAATTGGTCATTCTAACCATAAATGTGAACGGGGTAAACTCCCCCATAAAGAGGAAGCGGTTAGCAGAATGGATTAAAAGCCAGAATCCTACAATATGTTGTTTACAGGAAACACACCTGAAGCGGGGAGATACATGCAGGTTAAAGGTAAAAGGTTGGAGCAAAATCTACTATGCTTCAGGTGAAGTCAAAAAAGCAGGGGTAGCCATCCTGATCTCAGATCAAGCTAAAGCAAAAATTGACCTAATTAAAAGAGATAAGGAAGGACACTATATCTTGCTAAAGGGTAGCATGGATAATGAAGCACTATCTATATTAAACATATATGCACCAAGTGGGGTAGCATCTAAATTCTTAAAAGAGAAACTAAGAGAGCTGCAAGAAGAAATAGACAGTAAAACTATAATAGTGGGAGATCTTAACCTTGCACTCTCAGAATTAGATAAATCAAACCAGAAAATAAATAAGAAAGAAGTTAAAGAGGTAAACAGAATACTAGAAAAGCTAGATATGATAGATCTCTGGAGAAAATGTAATGGAGACAGAAAGGAATACACTTTCTTTTCAGCAGTTCATGGAACCTATACAAAAATTGACCATATATTAGGACATAAAAACCTCAAACTCAAATGTAGTAAGGCAGAAATAGTAAATGCATCCTTTTCAGACCACGATGCAATGAAAATTACATTCAACAAAAAAGCAGGGGGAAGTAGACCAAAAAATAATTGGAAACTAAATAATCTCATACTAAAGAATGATTGGGTAAAACAGCAAATCATAGACATAATTAATAACTTCACCCAAGAAAACGATAATAATGAGACATCATACCAAAATGTATGGGATGCAGCCAAAGCGGTAATAAGGGGAAATTTCATATCTCTAGCGGCCTATTTGTATAAAATAGAGAAAGAGAAGGTCAATGAATTGGGTTTGCAATTAAAAATGCTAGAAAAGGAACAAATTAAAAACCCCCAGTCAAACACTAAACTTGAAATTCTAAAAGTAAAAGGTGAGATCAATAAAATTGAAAGTAAAAAAACTATTGAATTGATTAATAAAACTAAGAGTTGGTTCTATGAAAAAACCAACAAAATAGACAAACCCTTAGTAAATCTGATTAAAAAAAGGAAAGAGGAAAATCAAATTGTTAGTCTTAAAAATGAAAAGGGAGAACTCACCACTAACGAAGAGGAAATTAGAGCAATAATTAGGAGTTACTTTGCCCAACTTTATGCCAATAAATTCGACAACTTAAATGAAATAGAAAAATACCTCCAAAAATACAGCTTGCCCAAACTAACAGAGGAAGAAGTAAATATCCTAAACAGTCCCATCTCAGAAAAAGAAATACAACAAACTATCAATCAACTCCCTAAGAAAAAATCCCCAGGACCAGATGGATTTACATGTGAATTCTACCAAACATTTAAAGAACAATTAACTCCAATGTTATATAAACTATTTGAAAAAATAGGGATTGAAGGAGTCCTACCAAACTCCTTTTATGACACAGATATGGTACTGATACCTAAACCAGGTAGGCTGAAAACAGAGAAAGAAAATTATAGACCAATCTCCCTAATGAATATTGATGCTAAAATCTTAAATAAAATATTAGCAAAAAGATTACAGAAAATTGTCACCAGGATAATACACTATGACCAAGTAGGATTTATACCAGGAATGCAGGGCTGGTTCAATATTAGGAAAACTATTAGCATAATTGACTATATCAATAAAAAAACAAACAAAAACCACATGATCATCTCAATAGATGCAGAAAAAGCATTTGATAAAATCCAACATCCATTCCTAATAAAAACACTTGAGAGCATAGGAATAAATGGACTTTTCCTTAAAATAGTCAGGAGCATATATTTAAAACCATCAGTAAGCATCATATGCAATGGGGAAAAACTGGAACCTTTCCCAGTAAGATCTGGAGTGAAGCAAGGTTGCCCACTATCACCATTATTATTTAATATCGTATTAGAAACACTAGCCTCGGCAATAAGAGTCGAGAAAGATATAAAAGGAATTAGAGTAGGCAATGAGGAAACCAAACTATCACTCTTTGCAGATGATATGATGGTATACCTAGAGAACCCCAGAGATTCTACCAAAAAGCTATTGGAAATAATTCATAATTTTAGCAAAGTAGCTGGCTACAAAATAAATCCCCATAAATCCTCAGCATTTTTATACATCACCAACAAAACCCAACAGCAAGAGATACAAAGAGAAATTCCATTCAGAATAACTGTTGATACCATAAAATATTTGGGAATCTATCTACCAAAGGAAAGTCAGGAATTATATGAGCAAAATTATAAAAAAGTCTCCACACAAATAAAGTCAGACTTAAATAATTGGAAAAATATTAAGTGCTCTTGGATTGGCCGAGCGAACATAATAAAGATGACAATACTCCCTAAACTAATCTATTTATTTAGTGCTATACCAATCAGACTTCCAAGAAAATATTTTATTGATCTAGAAAAAATAACAACAAAATTCATATGGAACAATAAAAAGTCGAGAATCTCAAGGGAACTAATGAAAAAAAAATCAAATGAAGGTGGCCTAGCTGTACCTGATCTAAAATTATATTATAAAGCAGCAGTCACCAAAACCATTTGGTATTGGCTAAGAAATAGATTAGTGGATCAGTGGAAAAGGCTAGGCTCACAAGACAGAATAGTCAATTATAGCAATCTAGTGTTTGACAAACCCAAAGCCCCTAACTTCTGGGAAAAGAATTCAATATTTGATAAAAACTGCTGGGATAATTGGAAATTAGTATGGCAGAAATTAGGCATGGACCCACACTTAACACCATATACCAAGATAAGATCAAAATGGGTCTATGACCTAGGCATAAAGAACGAGACTATAAATAAATTAGAGGAACATAGAATAGTTTATCTCTCAGACTTGTGGAGGAGAAAGAAATTTGTGACCAAAGATGAACTAGAGACCATTACTGATCACAGAATAGAAAATTTCGATTACATCAAATTAAAAAGCCTTTGTACAAATAAAACTAATGCAAACAAGATTAGAAGGGAAGCAACAAACTGGGAAAACATTTTCACAGTTAAAGGTTCTGATAAAGGCCTCATTTCCAAAATATATAGAGAACTGACTCAAATTTATAAGAAATCAAGCCATTCTCCAATTGATAAATGGTCAAAGGATATGAACAGACAATTTTCAGAGGATGAGATTGAAACTATTACCACTCATATGAAAGAGTGTTCCAAATCATTATTGATCAGAGAAATGCAAATTAAGACAACTCTGAGATACCACTACACACCTGTCAGATTGGCTAAGATGACAGGAAAAAATAATGATGAATGTTGGAGGGGATGCGGGAAAACTGGGACACTAATGCATTGTTGGTGGAGTTGTGAACGAATCCAACCATTCTGGAGAGCAATCTGGAATTATGCCCAAAAAATTATCAAAATGTGCATATCCTTTGATCCAGCAGTGTTTCTATTGGGCTTATATCCCAAAGAAATACTAAAGAAGGGAAAGGGACCTGTATGTGCCAAAATGTTTGTAGCAGCCCTATTTGTAGTGGCTAGAAACTGGAAAATGAATGGATGCCCATCAATTGGAGAATGGCTGGGTAAATTGTGGTATATGAATGTTATGGAATATTATTGTTCTGTAAGAAATGACCAGCAGGATGAATACAGAGAGGCTTGGAGAGACCTTCATGAACTGATGCTAAGTGAAATGAGCAGAACCAGGAGATCATTATACACTTCGACAACGATATTGTATGAGGACATATTTTGATGGAAGTGGATTTCTTTGACAAAGAGACCTGAGTTTCAATTGATAAATGACGGACAAAAGCAGCTACACCCAAAGAAAGAACACTGGGAAACGAATGTGAACTATCTGCATTTTTGTTTTTCTTCCCGGATTATTTATACCTTCTGAATCCAATTCTCCCTACGCAACAAGAGAACTGTTCGGTTCTGCAAACATATATTGTATCTAGGATATACTGCAACATATCCAACATATAAAGGACTGCTTGCCATCTAGGGGAGGGGGTGGAGGGAGGGAGGGGAAAAAAATCGGAACAGAAATGAGTGTCAATATAATGTAATTATTAAATAAAAAAACTTAAAAAAAAAAAAAAAGGAAAAAAAAAATCCAGAGGTTGTCTTTGCTAATTAATCTGATGGTTTTGGGAAGATGGCAGAAAAAAACATGTGTCTTCTCTGCTGTTTTGGCTCCAACATTCCTCATCCTATTAAGTTTAGTCCAACATTCTGTCTTGTCTTTTTTTTTAAGTGATCTTATCTAATATTTTAATTATCCCTCAACTTTTTCTTATCTTTAAATTGAATAAATATGCCATCTATGCCTTTATCTTAAAAATAGTAAAAAGTGTTTTTTTTAAAAAACCAGAAAGTCAAATAGAAGTCTAAATTTGAAATGACATTAAAACAGTCAGGAAATTACTTTCTACCTGGGTGATTTGACTAATTCAAATACACATTATTTCCTTTGTATATAGCCAAATTCTCTTCACCTATTCTATACAATAGCATAAAATAGTATTCAATTGTTTCATATAATGGTATGGGTAAGTGTGGCCAGGTCTCATGAAATTCTGGCATTTGGGGGTTCACTATTTACCTTTTGTGTTTGTGTTGGATATTTTATAACTTCTCTGCTGATCTGCTGAGTTGCAACCAAGACAGACACTGTTGCCCTGATACTCTCCAGTGTATGGAGCCCATACACATACACATACCAGTGTTAGTTTGATGTGACCTATGTTAATGAAATCAATTGTGTTTCTTCTTTTTTTTTTCAATTTATGAAGTAATCACGTGTATTCATAACAGTAGAATAAAAAAAGTAATTGAATGTGAAACTGCAAAACTGATGGGTATAACTTTTTTTTTTTCATTTAAATATATAATAAAATTATTGCATAGTTATTTTTCCCTTTTTTTCCATTCTAGAGATGGTTATTACTGGATACAAAAAATGTGTGTATATTTTATATATATAAATGTATGTGTGTGTGTATACATAAACATATGTATTACCTTTATTAATATGATCTAAGTTTCTGACAGGAATTAAAGTTTTTAAACACTTTTTAAAAAATTAATAATAGCTTTTTTTTTTTCAAATGATGCAAACATAATGTTCAGCATTCACCCTTGCAAATTCATGTGTTCCAAATTTTCTCCTTCCCTTTCCCCTACCCCATCCCTAGACAGCAAGAAATCCAATATATGTTAAAATGTGCAATTCTTCTATACATATTTGTTTTAATTTATTATTATAGTTTTTTAATTTAAAAAACAAATGCATGGGTAATTTTTCAACATTGACCCTTGCAAAACCTTGTGTTCATAATTTTCCCCTTCTTCCCCCACACCCTCCCTTAGATGGCAAGTACTCCAATACATGTTAAATATGTCAAATTATATGTTAAATCCAATATATGTATACATATTTATACAGTTATTTTGCTGCACAAGAAAAATTGGATCTAGAAAGAAAGAAAAAACCTGAGAAGGAAACAAAAATGCAAGTAAATAAGAGCAGAAAGAGTGGAAATGTTATGGGTGTAGTTGATTCTCTTATTTACTGAACAATTGGAACTGGTTTGGACCATCTCATTGTTGAAGAGAGCCACATTCATCAGAGTTGATCATTGTATATTCTTGTTGTTGCCATGTATAATGATTTCCTGGTTCTGCTTATTTCACTTAGCATCAATTCATGTAAGTCTCTCTAGGCCTCTCTGAAATCATCCTGCTGGTCATTTATTACAGAACAATAATATTCCATAATATTCTTATACCATAATTTATTCAATCATTCTCCATTGAAAAGCATCCATTCAATTTCCAGTTTCTAGCCACTACAAAAAGAGCTGGCACAAACATTTTTGCACATATGGGTCCCTTTCTCTTCTTTAAGATCTCTTTGGCATATACGCCCCACAGTAATACTGCTGGATCAAAGGGCATGAACAGTTTGAAAATTTTTTGAGCATGGTTCCAAATTGCTCTCCAGAATGGTTGGATCTGTTCACAGTTACACCAACAATGTATTAGTGTCCAAGCTTTCCACCATCCCCTCCAGCATTCATCATTATCTTTTCTTATCATCTTAGTCAATCTTACAAGTGTGTAGTGGCATCTCAGAGGAGTCTTAATTTGCATTTCACTAATCAATAATGATTTGGAGCACTTTTTCATGTTGTCTATAAATAGTTTCAAATTCTTCATCTGAAAAGTCTGTTCATATCCTTTGACCATTTATCAATTGGAAAATGGCTTGATTTCTTTTAAATTTGTGTCAATTCTCTATATATTTTGTAAATGAGGCCTTTATCATAACCTTAGAATGTAAAAATGTTTTCCCAGTTTATTGCTAGCCTTCTACTCTTGTCTGTATTGGTTTTGCTTGTATAAAGACTTTCTAACTTAATGTAATGAAAATTTTCTATTTTATCATCAATAATGATCTCTAGATCTTTTTTTGGTCACAAATTCTTTCCTCCCCTACAGGTCTATATTTTTCTGATTTATTGACAATCTCTTTCTTTATGTTTACATCATGAACCCATTCTGACCTTATCTTGGTATAAGGTATTAAGTGTGGGTCAATGCCTATTTTCTGCCATACTAGTTTCCAATTTCCCCAGCAGTTTTTGTCAAATAGTTAACTCTTATCCCAAAAGCTGGGGTTTTGGGTTTGTCAAACACTAGATTGCTATAGTTATTTACTATTTTGTCCTGTGAACCTAATCTATTCCATTGATCAACTAGTCTATTTCTTAGCCAGTACCAAATGGTTTTGATGACCACTGCTTTATAATATAGTTTTGGATCTGGTATAGCTAGGCCACCTTCATTTAATTTTTTTTCCCATTATTTCCCTTGAAATTCTTGATCTTTTTTTCTTCCTGATGAATTTTATTGTTATTTTTTCTAGGTCAGTAAGATAGTTTCTTGGGACTTTCATTGGTATAGCACTAAATAAATAGATTAGTTTAAATAGTATTGTCATCTTTATGATATTCACTGGACCCTAACAAAAACACTTGATAATTTTCCACTTGCTTAGATCTGACATTATTTGGGTGGAAAGTCTTTTGTAGTTTTGCTCATATAGTTCCTGACTTTCACTTGGCAGATAGATTCCCAAATATTTGATACTATCGATGGTTATTTTATTTTATTTTATTTTATTTATTATAATTTTTTATTTACTAGATATATGCCTGAGTATTTTTTTCATTATTGACAATTGCAAAACCTTTTGTTCCAACTTTTGTCCCTCCTTCCTCTCACCCCTTCTCCCTGATGGCAGGTTGACCAATACATGTTAAATATGTTGATGTATAAGTTAAATATAATATATATACACACACACACACACACACACACACACATACATACATACACACACACACACACGTCCAAACAGTTATTTTGCTATACAAAAAGAATCACACTTTGAAATAGTGTACAATTAGCCTGGGAAGGAAATCAAAAATGCAGGAGGACAAAAATACAGGGATTAGGAGTTCTATGTAGTGGTTTATAGTCATCTCCAGGAGTTCTTTCATTGGGTGTAGCTGATTCATTACTGCTCTATTGGAACTGATTTGTTTCATCACATTGTTGAAAAGGGCCATGTCTATCAGAATTGATCATCATATAGTATTGTTATTAAAGTATATAATGATCTAGTTCTGCTCATTTCACTCAGCATCAGTTCATGTAAGCCTCTCCAGGCCTTTCTGAATTCATTCTGCTGGCCATTTCTTAGAGAAAAATAATATTCCCTAATATTAATAAACCACAATGTATTCAGCCATTCTCTAATCGATGGGCATCCACTCAGTTTCCAATTTCTGTCCACTACAAAGAAGACTGCCACAAACATTCTTGCACATACAGGTCCCTTTCCCTTCTTTAAAATCTCTTTGGGATATAAGCCCAATAATAACACTGCTGGATCAAAAGGTATGTACAGTTTCATAACTTTTTGAGCATAATTCCAAACTGTTCTCCAGAATGATTGGATGTATTCACAATTCCACCAACAATGTATCAGTGTCCCTGTTTTCCCACATCCCCTCCAAAATTCCACTTTATCTTTCTCTGTCATTCTAGCCAATCTGAGAAGTGTGTAGTGGTATCTCAGAGTTGTCTAAATTTGAATTTTTCCGATTAATAATGACTTGGAACATCTTTTCATATGGCTAGAAATAGTGTCAGTTTCTTCATCTGAGAATTGTCTGTTCATATCCTTTGACCATTACGAATTGAAGAGTGGCTTGATTTCTTATGAATTAGAGTCAGTTCTCTATATATTTTGGAAATGAGGTCTTTATCAGAACCTTTGACTGTAAAAGATTTCCCAGTTTATTGCTTCCCTTCTATTCTTGTCTGCATTTGTTTTGTTTGTACAAATTTTTTTCAATTTGATATAATCAAAATTTTCTATTTTGTGATCAATAATGATCTCTAGTTCTTCTTTGATCATAAATTCCTTCCTCCTCCACAGGTCTGAGAGGTAAACGATGCTATGTTCTTCTAATTCATTTATAATCACATTCTTTATGCTTAGGTCATGAACCGATTTTGACCTTATCTTGCTGTAGTCTTTTTGCTAATGTTTTATTTAAGATTTTAGCATCAATATTCATTAGGGAGATTGGTCTATAATTTTCTTTCTCTCTTCAAGCCACCTGGTTTAGGTATCAGTACCATGTCTGTGTCATATAAGGAATTTGATAGGAGTCTTTCATTCCCTATTTTTTTTCAAATAATTTATATATCATTGGAGTTAATTGATCTTTAAATGCTTGGTAGAATTCACATGTAAATCCATCTGGTCCTAGGGGTTTTTCATTAGGGAGTTGATTAGTAGCTTGTTCTATTTCTTTTTTCTAAAATGGGACTATTTATGCAATTTAGTTCCTTCTGTATTAATCTGGGAAGCCTATATTTTTAAAGGCAGTCATCCATTTCACTTAGGTTATCAATTTTTTTGGCATAAAGTTGGGCAAAGTACCTCTTTATTATTGCTCCAATTTCCTCTTCATTGGTGAAAATTTCTTCCTTTTCATTTTTAAGTCTAACAATTTGATTTTCCTCTTTCCTTATTCTAATCAGATTTAACAAAGTGTTTATCTGTTTTATTGGTTTTTTTCATAAAAGCAATTCTGAGTTTTATTTATTCCTTCACTAGTTTTGTTTTTGTTTTTTTTTTTACTTTGAATTTTATTAGTTTCCCCTTTGAATTTTAGAATTTCAAGTTTACTATTTGAGTGGGGGTTTTAAATTTGGTCTTTTTCTAGCTTTTTAAGTTGCAATCCCAATTAATTGATCTTATCTTGTTCTATTATATTCATACAACCCTCTAAAGACATAAAATTTCCCATTATGATTTCACCCAACGATTCTTTAGGATGAGATTATTTCATTTCCAATTACTTTTTTATCTATTAACCCCTAGCTTTTTGTTGAATGTAGTTTTTGTTGCATCGTGGTCTGAAAAGAATGCTTTTAATATTTCTGTCTTTCTTCATGTAATTTTGAGGTCTTTATGTTTACATATATGGTCAATTTTTGTATAGGTTCCATAAACTGCTGAGAAGAAAGTGTACGCCTTTCTATCTCCATTCAGTTTTCTCCAAAGATCTATCATACCTAACTTTTCTAATATTCTATTTACCTCTTTAATTTCTTTTTTATTTGTTTTATGGTTTGATTTATCTAATTCTGAGAGTGCAAGGTTGAATCTCCCACTATTATAGTTTTGCTTTCTATTTTTTCTTGCAACTCTCTTAACTTCTCTTTTAGGAAATTACATGCTATACCACTTGGTGCATATATGTTTAGTATTGATATTGTATCATTGTCTATGCTACCTTTTAGCAAAATATAGTGTCCTTCCTTATCTGTTTTAATTAAATCAACTTTTGCTTTTGCTTGATCTGAGATCAGGATGGCTTCCCCTGCTTTTTCGACTTTGCCTGAAGCATAATAGATTCTGCTTAAGGCTTTTAGCTTTACTCTGTATGTATCTCTCTGCTTTAAATGTGTTTCCTGTAAACAACGTATTATAGGATTCTGGCTTTTGATCCAGTCTGCTATCTGCCTCCACTTTATGGGAGAGTTCATCATATTCATATTCACAGTTAAAATTACTAATTCTGTATTTCCTTTCATCTTATTTTGCCCAGATTATGCTTTTCTTTTTCTTGCCCTCTCTTATCCCCCTCCTCAGTATTAAACTTATTGGCACCACTTGCCTCATGCAACTATCTCTTTTTAGAATTCTTCCAACCCCCTTTTAATCTTTTCCCCTTTCTTGTACCTTTCCCTCATTACTCTTTTCCTTTTCCATTTTTTAACTTCTTTTTGTATATATCCAATAGAGTTTTTAAATGAGTTTTTTTTGCTCTTTGGAATTTTTTTTTTCATTTCACTACTTTTTTAATTGAGTTATTTATTTTTTCTAATTCACAAATCCTGCTTTCCTAAAGTAAAAGTTGATTTAATTAAAACAGATAAGGAAGGACACTATATTTTGCTAAAAGGTAGCATAGACAATGATACAATATCAATACTAAACATATATGCACCAAGTGGTATAGCATGTAATTTCCTAAAAGAGAAGTTAAGAGAGTTGCAAGAAAAAATAGAAAGCAAAACTATAAGAGTTCTTTATCTTTTCCAATTTACAAATTCTGTTTCTCTGGGAGTTCTTTACCTTTTCCAATTCACATTTCAGGAAGCTGTTTTCTTTTTCCACTTTATCAATTTTTCTTTAAGTGACTTATATGCCTTTTCTGTACTCTCTTGCATAGTTTCTCTTTCCTTTCCTCATTTTTCTTCTAGCTCTCTTTTAAGATTTTTTATAATTTCTTTTGGGAGAGCATTGTGCATCCCCTTTGGGGTATTGTCGGGAGATTGTCTGCTATTAGTCTCCTTAAGTTTGACAATCTGCTCTCATTCTATATAGAATCTATTAATGGTTAGTATATGCTTGATTTTTTAATCATTTCTTTCCAACCCCTTAGGCTCTGCCTTTAGCACAAGGGGGTTACCAGGTTCTTCTGTAGATCAGGGATAGATATATGGACAGTAGTTGTCATGCAAATGAGTGGCTAAAGGCAGGGGAGCTGCAGAAGTACCCTGGGAAAAGCCACACACAGGGGAATTACTACTGCTCTGGGAAGAGCCCCACTCTGCTGATCAGCACCTGCCCTGGGACTAGTGCCTCAGCAGCAAAGGTGTCACTACCCTGGGTTAAACTCTGCTGTGCAGATCAGGGGTTGCCCTGGAAGGGCCCCACTTACCCTGGGAAGCAGGGCCAAGCTATGGAAGTGCCCCAGGAAGAGTCCCACTCTGCAGATTAGCAGCTGCTCTGAGACTAGCAGCTAAGGAGTGAAAGTGTCACTGCCTTGGGCAGAACCACGCTATGTGGATCAGCAACTGCCCTGCAAAAAGCCCTGCACTGGAAATGTTTCTCACCTGGGAAGCACAGCCATGCTGCAGAAGTTCTCTTGTCTTGGGCAAGAGCCCTCCTGCTATGCAGATTTGTGGCTGTCCCAGGCAAAAGCTCTGCACTGCAGAATGCAGCTGCATAGCTGTGCTGTGGTTTGTGCTGATTCACTTCCGGTGCTGGGTGTGTATAGCCAGATCCTGTTAGATTCAGGCATTTTTTAAAGTATACTCTACCTTAGGCCTTTTTGTCATTTCTCTGCTTATCTACTGCTTTGCATCTAAAACCAAGCAGCCAACTTGTGATAGAGTCTTCCCTGCAAAATCTCCACCCATAGGGAGACCACCCCCACCCCTGTCTACTCAGAGTGCTAGCCTCTGTGTCTAGCTCCCTGCCTGTGCTGGCCTGCTCACCAATCAGTACAACTCTTTTCTGGTGATCTTCCAGATTATCTTTGACTGGCAATTTGTTGTACTTCCAGTATTTGTGGATTTTACTAGTCAAGCACTATTTCTAAGGCTGAATTTGGTAATTAATGTTGAGGGCAGAAGAGGAGCTTAGAATGAAGCATGTGTCTTCTCTGCCATTTTGGCTCTGCCCCCCAACCAAATATGTTTAATATTTTCTCTTTGAGTCAAAACTTATGAGAGTAAGATTCACACTATGTTCATCTTTCTCTCTTCTTTCCCTCAGATACAATAGGTTTCCTTTGTCTCTTTGTGAGACATAATTTTCCTCTTTTTACCTCCACTTTTCCCTTTTTCTCTTACAATCCCCTTTCTATCTCTAGGTCCTTTCTTATATTATAAATCAAATTATAAATGCACTCTCTATGTATATCTATAACAGAAATATAGTTCTCAAGAGTTCTTTTTACCTTTTTATGCTTATCTTGCATCCTGTATTCAGAGGTCATATTTTTTGTTGTTTTGCTCTGGATTTTTTTTTCATCGCAAATAAATGGAATTCACTTGTTTCATTGAAGGCTCATCTTCTTTGCTGGAAAAAAAATACTCATTATAGCTGAGTAGTTTATTCTCGGCTGAATTCCATTTTTTTTTTTTTTTTGCCTTTTGGAATATCAGATTCAGGCCCCTCAATCCTTTAATGTAGAAGCTACTAGATCCTAAGTAATCCTTGTTGTGGGTCCTCAGTATTTGGTTTTTTTCTGGCTGATTGTAATATTTTTTTCCTTGATCTGATAGTTCTCAAATTTGGCCATAATATTCCTTGGAGTTTTAATTTTGGGGTCTCTTTCAGGAGGTGTTCAATGCGTTCTTTTAATGGATATTTTACCATCTGATTCTATGACATCTGGGCAGTTCTCTTTTTCCTGAAAAATTATGTCTAGGCTATTTTTTATCATGTTTTTCAAGGAATCCAATACACCTTAGATTATCTCTCCTAACTCTATTTTCCATGTCTGTTATTTTCCCAAGTATTTATTTAACATTTTTTTCTATTTTTTTCTATTTTTTTGAATTTTTAAATTTTATTTTATTTTATTTTGGTTTTCTTTGACTGGTTCTTGATGTCTTATCAAGTCATTCATTTCTATTTGTTTAGTTCTGATTTTTAATGATTTTTTTCATTTACTTTTTTACTTCTTTTTAATTTGTCAAATTGTGTTTTCAGATGAGTTGTTATGTTTTATGGAAAAAACATTTCACAATGTTTTTAAAGAATTATTTTCTTTTTCCAATTCACAAATTTTGTTTTCCTGGGAATTCTTTTCCTTTTTCATTTCACATTTCAGGGAGTTATTTTCTTTTTCAACTTTATCAAATCTTTCTTTTAATGAGTTATATACCTTTTCCACACCCTCTTGCAGTGTTTTCCTTTCTTTACTGCATTTTTCTTCCAGCTCTCTTTTAAGATCCTTTTAATGTTTTTCTAGGAAATCCTTGTGTGATCAGGCCAGGTTATCTCACCCTGTGGGCTTCATCTGGAGACAATCTGCTTTTAGTCTCCGTAGAGTTTGAAATCTTATTTTCTCTTTCACTATAGAAGTTGAGTATAGTTAGAGCTCGCTTTGCCTCTTTACCCATTTTTTTTTAAATGTTGGCATCTGCTTTTAGGGAAAGGAGGGTCCAAGCTTCCTCTATAGACCAGGAAGCAACAGTAACTGTGCTGGGATCATGATGAGTCACTCCTTGTGTTGGATGGGTATGGTCAGGTCCCATGAGATTCTTGTGCTTTGGGGTACATTCTTTACCTTTTGCTTTTGTGTTGGATGTTTTATAATTTCTCCAATTATCTACTGGTTTGCAACAAGGGAAGAGTAGCCAACACTTTGGCAGAGTCTTCCCTTTAGATTCTCCACCCTGTAGACCACATCCCATCCCTGGTTTGCTCAGCATGCACTCGCCTCTGCATTCTGCCTCACTGCCTGTTCCTGGTCTCCTCCTGTAATGTTCTGGTTAGCTTTCTGGAGGTCTTGGGACCAGCCTTGGTCTCAGCAGAATAATAACCATGAGAATAATCAGGAATAAAGTCAAAAGTCTTTATTATCTCCTTCACATTCTATCTCCGCCTGGGGCCAGGCTAGTTTTCTGGAGGTCCTTCTGGAATGGGTCTTGGTTTCAGTGGAGAAATGCAGGAGGATGATCAAAAATGGAATCTCTCTTTTCTCAGTGGAAAAGTGTAGGATACAGGACAGCCACAACAAGGGTCTTTATCTTCTGAATCTGCAATCCCTCCCAGATATCTTAGCTCTTATATATTCTATTATAAATACATCATCATAGGTGTCAATCTTGTAAAATAGGTGTCAACTTGTAGAATTATACTAAGTATATGTATAAATAAAAAAGTATATGTAAACTAGAAAAGCATTATCTTAATTCCACTGAGTTAATACCTTGTTATAGGATTAAATCAATCATACTGAGCTAGAGAACTATTAATCACCATGCTAAACTAAATAACCATTTTCTTATCTTTTCTACTGAGGTAACATCTTATTGTCAGATTAAATCAATCATTCCCCTTTTACCAAGAGACTATCTTGTCCAGACAGTTGAAGACGAAGCTTTGATTAAGAACAACAACACGTGTAAAGACTTCCTCATTGAAGATATGAAATACCATTTGCTGCCTTTGGATCAGAGGCTGTTGATAAAAAACCCAAGGACTAAGCCAAGAACTCCAGTCAGCCTGCCCAAGGTTATGATTGTAGTGGGAGGCCAATCCCCCAAAGCTATCCGAAGTGTTGAATGTTATGATTTTGAGGAGGACGAATGGGATCAGATTGCAGAACTTCCTTTAAGGAGATGTAGAGCAGCTGTTGTGTGATGTGATGATTGTGGCTGAAGATGTTGAGATTGAAGCCCATCGGATAGTGCTGGCTGCCTGCAGCCCCTACTTCTGTGCAATGTTTACAGGTGACATGAGTGAAAGTAAAGCCAAGAAGATTGAAATTAAAGATGTGGATGGACAGACACTGAGTAAGCTGATTGACTACATATATACAGTTGAAATTGAGGTGACAGAAGAAAATGTCCAGGTGCTGCTGCCAGCAGCTAGTTTGTTACAATGTAATGACCGTGTATTTAAAATCAGTTGGAGTCAGGAACTCAGGTTAAGGGAAAAATCTTCAGTCTTTATTGAAGTGAAGAGGTGAAAAAAGATTGCGATAGCAATATGGGCAAGAAGGATTGCGATAGCAATATGGGCAGCTGCAACAGAAAGCCAGCTAGCAGAGCAAGAGACGTCTGAGCTCTCCTCCCCTTCCTTTTTCACTCCCCTGCCTCCACCCACCAGAATCATCATTTCCTATACAAACCATCAGGACTTGCACGAAGAGTGGGCAGGGGCCATTCTTTCTCCAAGCTTATATATTAATAGAGTATGGTCCAATTACTATTTAGCCTCATGTGCTTGGGACCTCAGTGCATCAACTCAAGCCTCAGCCCATTACATCTCCCGCTTTCTTTTGTTTTAGAACACAAGTGATCATGCCATCCCTGACTCCTCAGGGAGGTCAGAGCCCCCAAGGGGAGGTGATCACACCCTCCCTGACTTCTCAGGAAAGGAGGTGAAAGCATCGAAAAGGAGGTGATCACGACCCCCCTGACTTCTCCAGAATTCCTGCATTTTACATTTTTCTGTGCTCTCGCCCAATCAAAACAGACCTTTTCTACTGATTTTAGAAATTATCTTCATCTGGTATTGCACTACCAATATTTGTGGATTCTACCAGTCAAGTGCTATTTCAGAGGCTGAATTTTGTAATTAATGTGAGAGTAGTAGGAGAGCTCAGAAAGAAGCATGTGTTCTCTCTGCCATGTGGGCTCCACCCCAGAAATTAAAGTTTTAAACTCAATGGCATACAAAGTGTGATTTTTCACTCATTTTGCTTCATAAAAATAGACAAGCCAAAAAATCTGAGAACGTTTCATATAATCAAACCTGACCTTTGATATAATCTATTCAATTTTCCAGAGTGCCAGAATGGTGGGATGATGGAGAGAACTTCATTAAGTCCTTATTGCCCTGGACAGCTAATAATACAATTATATCAGTTTTAGTGTCACTTCTCTCTTCTGTCAAAAATATATTTGAGTATTATATAAAGGTGATTACCCAAAGAAAAATAAATTGAAGTCACCCAAGGCTATATGGGTAGTAATTTATTGGCTAGCCCTTAAAACTAGGTTACAGTCTGAGAAATAGAATATACAGATGAGGACTAAGGTCCAGAAAGTCAAATGGCTTGCCCAAAATCTCACAGATGCCACTTGGTAGTGGCAGATCAAAATTCACAACCATATCTGTCTTTAAAGGCAGAGCCTATTCCTACAAAATACCATGTCTTCTTCCATATAAGGAATAAATCAGCTTTCCCTTGTAGATGATGGTTTTTGAAAGGTATAGTGATCTTTCAATTCAATTTTTTTTCAGATTTCATAAAAGTATGGTATAGCAAGAATCTTCAACCCTCTAATTCTAAATTAATTTATCTTTCCAAATTGCATTTTCATCTCCTTCAAACTGATTCTTCTTCCTGGGGAACCATAAATTTTCCAGCAAATGACATGGCTTTAATCATCTAGGCTCACCATTTTCTGAGTCAGGTATTTTTCTCTTTCCCTTATTTCATTCCAGCTCCCATATTCATACTGTCACGAAATCTTTATTTTTTCTCTCTCCCCATTTTTGTATTATCTCTCCTATCCACCCTTTCCTTTGAAATAATTTGGAAATATTTACATCACCATTTAATTATCATAGCCATTCCTTAATTGAATTTCCCTGTCTCCTTATCTTTTCTATTTCCAATTAATGAAATATGAATAGTGTATTCCTCCTAAACCTTCATTGCTTTCCTTCTCTTCCCTACTTAAAAATATTCAATGACTTCAAAATGTAAAGATAAACAACTTTAAATTCCTCATTCTCACTTATAAGATCCTCTAAATTAAATTTACACTTTCCAACCATATCAACAACTCCAATATGAGTATGGCAATTCAGTTAGGTTGGTCTTGCTAGCATCTTCAAAAACACTGATCAGTTTCATACTTTCCCCTTGCTAATGCTGCTGTGCAATACTTTCCCCTTTCCTCAGTGTTTCTTTTCTACTTTAAGTTTTGTTTAACTATCTATCTTCTAAACATACAGTAAGATCCATCTACATGAATCTTTGAGAGTTCATAGAAATGTCTTTCTTAAACTCCAAGTAAATTACATTGAATAATTCACCTACATATTTATTGCCTTCTCTGAAGAACATTATTTTAAGGATGATTTCTGTTTGTAGAAATAATTTTACCTTTTCTTGAATAATAATAATGGATATTTGTATAGCACTTTAAATATTCACACTGATTTATAAACTTTTTTTTTGAGCTTTACAATAACTCTGTGAGGTAGTCATTAAAAATATTGTCATCTCCATCTGCAAGTGGAAAAATATGTAGTTTTGAAAGAGGAAGTCAATTTTGCATTTGTTTTTTTTTTTTTTAATTTTAATATCTTTTTATTGATAGAATGCATGCCAGGGTAATTTTTTACAGCATTATCCCTTGCATTCATTTCTGTTCCGATTTTTCCCCTCCTTCCCTCCACCCCTTTGCCCAGATGGCAAGCAGTCCTTTACATGTTGAATAGGTTACAGTATATCCTGGATACAATATATGTGTGCAGAACCGAACATTTTTCTTGTTGCACAGGGAGAATTGAATTCAGAAGGTATAAATAACCCGGGAAGAAAAACAAAAATGCAAGCAGTTTATATTCATTTCCCAGTGTTCTTTCTCTGGGTGTAGCTGCTTCTGTCCATCTTTGATCAATTAAGGCTCTCTTTATTGAAGAGATTCACTTCCATCAGAATACATCCTCAAACAATATCGTTGTTGAGGTATATAATGGTCTCCTGGTTCTGCTCATTTCACTCAGCATCAGTTCATGTAAGTCTCGCCAGTCCTCTCTGTATTCATCCTGCTGGTCATTCCTTACAGAACAATAATATTCCATAACATTCATATACCACAATTTACTCAACCATTCTCCTATTGATGGACATCCTTTCATTTTCCAGCTTCTAGCCACTACAAACAGGGCTGCCACAAACATTTTGGCACATACAGGTCCCTTTCCTTTCTTTAGTATCTCTTTGGGGTATAAGCCCAGTAGAAACACTGCTGGATCAAAGAGTATATGCACAGTTTGATAACTTTTTGAGCATAGTTCCAAATTGCTCTCCAGAATGGATGGATGTGTTCACAATTCCACCAACAATGTATCAGTGTCCCTGTTTTCCCACATCCCCTCCAACATTCCCCATTATCTTTCCCTGTCATTCTAGCCAATCTGACAGGTGTGTAGTGGTATCTCAGAGTTGTCTTAATTTGCATTTCTCTGATTAATAATGATTTGGAGCATATTTTCATATGTCTATAAATAGTTTCAATTTCTTCGTCTGAGAATTGTCTGTTCATATCCTTTGACCATTTATCAATTGGAGAATGGTTTGATTTCTTATAGATTAGAGTCAATTCTCTATATATTTTGGAAATGAGGCCTTTATCAGAACCTTTGATTGTAAAAAATGTTTTCCCAGTTTATTGTTTCCCTTCTAATCTTGTTTGCATTTGTTTTGTTTGTACAAAAACTTTTCAATTTGATATAATCAAAATTTTCTATGTTGTGGTCAATAGTGATCTCTAGTTCTTCTTTGGTCATAAATTCCTCCTTCCTCCACAGGTCTGAGAGGTAAACTATCCTTTGCTCTTCCAATTTATTTATAAACTCATTCTTTATGCCTAGGTCATGAACCCATTTTGACCTTATCTTGGTGTACGGTGTTAAGTGTGGGTCAATGCCTAGTTTCTGCCATACTGATTTCCAATTTTCCCAGCAATTTTTGTCAAATAATGCATTCTTATCCCAGAAACTGGTGTCTTTGGGTTTGTCAAACACTAGATTATTAAAGTTATTGGCTGTTTTGTCCTTTGAACCTAACCTATTCCATTGATCAATTAGTCTATTTCTTAGCCAATACCAGATGGTTTTAGTAACTGCTGCTTTATAATATAATTTTAGATCTGGTACAGCTAGGCCACCTTCATTTGATTTTTTTTTTCATTAATTCCCTTGAAATTCTTGAACTTTTGTTTTTCCATATGAACTTTGTTGTTATTTTTTCTAATTCATCAAAGTAGTTTTTTGGGAGTCTGACTGGTATAGCACTAAATAAATAGATTAATTTAGGTAGTATTGTCATCTTTATTATATTTGCTCACCCAATCCAAGAGCATTTAATATTTTTCCAGTTGGTTAGAACAGACTTAATTTGTGTGGAAAACGTTTTGTAGTTTTGTTCATAAAGTTTCTGATTTTTCCTTGGCAGATAGAATCCTAAATATTTTATACAATCAGTAATTACTTTAAATGGAATTTCTTTTTGTAACTCTAACTGTTGGGTTTTGTTAGTGATATATAAGAATGCTGATGACTTATGTGGGTTTATTTTATATCCTGCAACTTTGCTGAAGGTGTGGATTGTTTCTAATAACTTTTTGGTAGAATCTCTGGGGTTCTCTAAGTATACCATCATATCATCAGCAAAGAGTGATAATTTGGTTTCCTCATTGCCTATTCTTATTCCTTTAATCTCTTTCTCAACTCTTATTGCCAAAGCTAGCATTTCTAATACAATATTAAATAGTAACGGTGATAGTGGGCAACCTTGTTTTACTCCTGATCTTATTGGGAATGGTTGCAGTTTGTCCCCGTTACATATGATGCTTACTGCTGGTTTTAAATAGATGCTACTGATTATTTTAAGGAAAAGTCCATTTATTCCTATACTCTCAAGAGTTTTTAATAGGAATGAATGTTGGATTTTATCAAATGCTTTTTCTGCATGTATTGAGATGATCATATGGTTTTTGTTAATTTGATTATTAATATGGCCAATTATATTAATAGTTTTCCTAATATTGACCCAGTCCTGCATTCCTGGTATAAATCCTACTTGATCATGATGTATTATCCTGGGGATGATTTTCTGTAGTCTTTTTGCTAATATCTTATTTAAGATTTTAGCATCAATATTCATTAGGGGACTTCCGGTTAAGATGGCCGAGAGGAGGCTCACAGCTGCATAAGCTCCACGCTTTCTCTCACTATCCACTTCATTACAAGCCTCTGAATCAATGCTTGACTGAAAAAACCCACAGATAGTTACCAAGAGAAGCCATCCTTGAGATCCACCAAGAAAGGTCTGTCTTTACTGGAGGGCTGGGGAGGTTTTAGATCGGGCGCAGGCGGCGGGCAGCGGCAGTGAGAGCACGGGAGCAGAGCTGAGAGGGGGTGGGGAGTGAGCGCAGCCGTCTCTGCGGGGAGAGCTTCGCTACAGGTTTGGATACTTTGCTCCTGTAGCAAGTCAGCAGCCCAGCAGAGAAGCTAAAAACACCAGGGCTGAAGAATACAACCCCAAATAGCTGGAGTCTCTCAGGACCTGGCCGCCCCCTCCTTCCCCCCCCACAGTGACTCAGCACGCTTTGGGATCTCAGAGCGCAGGCGCACACAGTCCTGCTAGTGCCTCACTGCTGCCCCCTGCAGTCTGTAGAGGAAGCTCGATAACACACCCAGCCCACCCCACCCCCCCAAAGAAAGACTCCAGTTTTTTCTGTTTTTCTTTGGTAGTTTGTCTTTGATTATTAGACAGAATGAGCAAGAAGCTGAAGAGGACTTTAACCCTTGACAGCTTCTATACAGATAGAGAGCAGACTCTAAATCCTGAGGAGACTAAAAACAGACAGTCCCCAGGTGAATCCCCAAAGGAGGAGATCAGCTGTTCCTCAGCACAGATGAACCTCATAGAAGTGATTAAAAAGGCTCTCACAAGGGAGCTAGAAGAAAAATGGGGAAAGCAGAGTGAGGCTTGGCAAAAGGAGAGGGAAGCTTGGGAAAAGGAGAGGGAGGCTTGGCAAAAGGAGAGGGAAGCTTGGCAAAAGAGCCTGGAGAAGTCAGTTAAAGAGAGAGTGGATAAAGAAGTAAAATCCTTGAAAAATAGGATTAGTGAACTGGAAACAGAAAACAGCTCTCTAAAAAACAAAATTGGCGAAATGGAAAAAAATTCCACAGAACAAAAGAACTCAATTGGACAATTAGAAAAAGATTTTTAAAAAGTGAGTGAAGAGAATACTTCACTGAAAATCAGAATTGAACAAGTGCAATTGAATGACTCGAGGAGACAAGAAGAATCAGTCAAGCAAATCCAAAAAAATCAAAAAATGGAGAAAAATGTGAAATACCTTCTTGGGAAGAAAACAGACCTGGAAAACAGATCCAGGAGAGACAAGCTGAGAATCATTGGACTCCCAGAAAAACATGATGAAAAAAAGAGCCTGGACACTATTTTCCAGGAAATTATCAAAGAGAACTGCCCAGAAGTCATAGGAACAGAGGGAAAAATAAACATTGAAAGGATTCATCGATCACCCACTGAACGGGATCCTAAAATCAAAACACCAAGGAATATAGTGGCCAAATGCCAGAACCCTCAGATGAAGGAAAAAATATTGCAAGCGGCCAGAAAAACCCAATTCAAGTATCAAGGAGCCACAATAAGGATCACCCAGGATCTGGCAGCATCCACATTAAAAGATCGAAGGGCCTGGAATATGATATTCCGAAAGGCTAAGGAACTTGGTATGCAACCAAAAATAACTTACCCAGCGAGAATGAGCATCTTTTTCCAGGGAAGAAGATGGACATTCAACAAAGTAAGCGAATTTCATCTATTTCTGATGAAAAAACCAGAACTTAACAAAAAGTTTGATCTACAAATATAGAACTCAAGAGAAATCTAAAAAGATAAAGATTAATCTTGGGAACTATATTTTGACTATATAGATGTATAAAGAATACATGTATACCTTGTTCTAGAAATTGATGTGGAAAGGACATTGTACCAGAAAAAGGGTAAAGTGGGGGTAGTACATCTCATGAAGAGGCATAGGAAACCTATTATATCTGAGAGAAAGAATGGAGGGGGATGAATATAGTGGGTATCTTACTGCCTTCAGAATTGGCTTTAAGTGAAAAATCTTAAGACATATTCAATCTATGGTGAAACTTCTCCCATCTCATTGAAAAGTGAGAAGGGAAAAGAGAAAAGGGAAGGAATAAGCTAAGCGGAAGGGAATAAGGGAACTGGGAGGAAAAGGGGTAAGATAGGGGGAGGAACTCTAAGGCGGGGGGAGGGATACAAAAAAGGGAGGGCTGTGAGAAGCAAGTGGTGCTCACAAGCTTAATACTGGGAAGGGGGGGGGAAGGGGAAAGAAGGGAGAAAAGCATAAACTGGGGTTAACAAGATGGCAAGTAATACAGAATTGGTCGTTCTAACCATAAACGTGAATGGGGTAAACTCCCCCATAAAGAGGAAGTGGTTAGAAGAATGGATTAAAAGCCAGAATCCTACAATATGTTGTTTACAGGAAACACACCTGAAGCGGGGAGATACATGCAGGTTAAAGGTAAAAGGTTGGAGCAAAATCTACTATGCTTCAGGTGAAGTCAAAAAAGCAGGGGTAGCCATCCTGATCTCAGATCAAGCTAAAGCAAAAATTGATCTAATTAAAAGAGATAAGGAAGGACACTATATCTTGCTAAAGGGTAGCATGGATAATGAAGCACTATCTATATTAAACATATATGCACCAAGTGGTGTAGCATCTAAATTCTTAAAAGAGAAACTAAGAGAGCTGCAAGAAGAAATAGACAGTAAAACTATAATAGTGGGAGATCTTAACCTTGCACTCTCAGAATTAGATAAATCAAACCACAAAATAAATAAGAAAGAAGTCAAAGAGATAAATAGAATACTAGAAAAATTAGATATGATAGATCTCTGGAGAAAATGTAATGGGGACAGAAAGGAGTACACCTTCTTTTCAGCAGTTCATGGAACTTATACAAGAATTGACCATATATTAGGACATAAAAACCTCAAACTCAAATGCAGTAAGTCAGAAATAGTAAATGCATCCTTTTCAGACCATGATGCAATGAAAATTACATTCAACAAAAAACCAGGGGGAACTAGACCGAAAAATAATTGGAAACTAAATAATCTCATACTAAAGAACGATTGGGTGAAACAGCAAATCATAGACATAATTAATAACTTCACCCAAGAAAATGATAATAATGAGACATCATACCAAAATGTATGGGATGCAGCCAAAGCGGTAATAAGGGGAAATTTCATATCTCTAGAGGCCTATTTGTATAAAATAGAGAAAGAGAAGGTCAATGAATTGGGTTTGCAATTAAAAATGCTAGAAAAGGAACAAATTAAAAACCCCCAGTCAAACACTAAACTTGAAATTCTAAAAATAAAAGGTGAGATCAATAAAATTGAAAGTAAAAAAACTATTGAATTGATTAATAAAACTAAGAGTTGGTTCTATGAAAAAAACCAACAAAATAGACAAACCCTTAGTAAATCTGATTAAAAAAAGGAAAGAGGAAAATCAAATTGTTAGTCTTAAAAATGAAAAGGGAGAACTCACCACTAACGAAGAGGAAATTAGAGCAATAATTAGGAGTTACTTTGCCCAACTTTATGCCAATAAATTCGACAACTTAAATGAAATAGAAAAATACCTCCAAAAATACAGCTTGCCCAAACTAACAGAGGAAGAAGCAAATATCCTAAACAGTCCCATCTCAGAAAAAGAAATAGAACAAACTATCAATCAACTCCCTAAGAAAAAATCCCCAGGACCAGATGGATTTACATGTGAATTCTACCAAACATTTAAAGAACAATTAACTCCAATGTTATATAAACTATTCGAAAAAATAGGGATTGAAGGAGTCCTACCAAACTCCTTTTATGACACAGACATGGTACTGATACCTAAACCAGGTAGGCTGAAAACAGAGAAAGAAAATTATAGACCAATCTCCCTAATGAATATTGATGCTAAAATCTTAAATAAAATATTAGCAAAAAGATTACAGAAAATCGTCACCAGGATAATACACTATGACCAAGTAGGATTTATACCAGGAATGCAGGGCTGGTTCAATATTAGGAAAACTATTAGCATAATTGACTATATCAATAACCAAACAAACAAAAACCACATGATCATCTCAATAGATGCAGAAAAAGCATTTGATAAAATCCAACAGCCATTCCTAACAAAAACACTTGAGAGCATAGGAATAAATGGACTTTTCCTTAAAATAGTCAGGAGCATATATTTAAAACCATCAGTAAGCATCATATGCAATGGGGAAAAACTGGAACCTTTCCCAGTAAGATCTGGAGTGAAGCAAGGTTGCCCACTATCACCATTATTATTTAATATCGTATTAGAAACACTAGCCTCTGCAATAAGAGTCGAGAAAGATATTAAAGGAATTAGAGTAGGCAATGAGGGAACCAAACTATCACTCTTTGCAGATGATATGATGGTATACCTAGAGAACCCCAGAGATTCTACCAAAAAGCTATTGGAAATAATTCATAATTTTAGCAAAGTAGCTGGCTACAAAATAAATCCCCATAAATCCTCAGCATTTTTATACATCACCAACAAAACCCAACAGCAAGAGATACAAAGAGAAATTCCATTCAGAATAACTGTTGACACCATAAAATATTTGGGAATCTATCTACCAAAGGAAAGTCAGGAATTATATGAGCAAAACTATAAAAAAGTCTCCACACAAATAAAGTCAGACTTAAATAATTGGAAAAATATTAAGTGCTCTTGGATTGGCCGAGCGAACATAATAAAGATGACAATACTCCCTAAACTAATCTATTTATTTAGTGCTATACCAATCAGACTTCCAAGAAAATATTTTATTGATCTAGAAAAAATAACAACAAAATTCATATGGAACAATAAAAAGTCGAGAATCTCAAGGGAATTAATGAAAAAAAAATCAAATAAAATTGGCCTAGCTGTACCTGATCTAAAATTATATTATAAAGCAGCAGTCACCAAAACCATTTGGTATTGGCTAAGAAATAGATTAGTGGATCAGTTGAAAAGGCTAGGTTCACAAGACAGAATAGTCAATTATAGCAATCTAGTGTTTGACAAACCCAAAGCCCCTTACTTCTGGGAAAAGAATTCATTATTTGATAAAAACTGCTGGGATAATTGGAAATTAGTATGGCAGAAATTAGGCATGGACCCACACTTAACACCATTTACCAAGATAAGATCAAAATGGGTCTATGACCTAGGCATAAAGAACGAGATTATAAATAAATTAGAGGAACATAGAATAGTTTATCTCTCAGACTTGTGGAGGAGAAAGAAATTTGTGACCAAAGATGAACTAGAGACCATTACTGATCACAAAATAGAAAATTTCGATTACATCAAATTAAAAAGCCTTTGTACAAATAAAACTAATGCAAACAAGATTAGAAGGGAAGCAACAAACTGGGAAAACATATTTTGATGGAAGTGGATTTCTTTGATAATGAGACCTGAGTTTCAATTGATAAATGACGGACAAAAGCAGCTACACCCAAAGAAAGAACACTGGGAAACGAATGTGAGCTATATGCATTTTTGTTTTTCCTCCCGGGTTATTTATACCTTCTGAATCCAATTCTCCCTATGCAACAAGAGAACTGTTCGGTTCTTCAAACATATATTGTATCTAGGATATACTGCAACATATCCAACATATAAAGGACTGCTTGCCATCTAGGGGAGGGGGTGGAGGGAGGGAGGGGAAAAAAAATCGGAACAGAAACGAGTGTCAATATAAAGTAATTATTAAATAAAAAATTAAAAAAAAATTATTCATTAGGGAGATTGTTCTATAATTTTCTTTCTCTGTTTTCAACCTACCTGGTTTAGGTATCAGTACCATGTCTGTGTCATAAAAGGAGTTTGGTAGGACTCCTTCATTCCCTATTTTTTCAAATAGTTTATAAACCATTGGGGCTAATTGTTCTTTGAATGTTTGGTAGAATTCACATGTAAATCCATCTGGCCCTGGGGAATTTTTTTTTAGGGAGTTGATTAATAGCTTGTTCTATTTCTTTTTCTGAAATGGGACTATTTAAGCAATTTACTTCCTCCTCTGATAATCTGGGAAGCCTATATTTTTGGAGGTAGTCATCCATTTCGCTTAGGTTATCAAATTTATTGGCATAAAGTTGGGCAAAGTAACCCCTTATTATTTCTTTAATTTCCTCTTTTTCAGTGGTAAATTCTCCTTTTTCATTTTTAAGACTGCCAATTTGATTTCCCTCTCTCCTTTTTCTAATCAGATTTACCAAAGGTTTATCAATTTTATTGGTTTTTTCACAAAACCAACTCTTAGTTTTATTTATTATTTCAATAGTTTTTTTTAACTTTCTATATTATTAATTTCTCCTTTTAATTTTAGAATTTCAAGTTTAGTAATTTATTGGGGGTTTTTAATTTGGTCTTTTTCTAACTTTTAAAGTTCCAGGCCCAATTCATTGATCTTCTCTTTTTCTATTTTATTCAAGTAAGCCTCTAAGGATATAAAATTTCCCCTTATTACTGCTTTGGCTGCATCCCATAAATTTTGATATGATGTCTCATTGTTGTCATTATCTTGAGTGAAATTATTAATTGTGTCTATAATTTGCTGTTTCACCCAATCATTCTTTAAGATGAGATTATTTATTTTCCAATTACTTTTTTGGTCTATTTACACCTAACTTTTTGTTGAATGTAGTTTTTATTGCATTGTGGTCTGAAAAGAAAGCATTTACTATTTCTGCCTTCCTGCATTTAATTTTGAGGTCTTTATGTCCTAACATATGGTCAATTTTTGTGTAGGTTCCATGAACTGCTGAGAAGAAAGTATACTCCTTTCTGTCACCATTCAGTTTTCTCCAGAGATCTATCATGCCTAATGTTTCTAATATTCTATTTACCTCTTTAATTTCTTTCATATTTGTTTTGTGATTTGATTTATCTAAATCTGAGAGTGCAAGATTGAGATCTCCCACTATTATAGTTTTGCTGTCTATTTCTTCTCGCAACTCTCTTAGTTTCTCTTTAAGGAAGTTAGATGCTATACCACTTGGTGCATATACGTTTAATACTGATATTGCTTCATTGTCTATAGTACCCTTAAGCAAGATATAGTTTCCTTCCTTATCTTTTTTAATTAGATCAATCTTTGCTTTTGCTTGATCTGAGATAAGGATGGCTACCCCTGCTTTTTTGACTTCACCTGAAGCATAATAGATTCTGCTCCAGCCTTTTACCTTTAGTCTGTATGTATCTCCCTGTTTTAAAAGTGTTTCCTGTAAACAACAGATTGTAGGGTTCTGACTTTTGATCCAGTCTGCTATCCACCTCCTCTTTATGGGAGAGTTCATCCCATTTACATTTGCGGTTAAAATAACCAATTCTGCATTTCCTGCCATCCTAATATCTCCAGATTATACTTTTCTTTTTCTTGCCCTCCTTCCCTTCTTCCCTATTGGTCTCTCTAACGTTGCGCAGCTCTACCTCTTTAGTATCCCTCCCTCCTCCTTTTGAATCCCTTCCCCTTTCTTGTACCCTTCCCTTATTACTCTTTTTCCTTCTCCCTTTTCCTCTCCCACTTTTTAATGAAGTGAGAGAAGAATCTGAGTAAAACAAATATGTCAATTGTTTCCTCTTTGAGTCAACTCTGATGAGAGTAGGATTCACACAATGTTCCTCCCCCTCTCTAAGTTCCCTCATATATGATAGGTTTCCTATGCCTCATTGTCGCATGTAGTTTCCCTCTTGTTATCTCCCTTCTTCCCTTTTTCTGATGGTATCCCCTTTCCATTTCTACTTCCCTTTTTTATGTTATATTGGTAAGATCAAATTATACATATGGTTTTTATGTATATTCACAACAGAAATACAGTTCTCAAGAGTTCCATTTACCTTTTTTCTACTTCTCTTGATTCCTGTTGTTGAAGATCAAATTTTTTGTTTAAGTCTGGTTTTTTCCTTAGAAACAGATGGAATTCCTCTATTTCATTAAATGTCCATCTTCTTCCGTGGAAAAAAAATATTCAGCTTAGCTGGATAGTTTATTCTTGGCTGCATTCCAAGTTCTTTTGCCTTTCAGATTATCTGGTTCCAGGCCCTTTGATGTTGAAGCAGCCAGATCTTGCGTGACCCTTATTGTTGCATCTCGGTATTTGAACTGTTTTTTTTTCCTGGCTGCTTGTAAAATGTTTTCTTTAGTCTGGAAATTCTGAAGTTTGGCCACAATATTCCTTGGAGTCTTTATTTTAGGGTCTTTTTTCAGAAGGTGTTCGATGAATTCTTTCAACGTCTATCCTTCCGGTTCTATTACTTCTGGGCAGTTCTCTTTGATGATTTCCTGTAAAATAGTATCTAGGATCTTTTTTTTTCATCATAATTTTCTGGTAGTCTGATGATCCTCAGGTTATCTCTCCTAGATCTATTTTCCAGATCTGTTGATTTTCCCAGTATATATTTTACATTTTTTTCCAATCTTTCATTTTTTTTGGTTTTGCTTGACTGATTCTTGATGTCTCAATGAATCAGTCATTTCTATTTGTTCAGTTCTAATTTTTAATGAGTTATTTTCTTCATTAGCTTTTTTTACTTCTTTTTGTATATGTGCAATTGAGTTGTTTTGCTCTATGGAATTTTTTTCCATTTCACTAATTTTTTTTTTTTTTTGTTAGTGAGTCATTTTCCTTTTCCAATTCGTAAACTCTGTTTCCCTGCACTTCTTGGGAATTTTTTACCTTTTCCAATTCACATTTCAAGAAGTTGTTTTCTTTTTCCACTTTATCAAAATTTTCTTTTAGTGAGTTATGTGTCTTTCTCCATTTCTCTTCTAGCTCTCTTTTAAGGTTTTTAATAGTCTCTTCTAGGAGAGCCTTTTGTATTGGAGACCAACAATCATCTGGAGACTGTCTGCTATTAGTCTCTTCAGGGTTGAAAAGCTGTTCTCTTTCTGTGTAGAAACTATCAATCGTTCTTTTGATTTTTTTACTCATTTTGTTAAAGCCTGTAAGGTCTGCCTTCAGAGCCAGGAGGTTACTAGCTTCCTCTGCAGAGCAGTGAAAGGTATATGGACGGGTAGCTGTCCTGCCAACAGGCTACTAAAAGCAGGGAGGTACTGGAGTGCTCTGGGAAAGAGTTCCCCACCAGAAAGTAACTCAGGCCTGCAGGGCTGGGTTGGGAAAGTGCCTTTCAAAGAACCTCAGCTGTGTGAGATAATGACTGCCCTGGGGCTAGACACTTAGCAGTGAGAGTTTCACTTCCCAAGCCAAACCCTGCCCTGGGGCTATGGGTATTAGCAGCTGAGCAGTGAATGGATTTGCAGGGACAGGAAGTGTCTGCCTGGGAAGTGCAGTCAGCTGGGGAGGTTCTATTGCCCCAGGCCGTGCCCCCCACACTGCCGATTAGAGGCTGCCCAGGCTGTGCCCCACTGTCGTGCAGATTAGTAACTGCCCCCGCAAAAGCCCAGAACTGCCGGATGTGGCCACAGGGCTGAGGTAAAGTCTGCCTGAGTCACTTCCGGGTTTGAGGGGTTACAGGCAGATCTCCTTAGGTTCTGGCGTTTTTTTAGAGGACCCTCTGTTTTAGGCTTTAACTTCTCTGCCAGTTTACTGCTTTGTAATCAAGGAAGAGCAGTTAGCCTATAGCAGAGTGGTCTCTATAACTTCTCTAGCCACAGAGATCACCCCCGCCCCTGGTCTGCTCAGGATGCTAGCCTCTCGCTGCCTGTGCTAGTCTGTTCCTGGCCCCTCAGGACAAACCTTTCCTGGTGATCTTCCGGATCGGCTGGTGAATTGTAGTGCTTCTAATCTTCATGAATTTAAGTAGTGAAGAGTTATTTTTGAGGCTGGATTAAATAGTTGGTTATGAGGGTAATGAGAGGAGCATTTGTTTATGATAATATGGCTAATAAATATTAGAAGCTGAATTTGTGCCAAGGTGTTCTTAACTTGAAGCCCAGAATTCTACTATACCATGATACCTCTCATAAGAAAAGATTGCTCAAATATTCAGTGATTGGGCTTACCTTCATCTTCATCTTTATCATAAACATTTTGTATATAGGAGCCTTTAGGACAATTTAACAATTCCCAAAAATTGTGCAGTTTGAATGGGGATTATCTTTATGCTTGTTTTAAATGTTTCAATACTTGCCATACTCTGATGATATAGGTGTGTATACTGTATTTTTTTATCAGTGAATTGAGTGCTTGGATCAGATGATGACTAAGATCCATTCCTTTTCTAATATTCTAAGCCTATGATTCTATAATAGTATATTGCTTAGAGCTAAGATGTCCTGTAAATTATACATTTATTTCAAGCTATATTTGAATTCAGAACTTCCTGATTCCAAATCTAGTACTCTATCCATTTTAACACATAACTGTCTGGTATAATGATTCCAAGTTATCTACTTGAAAAAAAATAGCAATCTCCCTAATGAATACATTATCAAAATTCCCTCCCTCTAGCTGAATAATTAGCAGTCAGAAATTAATATAGTTTTCTTATGATATTTCATTTTCAAGAAGCAAAAATTCTATTAATATTTCATATATGGCTTTTAAAAATTATTTAATTTGTAATACACATTGCTTTATGAATCATTTTGGGAGAGAAAAATCAGAGAAAAGGGAAAGGCCATGGATGAGATTAAAAAAAAATAGAAAAAAAAAAAAAAGTTTGTTTTGATTTATATTCAGCTTCCATAGTTCTTTTTCTGCATTCAGATGGCCTTTTTTTTTGTGGGGATTGGGATTAGAATTGTTTTGGATCACTGAATTATTGAGAACAACCAAGTCTTTCATACTTGACAATCACACATTCTTGCATTTATTGTATACAATATATAGTTCTACTTCTTTTGTTCAGCGTCAGATGGTGTAAATCTTTCTAGGCCTTTGTAAAATCAGCTTGTCCATCATTTTTATAGAATAATAAAATTCCATTGTCTTCATATGCTACAACTTGTTCAACCATTCCTGAATTGATGGGCATCTATTAGTTTTTCATTTCTTTGCTATTACATAAAAAGGGCTGCTACAAATATTTTTGCACATGTGCATCATTTTCCCTCCTTTATAATTTCCTTGGAAATCAATAGTGGCACTGCTGGATCAAAGGATAGTCACAGTTTGATAGCCCCTTAGCCAGAGTTTCAATTTGCTTTCTAGAATAGTTTGATTATTTTACAAATCTACCAACAATGTATTAGAGTCCCAGTTTTCCACATCCCTGCCAACACTTATCAGTATCTTTTTCTGTCATCTTAACTAGTTTGGTAGGTGGGAGATGGTACCTCAGAATTATTTTAATTTTTATTTTTCTAATCAATAGTTAGAGCATTTTTCATATGTAGATGGCTTTCATTTCATCATCTGTAAATTGTTCATATACTTTGGCCACTTATCAATTGGGGAATGACTTGTATTCTTATAAATTTGGCACAGTTCTTTATGTATTTTAGAAATTAAACCTTTATCAGAAACACAGGTCGTAAAGATTTTTTCCCAGTTATTCCATAAATATTAAGATTCAAATTAACTCCTGTGGATATCACTTTGACATACCTACTGTGACAGTAATACAAATTACAATTCTTTGAAATTGCATAATAATTACAATATTAAATCAATGAGTTAAGGAACTAAATTTTGCTTTTGAAAGTCACTCTCAATATACATCACTAACCACATCATACTATCACAATTCTTTCAGTAATTTAACAATAATGTTCATGGACTTAAAAATATAATCAGCAAAATCATAAACATTTAGTCAGTATAACACAGTGCAATTTTGGAGAGTTTTAAGTCAGCTAGGCTTATACTTATCATTGCATATCTTAAGTGAGAACTACACTGTGTTCTCAATTACTTTTGATGACAATTATTACAGGAAGTTTCATAAGCTATCTCCCTTGTACAGACATGATTTGGTCTATTGTCTCATCATTCAAATTTGATGAATTATTTAAGAGTTTTTCAAAGTAGTTTCTCAGTCATTACAAGATAATTATATTTCCATGAAAAGCAGTTTTTTAAAAGAAAACTTCTCATAGTACAAACATACAAAGCTTTTTTTTTTTTTTATTTTTAATGGAAAATGACCTTTATATCCTTTTTCCCTATTTGATGAAAGTAATGGTATTATTTATAACACAGATCAGAATATTTCTTTTTTTTTTTAATTTTTATTTAATAATTACTTTATATTGACACTCGTTTCTGTTCCGATTTTTTCCCTCCCTCCCTCCACCCCCTCCCCTAGGTGGCAAGCAGTCCTTTATATGTTGGATATGTTGCAGTATATCCTAGATACAATATATGTTTGCAGAACCGAACAGTTCTCTTGTTGCATAGGGAGAATTGGATTCAGAAGGTATAAATAACCCGGGAAGAAAAACTAAAATGCAGATAGTTCACATTCGTTTCCCAGTGTTCTTTCTTTGGGTGTAGCTGCTTTTGTCCATCATTTATCAATTGAAACTCAGGTCTCTTTGTCAAAGAAATCCACTTCCATCAAAATATGTCTTCATACAATATCGTTGTCGAAGTGTATAATGATCTTCTGGTTCTGCTCATTTCACTTAGCATCAGTTCATGTAAGTCTCGCCAGTCCTCTCTGTATTCATCCTGCTGGTCATTTCTTACAGAACAATAACATTCATATACCACAATTTACCCAGCCATTCTCCAATCGATGGGCATCCATTCATTTTCCAGTTTCTAGCCACTACAAACAGGGCTGCTACAAACATTTTGACACATACAAGTCCCTTTCCCTTCTTTAGTATTTCTTTGGGATATAAGCCCAATAGAAACACTGCTGGATCAAAGGGTATGCACAATTTGATAATTTTTTGGGCATAATTCCAGATTGCTCTCCAGAATGGTTGGATTCGTTCACAACTCCACCAACAATGCAATAGTGCCCCAGTTTTCCCGCATCCCCTCCAACATTCATCATTATTTTTTCCTGTCATCTTAGCCAATCTGACAGGTGTGTAGTGGTATCTCAGAGTTGTCTTAATTTGCATTTCTCTGATCAATAATGATTTGGAACACTCTTTCATATGAGTGGTAATAGTTTCAATTTCATCCTCTGAAAATTGTCTGTTCATATCCTTTGACCATTTATCAATTGGAGAATGGCTTGATTTCTTATAAATTTGAGTCAGTTCTCTATATATTTTGGAAATGAGGCCTTTATCAGAACCTTTAACTGTGAAAATGTTTTCCCAGTTTGTTGCTTCCATTCTAATCTTGTTTGCATTAGTTTTATTTGTACAAAGGCTTTTTAATTTGATGTAATCGAAATTTTCTATTTTGTGATCAGTAATGGTCTCTAGTTCATCTTTGGTCACAAATTTCTTTCTCCTCCACAAGTCTGAGAGATAAACTATTCTATGTTCCTCTAATTTATTTATAATCTCGTTCTTTATGCCTAGGTCATAGACCCATTTTGATCTTATCTTGGTAAATGGTGTTAAGTGTGGGTCCATGCCTAATTTCTGCCATACTAATTTCCAATTATCCCAGCAGTTTTTATCAAATAATGAATTCTTTTCCCAGAAGTTAGAGGCTTTGGGTTTGTCAAACACTAGATTGCTATAATTGACTATTCTGTCTTGTGAACCTAGCCTTTTCCACTGATCCACTAATCTATTTCTTAGCCAATACCAAATGGTTTTGGTGACTGCTGCTTTATAATATAATTTTAGATCAGGTACAGCTAGGCCAATTTTATTTGATTTTTTTTTTCATTAATTCCCTTGAGATTCTCGACTTTTTATTGTTCCATATGAATTTTGTTGTTATTTTTTCTAGATCAATAAAATATTTTCTTGGAAGTCTGATTGGTATAGCACTAAATAAATAGATTAGTTTAGGGAGTATTGTCATCTTTATTATGTTCGCTTGGCCGATCCAAGAGCACTTAATATTTTTCCAATTATTTAAGTCTGACTTTATTTGTGTGGAGACTTTTTTTATAATTTTGCTCATATAATTCCTGACTTTCCTTTGGTAGATAGATTCCCAAATATTTTATGGTATCAACAGTTATTCTGAATGGAATTTCTCTTTGTATCTCTTGCTGTTGGGTTTTGTTGGTGATGTATAAAAATGCTGAGGATTTATGGGGATTTATTTTATAGCCAGCTACTTTGCTAAAATTAAGAATTATTTCCAATAGCTTTTTAGTAGAATCTTTGGGGTTCTCTAGGTATACCATCATATCATCTGCAAAGAGTGATAGTTTGGTTTCCTCATTGCCTACTCTGATTCCTTTAATTTCTTTCTCGACTCTTATTGCCGAGGCTAGTGTTTCTAATACGATATTAAATAATAATGGTGATAGTGGGCAACCTTGCTTCACTCCAGCAGATCAGAATATTTCATAAATATAAAGCGTAAGTATGAACAGCATGGTATAAGAACTACAAATCACATTATACATAGAGTGGCAAAAGTAACTAGGAATGTTTAGAGAACAACGTGTATAGAGATAATATTACTGATGCCTACATGTAGGCTTTCAGACAGAAAATGGGTTTGATTTATTTTACTTGACTTTCAAATTGAGAACTAGAATTGATGAACTATCATCAAGAACCAAATTAGAAGCAATGAACATCAGCTTCAATTTCAAAGTAGGTTAAAGAAGATAGTAGTTACTTATAAAAAGTATAAGGATAAAGAGGATAAAATAAAACAAAACAAAACAAAACATAAGCAACCATAACATGGCTGGACATTCTTGGTTTGCTCAATCATTCAAGAATCATTTTAACCCTTTAGGCCAGTGGTAACCATTGGCAACACAAAGACATCAAAACAGCACCATATCTCAAGGAGTTTTCAATATAATGGGGAAGATGATATGTGTAAAATATGTAAAAGCAGGGAAAATGCCAAGTATATGGAATTTAGCTTCAAGTGGCAAAGGACCAGCAACTGTGGGGACCAAAAAAGGTCTTCTAAACAAGGTGAACTTCAAACTGAGTTTTGAAGGAAGCCAGGGATTGTAAGAGGAACAATTAAGGAAAGAGCCTTCTAGACATAAGAAACAGCCAATACAAAAACAAGTTACTGCTAAACCTGTCATATTGGCCTAAGCATATATTTCTATGTTTTTCTTTGTCAGTTTCTGGTTGTCTGTCTCTGTCTCCCTGTCTATATGTATCTCCATGTGTCTCTCTGTCTCTCTCTGTCTCCATCTTTCTTTCTCTCTCTCTCTCTCTCTCTCTCTCTCTCTCTCTCTCTCTCTCTCTCTCTATATATATATATATATATATATATATATATATATATATATTTCTTTTTTGTTACATTTTGTCAAGTGCTTTTTCTGCATTTATTGAGATAATCATATGATTTTTGTTACTTTGGTTATTGACATAGTCAATTATGCTAATAATTTTTCTAATATTGAATTTCGAATATTGCATTAGCCTGGTGATACTGTATATACTCGAGTATAAGCCAACCTGAATATAAGCCGAGGCCCCTAATTTTAACCCAAAAATCTGGGAAAACTTATTCTATCAGTAGGTTTTTGAACATTTATTTCAAATAAAAACAGTATAACATTTATAACATTAGATGCGGCTTACCGGTAGTCACAGTGATGCATGGGTCTGCCTATCAGCTTCCTGGACACAGGTATGCCCCCGTCACTGATCCTGTGGCATGGGCTGAAGCAGGAAAGGAGGAGACCAGAGGCTGACAGTTAGGTAGCACACCGGTGCCCGCAGAGGAAGAGAGCAGGTGCCGGTATACGCATGTAGAGTGGTTGCTAGCATTAGTATACAGTCCTGTTACCGACTGTGATACTATAGGAACAGCCACATCACCATAGCAACGGCCTAAAAATTGGGCAGAAAAACTCGGCTTATACTCGAGTATATATGGTAAATATCTATAATCTCTTTGCTAATGTTTTATTTAAGGTTTTTGCATAAATATTCATTAAGGAACTTGACCTTTAATTTTCTTTCTCTATTTTGACTCTATCTAGTTTAGATATCAGCACTGTATCTGTGTGATAAAAGGAATTTGGTAGGACTCCTTCTTTCCCTATTTTTTTTTCTAATTGTTAGTGAATTATTTTCTTTAGTTTTCTTATCTCCTTTTGTATATGGCAAATATAACTTTTAAATGAGGTATTTAAAAAAAATTAAATGAGGTATTTGTTCATTGAATTTTGTTCCATTTTACCAAATCTGTTTTTCAAATAGTGGGTTTCTTTTTTTCATATATGTTTATTTTATTTATATATTTATGTATTGATTAATTAATTTCCCATTTATTTTTCAATATAACTATTTGTGTTTCAAAATATATGCATGGATATTTTCAACATTAATCTTTTTTTAATTATAGCTTTTTATTCACAAAACAAATGCATGGGTAATTTTTCAACATTAACCCTTGCAATCACTTCTGCTCCAACTTTTTCCTTTCATCCTTCTACTACCTCCCCTAGATGACAGGCAGTCTCATACATGTTAAACATGTTAAAGTATAACTAAAGCACAATATATGTGTACATATTTATACACTTCTCTTGTTGCACAAGAAAAATCGGATTTAGAAAATTAAAGATAACTTGGGGAAAAAAAAAATGCAAGCAGTCCACACTCACTTCCCGGTGTTCTTTCACAGCTGGTTCTGTTCATCACTGAACAATTGGAACTGAATTAGATCTTCTTCTCATTGTCAAAGATATTCACTTCCATCAGAATTTATTCTCATATAGTATTGTTGTTGAAGTGTATAATGATCTCCTGATTCTGCTCATTTCACTTAGCATCAGTTCTTCAAACCTCTCTGTATTCATCGTGTTGGTCATTTCTTACAGAATAGTAACATTCATATACTGTAATTTACTCAGCCATTATCCAAATTATGGGCATCCATTCAATTTCCAGTTTCTAGACACTAGGAAAAGGGCTGCCACAAATATTTTTGCACATACAGGTCCCTTTCCCTTTTTTAATATCTCTTTAATATCCCAGTAGTAACATTGCTGGATCAAAAGGTAAGCATAATTTGATAGCCTTTTGGGCATAGTTTCAAATTGTTCTCCAGAATTGTTGGATCCATTCATAACTCAACCAACAATGCATCAGTGTCCCAGTTTTCGCACATCTCCTCAAACAATCGTCACTGTCTTTTCTTGTCATTTAGCTAGTTTGGGAGGTGTGTAGTGGTATTTCAGAGTTCTCTTAATTTCCATGTCTCTGATCAATAATAACTTGAAACACTCTTTCATATGAGTAGAGTTTCAATTTCATCATTTGAAAATTGTTCATATCCTCTGATCATTTATCAATTGGAGAATATCTTGATTTCTTATACATTAGTGTCAGTTCTCTATATATTTTGAAAATTAGGCCTTTATCAGAACCTTTAACTGTAAAAATGTTTTTTCCAGTTTATTACTTTTCTGCATTAGGTGTTTTTTTTTCTTTTTTTTTCTCTCTCTCTTTTTTTTTTATAACAGCTTTTTAACTTAACATAATCGAAATTTTCTGTTTTGTGATCAATAATGATCTCTAGTTCTTCTTTGGTGACAAATTCCTTCCTCTTCTACAAGTCTGAGAGGTAAACTATCCTATGTTTTTCTAATTTGTTTGTAATCTCATTCTTTATGCCTAAATCACTTTTTATCTTTTCTTAGTTTATGGTGTTAAAGTGTAAGTCCATGCCTAATTTCTGCCAAATTAATTTCCAATTTTACCATCAGTTTTTGTCAAATGGTGAATTCTTATCCCAAAAGCTAGGGTCTTTGGGTTTGTCAAACACTAGTTTGCTATAGTTATTGACTATTTTGTCCTGTGAACCCAACCTATTCCACCTAACTATTGGTAACTGCTGCCTTATAATATAGTTTTAGATCTGGTACAGCTAGGCTACTTTCATTTGTTTTGTTTGTTTGTTTGTTTGTTTGTTTGTTTGTTTTTCATTAGTTCCCTTGAAATCCTTGACATTTTGTTCTTCCATATGGATTTTGTTGTTATATTTTCTAGGTCTTTAAAATAGTTTCTTGGGAATCTAATTGATATAGTACTAAATAAATAGAATAGTTTAGGTAGTATTGTAATATTTATTATATTCACTCGGCCTACCCAAGAGCACTTAATATTTTTCCAGGTGTACAGATCTGACTTTATTTGTTTGCAAAGTGTTTTCTAGTTTTGCTCATATAGTTCCTGACTTTTCTTTGGCAGATAGATTCCCAAATATTTCATACTATCAGCAATTATTTTAAATGGAATTTCTCTTTGTATCTCTTGCTGTTGGATTTTGTTGGTAATGTATAAAAATGCTGAGGATTTATGTGTCCTGTGACTTTGCTAAATTGTGGGTTATTTCTAATAGCTTTTTAGTAGAATCTCTGCAAAAAGTTGATTTCCTTATTACCTACTCTTATTCCCTTAATCCTTTCATCTCTTATCGCCAAAGCTAGAGTTTCCAATACAATATTGAATAATAACAGTGATAGGGGCAAACTTGTTTCATTCTTGATTTTATTGGGAATGGTTCCAGCTTCTGACTATTTTAAGGAAAAGTCCATTATTCCTATACTCTCAAGTGTTTTTAATAGGAATGGATGTTGGATTTTATCAAATGATTTTTCTACCTCTATTGAGATGATCATATGATTTTTGGTAATTTAGTTATTGATATAATCAATTATGTTAATAGTTTTCCTAATATTGAACCAGCCCTATATTCCTGGTATAAATCCTACTTGGTCATGGTGTATTATCCTGGAGATGATTTTCTGCAATCTTTTTGCTAGTATTTTATTTAAGATTTTTGCATTGTTCATTAGGGAGATTGATCTATAATTTTTCTTTTAATTTTTTAATAACTTTTTATTGATAGAACGCACAACAGGGTAATTTTTTACAGCATTATCCCTTGCATTCACTTCTGTTCCAATTTTTCCCCTCCCTCCCTCCACCCCTTCCCCCAGATGGCAAGAGTCCCTTACATGTTGAATGGGTTGTGGTATATCCTAGATACAATATATGTGTGCAGAACCGAACAGTTTTCTTGTTGCACAGGGAGAATTGAATCCAGAAGGTATAAATAACCCGGGAAGAAAAACAAAAATGCAAGCAGTTTATATTCATTTCCCAGTGTTCTTTCTCTGGGTGTAGCTGCTTCTGTCCATCTTTGATCAATTAAGGCTCTCTTTATCGAAGAGGTCCACTTCCATCAGAATATATCCTCAAACAGTATCATTGTTGAGGTATATAATGATCTCCTGGTTCTGCTCATTTCACTCAGCATCAGTTCATGTAAGTCTCACCATTCCTCTCTGTATTCATCCTGCTGGTCATTCCTTACAGAACAATAATATTCCATAACATTCATATACCACAATTTACTCAACCATTCTCCAATTGATGGACATCCTTTCATTTTCCAGCTTCTAGCCACTACAAACAGGGCTGCCACAAACATTTTGGCACATACAGGTCCCTTTCCTTTCTTTAGTATCTCTTTGGGATATAAGCCCAGTAGAAACATTGCTGGATCAAAGGGTATGCACAGTTCCATAACTTTTTGAGCATAGTTCCAAATTGCTCTCCAGAATGGCTGGATGTGTTCACAATTCCACCAACAATGTATCAGTGTCCCTGTTTTCCCACATCCCCTCCAACATTCCCCATTATCTTTCCCTGTCATTCTAGCCAATATGACAGGTATGTAGTGGTATCTCAGAGTTGTCTTAATTTGCATTTCTCTGATTAATAATGATTTGGAGCATATTTTCATATGTCTATAAATAGTTTCAATTTCTTCATCTGAGAATTGTCTGTTCATATCCTTTGATCATTTATCAATTGGAGAATATAATTTTCTTTCTCTGTTTTTGCCCCACTTGGTTTAGGTATCAGTACCATGTCTGTGTCATATAAGGAATTTGTTAGAACTCATTCAATCCCTATATATTTTTTTTCCAAATAGTTTATACAGCATTTGAGTTTATTGTTCTTTAAATGTTTCATAGAATTCAAATGTAAATCCATCTGGTCCTGGGAATTTTTTCTTAGGGAGTTGATCTATTTCTTTTTTTTAAAAAAAAATGTGACTATTTAACAGATTGATTCATTCTCTGTTAATCTGGGCAAGCTATATTTTTTGAAGGTATTCATCCATTTCATTTATGCTATCAAATTTATTGGCATAAAGTTGGGCAAAGTAAGTCCTAATTATTGCTCTAATTTCCTCTTTATTAGTTGAAAGTTCTTCCTTTTCATTTTTGAGACTAACAATTTGATTTTCCTCTCTCTTTTTTCTAACCAAATTTACCAAGGGTTTATCTTTTTTTTTTGTTTTTTTATAGAACTAACTCTTAGTTTTTAATTTACTCTTTTTCTAACCTTTTTAGTTGCAAGCCTAATTCATTGATTTTCTCTTTATTTTATTCATGTAGCCCTCTAGAGATATAAAATTTTCCCTTATTACTGCTTTGGCTGGATCCCATATATTTTGGTATGGTGTCTCATTATTTTCATCTTGGGTGAAATTATTAATTATGTCTATGATGTACTGTTTCACTCAATCAATCTTTAGTATGAGATTATTTAGTTTCCAATTATTTTTTGGTCTATTTTTCCCCTGGCTTTTTGTTGAATGCAATTTTCATTGCATCGTGGTCTGAAAAGGATGCATTTACTATTTCTGCCTTACTACATTTGAGTTTGAGGTTTTTATGTCCTAATATATGGTCAATTTTTGTATAGGTTCCATGAATTGCTGAGAAGAAAGGGTACTTCTTTCTGTCTCCATTTAGTTTTCTCCAGAGATATATCATATCTAACTTTTTCTAGTATTCTGTTTACCTCGTTGACTTCTTTCTTATTTATTTTGTGGTTTGATTTATCTAATTATAGGAGTGCAAGGTTGAGATTTCTCACTATTATAGTTTTGGTGTCTATTTCTTCTTGCAGCTCTCTTAATTTCTCTTTTAAGAATTTAGATGCTACAACACTTGGCACATATATGTTTAATATTCATATTGCTTCATTATCTGTGCTACCCTTAAGCAAGATATAGTTTCCTTCCTTATCTCTATTAATAAGATCAATTTTTTACTTTTGTTTGATCTGAGATCAGGATAACTACCTTTCCTTTTTTGACTTCACTTGAAGCATATTAGATTCTGCCCGAACCTTTTACCTTTATTCTGTATGTATTGCCCTGCTTCAAATGTGTTTCCTGTAAACAACATAATGCAAGATTCTGGCTTCTGATCCAGTCTGGTATCCGCCTCCACTTTATGCGGTAGTTTACCCCATTCACATTTATAGTTAAAAGTAGTCATTCTGTATTTCCTGCCATCTTGTTAACCCCAGATTGTGCTTTTCTCTTTTCTTTCCCCTTTACCCCTTTCCCCATTATTAAACTTGTGAGCAGCACTTGCCTCACACAGCTCTCCCTCTTTCCAATCCCTTCCCCCTCTTTAGTGTCCCTCCCCTTTTCTTAAACCTTTCTTTTACAATTTCTGTATTCCCTTCTATTTAGCTTACTCTTTCTGTTTTCACTTTTCCCCTCCCACTTTTCAATGAGGTGGGAGAAATTTCTCTGTAAACTGAATATGTCTAATATTTTTTCTTTGAGCCAATTCTGATGAGAGTAAGATACACACTATGTTCATTCCCTTCTCTTTTTTCCCTCAGATATAATAGGTTTCATTTTCCTCTTCATGAGATGTAGTACCTCCACTTTTCTCTTTTTCTGGTACAATTTCCTTTTCACTTCTAGATTATTTTTATATTGTAATAATAAAATCAATTTATGCATGTATTCTTTATCTATACTCATAACAGCAATATAATTCCCAAAATTTCTTTTTACGTTTTTTGTTTCTCTTGAGTCCTATATTTGGAGGTCAAACTGTTAAGTTCTTTTTTTTTTTTCATCAGAAATAGATGAAAATCACCTGGAAGAAAATATTCAGTTTGTCTGGGTAAGTTATTCTTGGCTGCATACCAAGTTCTTTTGCCTTTTGAAATATCAGATTTTAAGTCCTTTGATCCTTTAATGTGGACACTGGTAAATTCTGAGCAATCCTTATTGTGACACATCTGTATTTGAATTTTTTTTTCTTGCTGCTTGAAGTATTTTTCCTTGGTCTGACAATTCTGGAATTTAGTTATGATATTTCTTGGAGTTTTGAATTTGGCACCTCTTTCAGTAGGTGATCAATGAATTCTTTCAATGTCTATTTTACCCTTCATTTCTATAACATCTGGGCATTTTTCTTTGATGATTTCTTGAAAAATAGTGTCTAGTCTCTTTTTTTCATCATGCTTTTCAGGAAGTCCAATAATCCTCAGTTTATCTCTCGTAGATCTATTCTCCAGGTCTGTTGTTTTCCCAACTAGTTATTTAACAATTTTTTTTCTTTTTCATTTTTTTGGTTTTGCTTGACTGATTCTTGGTGTTTTCTAAAGTCATTAATTTCCATTTGTTCAATTCTGATTTTTAATGAATTATTTTCTTCATTTAGTTTTGAATTTCTTTTTGTAACTGTCCAATTGAGTTTTTAAATGAGTTGTTTTGTCTTATGGACTTTTTTTTTACATTTCTCCAATTTTATTTTTTAGAGAGCTATTTTCTTTTTCCAGTTCATTAATTCTGTTTTTCAGATTTTTCCTTCTCTATCTTTTAATGAGTAACTTGACTTATCCAGGCCCTCTTGCAAAGCTTTCCTTTCTTTTCCCCATTTTTCTTCTAGCTCTCTTTTAAGAGCCTTTTTAAATTTCTTCTATGAGAGCCTTGTGTGATGGTAACCAGATCATATCCCTCTTTGGGGTTTCATCCAGAGACAATCTGTTTTTAGTCTCCTCAAGGTTTGATGTCTGACCTCTTTTAGTCTAGAAGCTATCTATATTTAAAACCTGATTTAACTTTTTACTAATTTCCACAAAAAACAAACAAACAAACAAACAAAACATTTTTTAAAAAATCTGTAGTCTGCTTTTGGGGTAATGTGGTATTATCAAGCTTCTTCTACAGACAACAGGAAGTAGCAGTGAAGTAGCAGTGAGACAACAATTGTTGCACTGAGATCAGTGTCTACACTGGGATTAGTGTCTATACTGTGATCAGTGGTTGCATGCTCAGATCTTGCTAAATACCTCCTGGTGCTGGGTGGACATGGCCAAGTCCCAAGAGACTCTAGTGTTTGGGGTTATAGTCTTTACTCCCTGTGTTTATAGCTTGTCTGCTGATCTACTGGATTGCTGCCAAAGCAATGTAGTAATATAGTAAACTTCTCCCTGTATATTTTCTGTTGGCTGAGACTATACCCTGCCTTCCTCTGGTTTGCTCAGTGTGAGTTGCCTTCCATGCTCTCACTGTCAACTTTCCTGATACTGCGTCTGGCCTAACTGTCACCATCCACGAGCAAAGACAGATATTTTCTAGCAATTTTTGGCATTATCTTCTGTTGGTAATGTGTTTTACTTCCAGTATTCCTGGGTTTTGAGAGTGAAGCACTAATTCTGAGTCTTTTCATAAAAGAAGTAGTCTGAGGATAAGGAAGAGCTTAGATAGATGGGTGTGTCCTCTCTGTCATCCTGGCTCTGCCCCCTCAACATGAATCCTTGCAAAAACTTGCGTTCCAAATTTTTCCCTCCCTTATTCCCACCCCTTCCTTAGATAGCTAGTAATCTAATATATATTAAGCATGTTAAAATAATTAAATTTAACATAGATATACATTTATACAATTATCATGATACACAGTAAAAATCCAATCAAAAAGGAAGCAAAATGGGAAGGAATACAAAATGAAGCAAACAAAAAAAAAAGTGAAAATATTATATTATGATCCACACAGTTGCCAAAATCTTTTCTCTGGATATAGATGGCTCTCTTCATCAGAAGATCATTGCAACTGGCCGCAATCATATCATTGTTGAAAAAAGCTATGCCCATCATAAAATTGATCATCATAAAATCTTGCTTTTGCTATGTATAATTCCTGGTTTTGTTCATTTAACTTAACATCAATTCATTAAGTCTCTCCACGCCTCTCTGAAATCATCTTATTGATTGTTTCTTATAGAACAATAGACAAATTCCATAAGATTAATATATCATAAGTTACTCAATCATTCTCCAACTGATGGGCATCCACTCAGATTCAAGTTTCTTACCACTGCAAAAAGGGTTGTGGAAAGTGCTTTGTGATTTATGGTGTTCTCTTCTTTTTTATAATATGACCCTTCTCTCTGGGAGCAGGTTTCTTGGGGAAGGTTTTCTGGAGGCAACCTTAGCTTCAGTTCAAAATAATAATCACTCCAAATGCAGCCAGCTGTTAAAATCCAAATGTTTATTTTCTCCTTCTGAGTCTTATCTCTTTCCTTGGGCCTGGTTAGCTTTCCCGACTCCTGGCAATCTTCCTAAATGACTGAATTCACTGACTCAGCTCCTTTTTATGCTCTCTCAAAGGTTGACTCCTCCTCTGAGAGTGGGATTATGGGAGGTGTGAATTCACAAAGTTACCAAACTAACTTTGTGTATCTCCCATACTTGTGAACACTTGTAAATCTTCCAAACTTGTGAAGTACTCTGTGTGAGCTAATGGGTGAACTCTTAAAGGTGCCAACCCAAGCACACAAGCATTGCTTCTATCAATTCCATTGAGTTATCACCTTGTTTCAAGTTCTGGCTCATAACATCATATTAGATAATTATTGTCTCTATCAATTCTAATGACTTAACACTTTGTAAGGATTCCAACAGTAATTGTGTTCTCATAGTTCCTTGTAAAGGGTTGAAACTCTTAAGTTGATGCACTGAGGTCAGGACAGCCAAGCACTTGAGACTAACTACTGATTGGACAATACTCTATAGGCATATACTTGGAAAAAGGTTCTTCCCACTATCCTGTGCTGGCTCCATGATTGGTGTTTACAGAGGATTGTAGGAGGGACTTGAGGATGGAGTAAGACTAGCCAGAGTCACTTTCTGTGGTGGACAAGAAGGCAGTTGTGGAGATTCTCTTCCATCCCCTTCTACCCCTAAAGAATAAGAATAAAGACTAAGGATTTTTGCTTATCCTGACTCTGGCTGATACTGAGATATCCTGGGTGCTAGTGTGATCATCACAGTTCCTGACTTTTCCTTGGCAGATAGACTCCCAAATATATTATATTATCATTAGTTATTTAAACAAAATTTCTCTTTATATCTTTTCCTGTTGAACTTTGTAGGTAAAATATTAAAAAAATGCAAATGATTTATGTGGATTTATTTTGTATACTGTAATTGCGATAAAGTTGTAAATTGGTGAAAGTAGTTTTTTAGTTGATTTTGTAATATTCTCTAAGTATAGCATCATATAATCTGCAAAGAGTTATAATTTGATCTCCTTATTACCTACTTCAATTCTTCCATCTCTTGAAAAAAAAAGGGATTGTCAAATCTCTTATTGCCAAAACTAACCTTTCCAATACAATAATAAATAGTAATGATGATAGTGGGCAACCTTGTCTCACCCCTGATCTTATTGGGAATGGTTCTAGTTTGTTCCCATTACATATGATGCTTGCTAATGGTTTTATATAGATACTAATGATCATTTTAAGGAAAACTCCATTTATTATTATACTCTCTAGTGTTTTTCCTCCTGAGGCTATTGGGGTTAAACAATTTGTGCACACAGCTTTCTCTGTGTTTTTAATAGGAACGAGTATTAGATTTTATCGAAAGCTTTTTCTGCAACTATTGAGATAATCATACATTTTTGTTTGGTTGATTATAAATATAGTCAATTATGCTAATAGTTTTCCTAATATTGAAGCAGTCCTGCAATTCCAGTAGAAATCCTACTTGGTCATAGTGCATTATCCTGAAGATGACCTCATGTAATCTCTTTATTAATGTTTTATTTAGGATTTTTGCATCAATATTCTTTAGGGAAATTGATCTATAATTTTCTTTCTCTGTTTTGACTCTACCTGGGTTAGGTATCAGCACCATATCTATGTCATAAAAAGTATTTGGTAGGACTTCTTTCCCTATTTTTTTCAAATAGTTTGCATAGTATTCAAATTAATTGTTCTTTAAATGTTTGGTAGAATTCACTTGTAAATCCACCTGGTCCAGGAGATTTTTTTTCTTAGGGAGCTGATAAATAATTTCTTCTATTTCTTTTGTCTAAAATGGGACTACTTAAGTAATTTATTTCTTCTTTTAAACTCTGCAATCTATATTTGTGTGGGTATTTCTCCAATTTATTTAGATCATCAGATTTATTGACACATTCTTGGGTAAAATAGCTCTTAATTTTTGCTCTAATTTCCTTTTCATTAGTGGAAAGTTCATCCTTTTTCATTTTTTGTTACTAACAATTGATTTTCTTTCTTTTTTTCTAATCAAATTAATCATAGGCTTATCTATTTTGCTGTTTTTTCATAAAACCAATCTTAGTTTTATTTATTAATTCAATAGTTTTTTTGCTTTCATTTTTAATCTTTCCTTTTATTTTCAAAATTTTAAATTCAGTATTTAATTGTGGTTTTTAATTTGTTCTTTTTCTAGCTTTTTTAGTTGCAAACCCAATTCATTGATTTTCTCTTTCTCTATTTCATGCAAGTAAGCATCTAGAGATATAAAATTTCTTCTAATACTCATTTTAGCTCCAGCCCACAGATTTTGGTATGTTGTCACATTATTTTCATTCTCTTGAATGAAATTGAGTGTATCTGTGATTAGTTATTTCACCAACTCATTCTTTCAGGTTAGAGTATTTAGTTTCCAATTATTTTTTGGTCTATTTTTACCCTGGCTTTATATTGCATGTAATTTTATTGCATCATGGTCTGATAAAATGCATTTATTATTTCTGCCTTTCTGCATTTGATTGTAATGTTTTCATGTTTTAATATGTGGTCAGTTTTTCTATAGGTCCCATGTATGGCTGAGGAAAAAAAGTATATCCTTTTCTATCTCCATTCAATTTTCTCCAAAGGTTTATGACATCTAACTTTTTTAGAATTCTATTTACCTCCTTAACTTCTTTCTTATTTATTTTGTGGTTGAATTTATCTAGTTCTAAGAGAGCAAGGTTGAGATTCGCCAGTTTTGCTGTCTAATTCTTCTTTCAGAACTTTCAAACTTCTCTAGGATTTTGGATGCTATACCACTTGGTGCATATATGTTTAGTATTGATATTGCTTCATTATCTATGGTACCCTATAGCAAAGTGTAGTTTCCTTCCTTATATCTTTTAAGTAGATGTATCTTTGCTTTTACTTGATCTGAGATCAGGATTTCTACCCTTGTTTGTTTGTTTGTTTGTTTGTTTTCCTTCACCTGGGGCATAATAAATTCTGCTTCACTCTGTATTTATCACTCTGCTTTAAATGTATTCCTTTTAATGCAATCTGCTATCTGTTTCCATTTTATGGGAGAGTTCCTTCTATTGATATTCAGAGATAAAATTACTAACTCTGTATTGCCTGCCATCTTATTTCCACCCAGTTATAATTTTCTCTTCCTTTCCCCCCTTTCCTTCTTCCCTAGGATTTTGCTTGTGACCACCCCCCTCCTCAAACAGCTCTCCTTTTTTGCAGCCCCTGCATCTTTTTTGTAACTTTCCCCTTCTACTTCTGTTCTCCCTTCTATTAGCCTCTCCCTTTCCTTTCCCTTTCCCCTTCTACTTCCCTATAGGAAGAGACAAGCTTCTCTGTGAAGCTAAATGTGTCTGATATTCTCTCTTTGAGCCAGATCTGATTTTACACAATGCTCATCCCCCCTCTTCATTTGTAATAAGTTCTTTTTGCCTCTTCATGACATGTAATTTACCCCATTTTAACTCCATTTTCCTCTTCTTCCAGTAGAATCTCCTTTTCTCCTCTAATTTCTCTTTTATGTCATGACAATAATATCCAATTAAATCTGCACCCTCTAAGTATACCCATAACTGAGATACAGATTTGAAGAGTTAAACATAGCATCTTCCCAAATGGGGATATAAGCTTTTTAACTTTCAAAAGAAAGTTATTTTTTCTTTACTTGTTACTGTTTTATACTTATATTGTGTTCTGCATTTGAAAATAAAATTTTCTATTCAGCTCTGGTCTTTTCATCAGAAATAAATGAAATTCACTGGTTTCATTGAATGCCCATCACTTCTCTTGAAACATGATGCTCAATTTTGCTGGATAGTTGTTTTTTTGCTGCAATTCAATTTCCTTTGCTTTGTGCAATATCTGATTCCTTGCCCTTTAATCCTTTATAGTGGAAAGCTGCTCTGTATTGGGCAATACTATTGTGGCTCCTTGGTATTTTAATTGTTTCCTTCTGGCTGCTTGCAATATTTTCTCCTTGATTTGATAATTCTGAAATTTGTTTACAATGTTCCTTGAAGTTTTCATTTTGGGCTCTCTTTAAAGAGGTGATTGGTGAATTCTTTCAATGGCTATTGGTTCTAGGATATCTGGGAAGTTTTCCTTGATAATTTTCTGAAAGATGATGTCTGCGATCTTTTTTTCATCATTGTTTTCATTTTGTACAATAATTCATAGATTGTCTCTACTAGATATAATTTCCAGGTCAGTTGTTTTTCCAATAGTTATTTTATATTTTCTTCTATTGTTTTTCACTTTTGGGGGGTTTCATTTGAATGATTCTTGAAGTTTCATTGAGTCATTCACTTCCATTTGTTCAATTTGAATTTTTAGTGAATCATTTTCTTCAGGTAGATTTTTTTTATTGTTCTTTTGCATTGGGCTAATTATACTTTTAAATGAGATGTTTTGTTCATTGATTTTTTTCCCATTTTACAGATTCTGTTTTTCAACGAATTGATTTCTTTTTCATATCTTTTTTATAGGTAGTTCTATGCTTTTCTCTTACATCAATTCTATTTTAAAGGATTTTTCTTCAGACAATTTCTGTTTTTTTTTTCTTTTCCAATTTCTCTTGACATGTTCTCATTTCCTTTCCTCATTTTTCTTCTCTCTTTTAAGATCCTTTTTGAATTCTTCCGAGAGAGCCTTATGAAATGGGAACCAACTCATATCACCCTTTGGGGCATCATATGGAGAGGATTTGCCTTTACCATCCTCAGGATTTGAGATCTATTCTTTTCTAGCTATCTATGGCCAGAGTTCTTTTTGCTTTTTTCCTCATTTTTAAAAGAATGAGATCTGCTCTTAGAGAAAAAGGAAGACTGTTCCAACCTTCATGCAGAGGTGATTGGGTCCTGGACCAGTGATCCTGACTTTTTTCCATTGTTGAATAGGGGTGGCTAAGTTCCAAGTTACTTTGGGGTTCACAGGCTCATTATTTGCCTTTTGTTTTTGCATTGCATGTCTCACAGTTAAACTGCTTATTTACTATCATTTGAACTTGGACAAAGTAGCCAAAGTTGCTGCATTTTGGCTCAGAGCTTCCTGGTAGATTCTGCAGTGTGCAGATGCTGCATTGCCCTGCGTCCCTGAGCTGTGCCTGCACTTGGTTGCTTCTACCTCCAATCTCCACCCGCCAGCCATCCCTGATTGAAACAAACCTTTTTCTGCAGTTCTTCCAAAATATCTTCTATCAGAAATGTGTTACACTCCAAATACTTTTGGGTTCTGTCACTCCAAAACCAGTTCAGAGGCTTGATCTGGTGTTGATCTGTGGGAATCCTGGAAGAGTTTACATAAAGATCTATCTCCTCTCTGACATCTTGGCTCCATCCCTCTCTTCCTTTCTTTCTAATTGTGTGTGTGGAGGAATTAGAAAGAAATCTCTTGTGATTGATCTCCCCTTCCTCATAATGTTAATAATGATTCTGATATTCTCTTTCTTTTGTCTTACATATTTGTTAAAATTAATTTTTACATTATTGAAGAGTTTGCTCATTTGATAAAGGCTTGTTGCCTTTAATTGTCTCCCTCTTCCCATTATATACTTTCTGGTCTTTTCCCCTTTGTTAGTGAATACCCTTTATGAAGATTCAACAATGAAGCTGCTTTAGGCTCCTCACATTATGAAGTTACAGCTTTTTCCTAACTAGGTACTGAAATTGATGGTTCACAAATGACTTCAGTTAGTCTCAGTTACTTTTTCTCCAAATTGAGAAAAATGTAAATGTAGAAATGCTGCCACCTTTCCTCCTTTAAATCTATTCTTTTCTTTCTTATGCATCCTACCTAGAGGTCAAAGCCAGTAAATTATTCAGAATATACAACTTTGACAGAAAAGGACTTGAGCTTGTTTATCAACCCTCAAAATATGTTTACTTTTTTTGAGATAATTATAAGTACTAGGGAAAAATACTTGGGGATTATTAAAAAAAAAAAAAAAAGCTTTGATAGCAAGATCACATTCACTTGTCTTCTTGAGATAAGTGTTCTAATGATTAGAGATGAATATTCCTGTTCGGAGAAAGATGAAAATAGACAAAGGTTTTTCTGGTAACTAGTACTACTCCTCCCTATATAGTTTTCTCTTACATTTTATAGTGATTATGAAACAGAAGATAAAATTCTACAGGAATTCTATTTTTAAAGTGTAGTTTAATTTTATTGTTTTGGGGTTTACATATACAGAACAATAATATGATTTTTGATGTGCTCTTAGAGAAAATGTCTTCCTAAAATCAATTATGCCCCTCTTAACCTGAACCTCTAAAGATTCCCCTTTCAGTCTAATTGAAAATGAACAGATATACCTCTCTTAACTGGATTAAAAAAGAAAGCATTTACTAATTTAAGTTTGGTCACCAACCATAAAAATAAACCTTAATTTCAGGGAAACAAGACCTCTCCTTAAAATTGTTTTCTATTTGAGGAATATGAATTATGTCTATGATTCAAGTGAAAACAAAAACTTTAGACTAGTATAATATCATAATATTTTCTTAATATTTTATAAGTAAACTTTTATTGGCTATGCCTCCACATATGTTATGTATATTTGTCCATAAACTCTCATGAATCCTGAATGTTTCTGAAGTTTCTATGGAGGTGAAAAAAAAAGGTTACTTTATATTTGCTACTTATACTGATAGCTGAAAATTTGTCCTTAGAACTAAAAACAAAGTGGAAAAGCAAAACACTGACTCTAGAACAAGTGCACTAGAGAATTTTTCTAGAATGTCTTTTTAATTTTTTCTTAATATAGCTTTTTATTTACAAGTTATATGCATGGGTAATTTTCTAGCATTGACAATTGCCAAACCTTTTGTTTTAATTTTTCCCCTCCTTCTCCCACCTCTCCCCCCGGTTGACCAATACATGTTAAATATGTTAAAGTATAAATTAAATACAATATAAGTATATGTGTCCAAACAGTTATTTTGCTGTACAAAAAGAATTGGACTTTGAAATAGTATAGCATGTGAAGGAAATCAAAAATGCAGGCGGATAAAAATAGAGGGATTGGGAATTCTATGTAGTGGCTCATAGTTATCTCCCAGAGTTTGTTTGCTGGGAGTAGCTGGTTCAATTCATTACTGCTCCATTGGAACTGATTTGGTTCATCTCACTGCTAAAGATGGCCATGTCCATCAGAATGGATCATCATATAGTATTATTGTTGAAGTATATAATGATCTCCTGGTCCTGCTCATTTCACTTAGCATCAGTTCGTATAAATCTCTCCAGGGCTTTCTGAAATCATCCTGTCGGTCATTTCTTACTGAACAATAATATTCCATAATATTCATATACCACAATTTATTCAGCCATTCTCCAATTGATGGGCATCTACTCAGTTTCCAGTTTCTGGCCACTACAAAGAGGACTGCCACAAACATTCTTGCACATACAGGTCTTTTCCCCTTCTTTAAAATCTCTTTGGGATATAAGCCCAGTAGTAACACTGCTGGATCAAAGAGTATGCACAGTTTGATAACTTTTTGAGCATAGTTCCAAATTGCTCTTCAGAATGGCTGGATGTATTCAATTTAGAATCTCTTTAAGTGAGAAAATAAGTTTAAGAAATAAAAATCATGCTCTTTAAATCAGCCACCTCATTTTCCTTCCCCCCAAAATATATTATCACTTTTATGTGAGCCTGAAGAATTGGAAAGTGGGATATAAGGAGGAGCAGATTATGGATTACACTGATATTATTTCTGTTTCTGTTATTGATATCATCCTCTATCTCTGGTCTTTTCTTGCACATTGGTCTAACTCCCAAATTCCTGGATTGCTATTTCTAGATGTTATTACGGTCAAATATGAAAAATATATTCTTATTTTTAATGGACTAATAACAAGTGTCCCCACTCTTAATTTGACCACATTATAATTTGACTTTTATTTGTTCTGAGAGTCTTTTTTTTAATAACATTTTATTGATAGAACCCATGCTAGGGTAATTTTTTACAGCATTATCCCTTGCATTCACTTCTGTTCCAATTTTTCCCCTCCCTCCCTACACCCCCTCACCCAGATGGCAAGCAGTCCTTTACATGTTGAATAGATTACAGTATATCCCAGATACAATACATGTTTGCAGAACTGAACAGTTTTCTTGTTGCACAGGGAGAATTGAATTCAGAAGGTATAAATAACCTGGGAAGAAAAACAAAAATGCAAACAGTGTATATTCATTTCCCAGTGTTCTTTCTTTGGGTGTAGCTGCTTCTGTCCCTCTTTGATCGATTGAAACTGAATTAGCTCTCTTTATCAAAGAGATCCACTCTCATTAGAAAACATCCTCAAACAGTATCATTGTTGAGGTATATAATGATCTCCTAGTTCTGCTCATTTCACTTAGCATGAGTTCCTGCAAGTCTTGCCAGTCCTCTCTGTATTCATCCCACTGGTCATTCCTTACAGAACAATAATATTCCATAACATTCATATATCACAATTTACTCAATCATTCTCCAATTGATGGACATCCATTCATTTTCTAGCTTCTAGCCACTACAAACAGGGCTGACACAAACATTTTGGCACATACAGGTCTCTTTCCATTTTTTAGTATCTCTTTGGGATATAAGCACAGTAGAAACACTGCTGGATCAAAGGGTATGCACAGTTTGATAACTTTTTGACCAGAGTTCCAAATTGTTCTTCAGAATGGCTGGATGTGTTCACAATTCCACCAACAATGTATCAGTGTCCCTGTTTTCCCACATCCCCTCCAACATTTCACATTATCTTTCCCTGTCACTTTAGCCAATCTGACAGGTGTGTAGTGGTATCTCAGAGTTGTCTTAATTTGCATTTCTCTGATAATGATTTGGAGCATATTTTCATATTCTATAAATACTTTCAATTTCTTCATCTTAGAATTGTCTGTTCATATCCTTTGACCATTTATCAATTGGAGAATGGTTTGATTTCTTATAGATTAGAGTCAATTCTCTATATATTTTGGAAATGAGGCCTTTATCAGAACCTTTGATTGTAAAAATGTTTTCCCAGTTTATTGTTTCCCTTCTAATCTTGTCTGCATTAGTTTTGTTTGTACAAAACATTTTCAATTTGATATAATCAAAATTTTCTATTTTGTGGTCAATAGTGATCTCTAATTCTTCTTTGGTCATAAATTCCTCCTTCTTCCACAGGTCTGAGAGGTAAACTATCCTATGTTCTTCCAATTTATTTATAATCTCATTCTTTATGCCTAGGTCATGAACCCATTTTGACTTTATCTTGATGTACGGCGTTAAGTGTGGGTCAATGCCTAGTTTCTGCCATACTAATTTCCAATTTTCCCAGCAATTTTTCTCAAATAATGCATTCTTATCCCAGAAACTGGTGTCTTTGGGTTTGTCAAACACTATATTATTAAAGTTATTGGCTGTTTTGTCCTTTGAACCTAACATATTCCATTGATCAACTAGTCTATTTCTTAGCCAATACCAGATGGTTTTAGTAACTGCTGCTTTATAATATAGTTTTAGATCTGGTACAGTTAGGCCACCTTCATTTGATTTTTTTTTTACATTAATTCCATTGAAATTCATGACGTTTTGTTTTTCCATATGAAGTTTGTTGTTATTTTTTTCTAGTTCATTAAAGTAGTTTTTTGGGAGTCTGATTGGTATAGCACTAAATAAATAGATTAATTTAGGTAGTATTGTCATCTTTATTATATTTGCTCTCCCAATCCAAAAGCATTTAATATTTTTCCAGTTGGTTAGATCAGACTTAATTTGTGTGGATAGCGTTTTGTAGTTTTGCTCATAAAGTTTCTGATTTTCCCTTGGCAGATAGATTCCTAAATATTTTATACAATCAGTAGTTACTTTAAATGGAATTTCTTTTTGTAACTCTAACTGTTGGGTTTTGTTAATGATATATAAGCATGCTGATGACTTATGTGGATTTATTTTGTATCCTGCAACTTTGCTGAAGGTGTGGATTGTTTCTAATAACTTTTTAGTAGAGTCTCTGGGGTTCTCTTAGTATACCATCATATCATCAGCAAAGAGTGATAATTTGGTTTCCTCATTGCCTATTCTTATTCCTTTAATCTATTTCTCAAATCTTATTACCAAAGCTAGCATTTCTAATACAATATTAAATAGTAACGGTGATAGTGGGCAACCTTGTTTCACTCCTGATCTTATTGGGAATGGTCGCAGTTTGTCCCCGTTATGATGCTTACTGCTGGTTTTAAATACCGTGTTCCCCCGATAATAAGACACTGTCTTATTGGTTTTTTTTGGACAGAAAAACACCAGAGGGCTTATTTTCAGGGAAGGGCTTATTTTAATGAACATTGACAGCAATTTTAATAAACAGGTAAATGTGAACCAAAAAAAGTACCTTTATTCAATAATGATCATGTCATCTTCTTCAACAACATCGTCATAAGTGTCCATACCCTGAATTCCATCCTGGATATCTTGCGTCTCTATTTCCTTCAGAAGAAGTGGACCAAATCTGTCATGTCCAGCAATATAGCTCTCTTTAAATGAACATGTCTTGTCCAGGTAACCTGCTCGTAGTGCCTTGGTGACACAGCTGTCAGTAATTTTATCTCATGACTTCTTCACACAAGTCACGACTTCTTGCAGACAGGGCTTCACAAAGTTTCCACACTGATTTCTTTCCATCCTATTTTCAATGTAGTCATTGACTTCCATGGGCAAATGGTCCTTGAATGGCTTGTTTATTGCAATATCAAGGGTCTGGAGATAGGCAGTCATTCCTGCAGGAATCATTACTTGATCTATTCTTCTCTCTGCAAGGAAGTTCTTCATTTCTTTAGCACAATGAGTGCTGGCTGAGTTCTTTTATCCTCCATCATGAACCCTGAGTTCTTCTTTTATCCTCCATCATGCCCCCTCACTCCCACTTATATACCGGGTTTTTATGTTGTCCTGCCTCAGCTCTCCGCAGCACTGCTCTCAATGGCGTTAGCAAGCAAATCACTGAGGAAGAACAGGATGACACACTCACTGCTGCAGCTCTGATTGGATGCAACTCAGAGTGCAGTGTGCGTTTCACCGGAGGTGGGTGGGATGGTGCATACAGAGGGTACCATAATGTAGCATGTAGTGTAGGGGATCACCTTCATTACAGTAGCAATCTCAATAGGGCTTATTTTCGGGGGAGGGCTTATTTTAGAGGAATCTTACACAGTAAGGGGAGGGCTTATTTTCGGGATAGGTCTTATTATCGGGGAAACACGGTAGATGCTAATGATTATTTTAAGGAAAGTTCCATTTATTCCTATACTCTCAAGAGTTTTTAATAGGAATGGATGTTGGATTTTATCAAATGTGTTTTCTGCATCTATTGAGATGACTATATGGTTTTTGTTAATTTGATTATTAAGATGGCCAATTATACTGATAGTTTTACTAATATTGGACCAGCCCTGCATTCCTGGTATAAATCTTACTTGATCATGGTGTATTATCCTGGGGATGATTTTCTGTAGTCTTTTTGCTAATATCTTATTTAAGATTTTAGCATCAATATTTATTAGGGAGATTGATCTATAATTTTCTTTCTCTGTTTTCAACCCTACCTGGTTTAGGTATCAGTACCATGTCTGTGTCATAAAAGTAATTTGGTAGGACTCCTTCATTCCCTATTTTTTTCAAATAGTTTATAAAGCATTGGGGCTAATTGTTCTTTGAATGTTTGGTAGAATTCACATGTAAATCCATCTGATCCCAGGGATTTTTTTTAGGGAGTTGATTAATAATATGTTCTATTTCTTTTTCTAAAATGGGACTATTTAAGCACTTTACTTCCTCCTCTGATAATCTGGGAAGCCTATATTTTTGGAGGTAGTCATCCATTTCGCTTAGGTTATCAAATTTATTGGCATAAAGTTGGGCAAAGTAACCCCTTATTATTTCTTTAATTTCCTCTTCATCAGTGGAAAGTTTTCCTTTTTCATTTTTAAGACTGCTAACTTGACATCCCTCTCTCCTTTTTCTAATCAGATTTACCAAAGGTTTATCAATTTTATTGGTTTTTTCATAAAACCAACTCTTAGTTTTATTTATTCATTCAAAAGATTTTTTTTACTTTCTATATTATTAATTTCTCCTTTTAATTTTAGAATTTCAAGTTTAGTAATATATTGGGGGGTTTTAATTTGGTCTTTTTCTAACTTTTCAAGTTGCTGGCCCAATTCATTGATCTTCTCTTTTTCTATTTTATTCAAGTAAGCCTCTAAGTATATAAAATTTCCCCTTATTATTGCTTTGGCTGCATCCCATAAATTTTGATATGATGTCTCATCGTTGTCATTATCTTAAGTGAAATTATTAATTGTGTCTATAATTTGATGTTTCACCCAATCATTCTTTAAGATGAGATTATTTAGTTTCCAATTCCTTTTTGGTCTATTTACACCTAACTTTTTGTTGAATGTAATTTTTATTGCATTGTGATCTGAAAAGAAAGCATTTACTATTTCTGCCTTCCTGCATTTAATTTTGAGGTCTTTATGTCTTAATATATGATCAGTTTTTGTGTAGGTTCCATGAACTGCTGAGAAGAAAGTATACTCCTTTCTGTCACCATTCAGTTTTCTCCAGAGATCTATCATGCCTAATGTTTCTAATATTCTATTTACCTCTTTAATTTCTTTCATATTTGTTTTGTGATTTGATTTATCTAAATTTGAGAGTGCAAGATTGAGATCTCCCACTATTATAGTTTTGCTGTCTATTTCTTCTCACAACTCTCTTAACTTCTCTTTAAGGAAGTTAGATGCTATACCACTTGGTGCATATATGTTTAATACTGATATTGCTTCATTGTCTATAGTACCCTTTAGCAAGATAGTTTCCTTCCTTATTTCTTTTAATTAGATCAATCTTTGCTTTTGCTTGATCTGAGATAAGGATGGCTACCCCTGCTTTTTTGACTTCACCTGAAGCATAATAGATTCTGCTCCAGCCTTTTACCTTTACTCTGTATGTATCTCCCTGTTTTAAAAGTGTTTCCTGTAAACAACAGATTGTAGGGTTCTGATTTTGATCCAGTCTGCTACCTGCCTCCTCTTTATGGGAGAGTTCATTCCATTCACATTTATGGTTAAAATAAGCAATTCTGTATTTCCTGCCATCCTAATATTCCCAGATTATACTTTTCTTTTTCTTGCCCTCCTTCCCTTCTTCCCTAGTATTAAACTTATTGATCCCACTAATGTCATGCAGCTCTCCCTCTTTAGTGTCCCTCCCTCTTCTCTTTGAATCCCTTCCCCTTTCTTGTACCCTTCCCTTATTACTCTTTTTCATTCTCCCTTTTCCTCTCCCACTTCTTAATGGAGTGAGAGAAGAATCTCTGCAAAACAAATATGTCAATTGTTTCCTCTTTGAGCCAACTCTGATAAGAGTAGGATTCACACAATGTTCCTCCCCCTCTCTTAAGTTCCCTCATATATGATAGGTTTCCTTTGCCTCGCATGTAGTTATCGCATGTAGTTTCCTTCTTTTTATCTCCCCTCTTCCCTTTTTCTGACACTATCCCCTTTCCATTTCTACTTCCCTTTTTTATGTTATATCGGTAAAATCCAGTTATACATATGGTTTTTATGTATATCCACAACAGAAATACAGTTCTCAAGAGTTCCTTTTACCTTTTTCTACTTTTCTTGATTCCTGTTATTGGAGATCAAATTTTTTGTTTAAGTCTGTTTTTTTTTTTTTTTTCCTTAGAAACTGATGGAATTCCTCTATTTAATTAAATGTCCATCTTCTTCCATGGGAAAAAATACTCAGCTTAGCTGGGTAGTTTATTCTTGGCTGCATTCCAAGTTCTTTTGCCTTTCAGAATATCTGATTCCAGGCCCTTTGATCCTTTAATGTTGAGGCAGCCAGATCTTGCATGACCCTTATTGTGGCATCTTGGTATTTAAATTGTTTTTTCTTCACTGCTTGTAAAATTTTTTCTTTAGTCTAAAAATTCTGAAGTTTAGCCACAATATTCCTCGGAATCTTTATTTTAGGATCTTTTTCAGAAGGTGTTCGATGAATTCTTTCAAAGCCTATTTTCCCTCCCAGTTCTATTTCTTCTGGGCAGTTCTCTTTGATGATTTCCTGTAAAATAGTATCTAGGCTCTTTTTTTTCATCATAATTTTCTGGTAGTCTGATGATCCTCAGGTTATCTCCCCTAGATCTATTTTACAGGTCTGTTGTTTTTCCAAGTAAATATTTGACATTTTTTCCAGTCTTTCATTTTTTTGGTTTTGCTTGACTGATTCTTGATGTCTCAATGATTCAGTCATTTCTATTTGTTCAGTTCTGATTTTTAGTGAGTTATTTTCTTCATTAGCTTTTTTTTACTTCTTTTTGTATATGTCCAATTGAGTTGTTTTGCTCTATGGAATTTTTTTTTTCCATTTCACTTTTTTTTTTTTTTTTTTTTTTTTAGTGAGTTATTTTCTTTTTCCAATTTTCCAATTCTGTTTCCCTGCACTTCTTGGGAATTTTTTACCTTTTCCAATTCGCATTTCAGGAAGTTGTTTTCTTTTTCCACTTTATCAATTTTTTCTTTTAGTGAGTTTTGTGCCTTTTCTGTACTCTCTTGCATAGCTTCTCTTTCCTTTCCCCATTTCTCTTCTAGCTCTCTTTTAAGGTTTTTAATAGTCTCTTCTAGGAGAGCCTTTTGTATTGGAGACCAACAATTGTCTGGAGACTGCTATTAGTCTCTTCAGGGTTGAGAAGCTGTTCCCTTTCCGTATAGAAACTATCAATCGTTCTTTTGATTTTTTTTACTCATTTTGTTAAAGCCTATAAGGTCTGCCTTCAGAGCCAGGATGTTACCAGCTTCCTCTGCAGAGCAGTGAATGGTATATGGACAGATAGCTGTCCTGCCAACTGGCTACAAAAAGCAACGAGGTACTGGAGTGCTCTGGGAAAGAGTTCCCCACTGGAAAGTCACTGAGGCCTGCAGGGCAGAGCTGGGAAAGTGTCCTGCAAAGAACCTCAGCTGTGTGAGATAACGGCTGCCCTGGGGCTAGATGCTGAGCAGTGAAAGTTTCACTTCCCAAGCCAAAGCCTGCCCTGGGGCTATGGGTATTAGCAGTTGAGCAGTGAATGTATTTGCCAGGACTGGAAGTGTCTGCCCGGGAAGCACAGTCAGCTGGGGAGGTTCTTTTGGCCCAGGCTGAGCCTCCCACTCTGCCAATTAGAGGCTGCCCAGGCTGTGCCCTCTCCCTCTCCCCCCCCCCCCACGCCGTGCAGATTAGTAACTGTCCCCACAAAAGCCTCGAACTGTAGGATGTGGCCGCAGGGCTGTGGTAAAGTCTGCCTGAGTCACTTCTGGGTTTGAGGGGTTACAGCCAGATCTCGTTAGGTTCTGGCATTTTTTAGAGTACCCTCTGTTTTAGGCTTTAATTTTTCTGCCAGCTTACTGCTTGTCTACAAAGCAGTAGTCAAGGCAGAGCAGTTTGCCTATAGCAGAGTGGTCCCTATAACTTCTCTAGCCACAGAGATCACCCCTGCCCCTGGTCTGCTCAGGATGCTAGCCTCTCACTGCCTAGTCTGTTCCTGGCCCCTCAGGACAAACCTTTCCTGCTGATCTTCCGGATTGACTTCGGCTGGTAAATTGTAGTGTTTCTAATCTTCATGAATTTAAGCAGGGAAGAGTTATTTTTGAGGCTGTATTAAATAGTTGGTTATGAGGGTAATGAGAGGAGCTTAGAGAGTTGTGTGTGCCTGCTCCGCCATCTTGGCTCTGGCCCCCGGAAACTCTGTTCTGAAAGTCTTCAATGCCAATTCTAAAAGTAGGGAAGGATTTAGTCAGTAATATGAACTCAACCTAACCATGGTTTTCAGCAAATTTTGCCTTTGTCTAGCTAAACAATCTAAAGAAGACTTTGCAATATTTACTAAAGGGGCAGATTTGAATATAAGGGAAAACATCCTTAAAATCAAAATTTTATTAAAATGAGTTCTAGTGATTACCACAGTGTTTTGCATATAATAAATGCTTAATAAAAGCTTATTGACTGATTGGAATGTGTTGCTATAATGTGAATTCTCAGATTGTTAAATGGAAGACTGATGACAAGATTTTAGAAATACTATAAAGAGAACTATTTAGGACATATATTGAAATTGATTAAATCAATTAACTTCTAACTCTGATATCTGGTGATTTTATGAAAACACCCATTTACAGCATCATTCAAATGATGACTTTTCATATTCAGAGATCATTGAGTTCTTCTAAATACCTATTGATGTCATCCAGATGAATACATACATGGTAAGAAAGGTGACAGCTGTGTTTGTCAAATCACATCTAGAGCTTTGTTTTTTTTATTCAGCATGTGATGTTTTTAGTAGAATATTGAAAAAAAGAAATATATCCAGAGAAAATTGAAGAATACTTAGCATAACTCAGGGCTTTTAGATTGATGAAAGTTGGTAGGACATGATAGACATCTAAAAGTATAGTAAAAGGGATTAGATTTTTCTATATGTTCACTGAAGAAAAAACTATGACAAATAGATGTGAATTTATGGGAAGTAACAGATGAATATGAGGAAGTCTTCCCATTAATTAAAATTCACCTTTAAATATGCACAGAAAGAATTTGAATGGTTTCTCTTCAGATGTGTTATACCTGTAGGAGATATTCATTAGCCAGACATGGACTTATATAAATGATCTGTGAAATCCCTTTCAACTTTAAAATTTACAAATCTATACATTTTTGTAGACTACATAGTCTACAATCAAGAAGAGCTTGGCCTTATTCAATGGACTGTCTTCCTGGCTTTTTTTCCATTTTTTCCATGGGCTTCATTCCTAGATTTTCTACCACTTGTACCTTCAGGCCACATGGCCTACCAGTGCCATGTTATGAGAACAACAATTGTTTGAGCCTCCTTAAAGTTGCTGGATGTCTTATTTGGCCAGTCTTTAGGTTCATAAGGTAAAGGTAATGTCTTTTAAAGTCCTTATACTAACAAGTTGAAAAAACTATGCATATAGAACTAATGATAATATTAATTTCTCTGAGGATCAGCCAATTCAAATTTGAATAGACTAATGACCACATTAACTAGAGGGTAAAGAATTTTATGGCCAAAGAAACTTTTGAAAGTTGTATACTAAGTAACAAAGGGACTATAGTTTGGGTTGAATAAGGAGGTTCTACACTGAAAAATATCAATTCCAGATGTATAGTGACGTGGCAATCAAAGGCATTAATGATGGCCCTATTTAACTAAGTACGTGGTATTATGATAAAAGTCCAAAAGGTGTAAGCTTATTGATAATAACAAGCAACAAATCAAATTTATATAATATTTAAGGTTATAAAGTCTTTCACTTAAAACAATTAATTAAGCTTATAGTTTGTTTATGTACATTTTTTAACAAATTAAAGTGCAATGTTAATTACTTCTTTAATACTCTATAGTCTCAGTTTATTAATTTATTTTTAAAGGCATTGAGTATCTTCTATTTGCATTGAATTTTATTCAAATGGAAGAGTCTGTAGTTAATATTAATTCAGATGAATAGCACCAAGGGCAAGGAGCTCTCAAGCCACTATCCTGACATTTTGTTTACAGTTATCAGAGTAATTTATGCTTTATTTAGAATATATAAAACAATTACCAGGCGATTAGCACTTTTTTAAAGGGATTTTATAATGTTCTTCATAGAATTGCTAAGATAAGCATAAGACCAGGAGAAAATAGAGCAAAAGTTAATTAGAAATTAAATACTCTAATCCTCTTTTTTTAAAAGGTTTAATAGCTTTTTATTTACAAGTTATATGTATGGGTAATTTTACAGCATTGACAATTGCCAAACCTTTGTTCCAGTTGTTCCCCTCTTTCCCCCCACCCCCTCCCCTAGATTGCAGGATGACCAGTAGATGTTAAGTATATAAAAGTATAAATTGGATACACAATAAGTATATATGACCAAACCATTATTTTGCTGTACAAAAAGAATTGGACTCTGAAATATTATAGAATTAGCCTGTGAAGGAAATCTAAAATGCAGACAGGCAAAAATAAAGGGATTGGGAGTTCAATGTAATTGTTCTTAGTCATCTCCCAGATTTCTTTTGCTGGGCATAGCTGGTTCAGTTCATGACTGCTCCATTGGAACTGATTTGGTTCATCTCATTGCTGAGGATGGCCAGATCCATCAGAATTGCTCATCGTATAGTATAGTTGTTGAAGTATATAATGATCTCCTGGTCCTGCTTGTTTCACTCAGCATCAGTTCGTGTAAGTCTCTCCAGGACTTTCTGAAATCATCCTGTTGGTCATTTCTTACTGAACAATAATATTCCATAATATTCATATACCACAATTTATTCAGCCATTCTCCAATTGATAGGCATCTACTCAGTTTCCAGTTTCTGGCCACTACAAAGAGGGCTGCCATAAACATACATGCACATACAGATCCCTTTCCCTTCTTTATGATCTCTTTGGGATATAAGCCCAGCAGTAACACTGCTGGATCAAAGGGTATGCACAGTTTGATTACTTTTTGAGCATAATTCCAAATTGCTCTCCAGAATGGTTGGATGGTAAATACTCTAATCCTAAAGAAAGAATACATGAAGGAGCAAACCATAGACACTATCAATGTCATAAAGAGAATGAGATGGGGGTGGAACCAAGATGGCAGAGAAGACTCATGCTTCATTCTGAGCTCCCCTACTACACTCACTACTGATTACAAAACACAGCCTATGAAATAGTGCTTGAGTGGTAGAATCCAAGATTATTGGGAGTACAAAAAATTAGCAGTAGAAGATAATCTCAAAGATCACCAGAAAAATGTCTGTCTTCATTGGGCATGGGAAAAATACAGTGTAGGCAGGGAGGCAGAACACAGAGGCAAGCAGGTGCTGAGCAGACCAGGGGTAATCTCTGTGGAGTGGAGAATTCGCAGAGAGGACTCTACCACAGTGTTGGCTACTCTGCTTTAGTTGCAAAATAGTAGATCAGGAAAGGAGTTATACAAATGCAAAAGGTAAAGAGTGTACCTCAAAATACCAGAGGTTCACAGGACCTAGCCATACCCACTCAGCACCAGGAGTGACTCAGCACAATCACAACACAGTTGCTCTTTGCAGCGCAGCCGCTCTTTGAAACCTGTTCGCAGTACAGCTGCTGTTTGCAGCACAGCCACTGTCCATTGCTGGTCTGTAGAGAAAGCTTGGAACCTCCTTGCCTTAAAGGCAGATCCCAACTTTAAAAAAAAAATGAGTAAAAAAGCAAAGCAGGTGCTAACTATAGACAGCTTCTATAGTGAAAGAGAACAGATTCCCAATACTGAGGAGACTAGTGTCCAGACAAAGCTCCAAAGTCCCCACCACACAAGGCACTCCTAAAAGAAATTAAAAAGGACCTTAAAGGAGAGATAAAAGAAGAATGGGGAAAGGAAAGGAAAGCTCTGCAAGAGAGTTTGGGAAAAAAAATGCAACTCATTAAAAGAAAGATTTGAAAAAGAAAACAACTTCCTGAAATGTTAAATGGAAAAAGAAAAGAACTCCCAGGGAAGCAGAATTTGTGAATTAGAAAATATAAAGTACTCCAAGGAAAGCAGAATTTGTGAATTAGAAAAAGAAAATAACTCCTTTCAAAAATTATGCAATGGAAAAAAATCCCATAGAATAAAACGACTCATTTAAAAACTCAATTGGACATATAAAAAAAGGAAGTTAAAAAAAGTAAATGAAAATGACTCATTAAAAATCATAATTGAACAAATGGAAATGAAACATCAAGAAGAAGTCAAGCAAAATACAAAAAAAATGAAAAAATTGAAAATAATGTTAAATGTCTAGTTGGAAAACAGCAGACCTAGAAAACAGATCTAGGAGAGATAATCTAAGGATTATTGGACCCCCTGAAAATCATGATAAAAAAAAAAAGAACCTAGACACCATTTTTCAGGAAATCATCAAAGAGAACTTCCCAGATGTCATAGAATCAGAAGGTAAAATAGCCATTGAAAGAATTCATCAAACACCTCCTGAAAGAGACCCAAAAATTAAAACTCAAAGGAATATTGTGGCTAAATGTCAGAACTATCAGACCAAGTTAAAATATCACAAGCAGTCAGAAAAAAAAAAAAAAAAACAATTCAAATACCAAGGACCACAATAAGGATCACTCAGGAACTAGCAGCATCCACACTAAAGGATCAAAGGGACTGGCATCTGAAATACCAATAGGCAAAGGAACTTGAAGTCCAGCCAAGAATAAACAACCTATCGAAGTGAGAATTTTCTTCCAAGGAAGAGGATGGATAGTCAATGAAACAGGTGAATTCCGTTTGTTTGTGATGAAAAAGCTGGAGTTAAATGAAAAATTTGACCTCCAAATTATAGGATTCAAGAGAAGCATAAAAAGGTAAAAAGAACTCTTGAGAACGGTATTTCTGTTATACCTATAACAGTTATAGGTTATAGGTATACAAGGAGAGTGCATGAATAATTTTATTTTACACTTATAATATAAAAAAAGGAATTAGAAGTGGAAAGGGGATTGTATCAAAAAAAGGGGAAAGTGGAGGTAAAAAGAAGAAAATTACATCTCATAAAGAGGGAAAGGAAACTTACCATATCTGAGGGAATGAAGAGAGGGGAAGGAACATTGTGTGAATCTTCCTCTCATCAGATTTGGTTATCAGAGAAAATATTAGACATATCTGGTTTACTTCTCTCATCTCACTAAAAAGTGGGAGGGGAAAAGCAAAAGGGGAAAGGGTAGGTTAAATAGAAGAGAATACAGAAATAGTAGGGGAAAGATATAAGAAAGGGAGAGAAACTCCAAGGGTGAGGGAGGAATTCTAAAGAGGGAGAACTGCATGAGGCAAGTGGTGCTCATAAGTTTAATACTGGGAAGTGGGATAAGGGAGAAAGGAAAAAAGTATAATGTGGGGATATACATGGCAGGAAATACAGAATTAGTTGTTTTAACCATAAATGTGAATGGGATGAACTCTCCCATAAAGCAAAGGCAGATAGCAGACTGGATCAAAAGTCAGAATCGTACAATATGCTGTTTACAGAAAACACATTTAAAGCAGGCTGATACACACAGTGTAAATGTAAAAGGCTGGAGTAGAATCTATTATGCTTCAGGTAAAGTAAGAAAAGCAGTTGTAGCCATCTCAGATCAAGCAAAAGCACAAATTGATCTAATTCAAAGGAAGGAAACTATATCTTGCTAAAGGGTAGCATAGATAATGAAGCAATATCAGTACTAAACATATATGCACCAAGTGGCATCTTGTGTAGCAAGATAATTGTATAAATGTGTATACATACATTGTATTTAACACATACTTTAACATATTTAACATGTATTGGACTACCTGCCATTTAGGGGAGGAGGTGGGGAGAAGGAGGGGAAAAGTTGGAACAGAAAGTTTTGCAAGGGTCGATGTTGAAAAATTATCCATGCATATGTTTTGTAAATAAAAAGCTATAATAATAAAAAATAAAAAAGAGAATAAGATAACATATCATATATTTGTGGGATACAACCAAAGCGGTTATAAGGGGAAATTTTATATCTCTAGATTCTTTCTTGCATAAAATAGAGAGAGAGAGACAATCAATGAATTTGGCTTACAACTAACAAGTTAGAAAAAGAACAAATTGAAAACCCTCAATTAAATACCAAATTTGAAATTCTAAAAATAAAAGGAGAGATTAATAAAATGAAAATAAGAAAACTATTGAATTAATAAATACAACCAAGATTTGGTTTTATAAAAAAAAAACAACAAAATAGATAAACCTTTAGTTAAATTCATTAGAAAAAGGAAAGAAGAAAATCAAATTATTAGTCTCAGAAATGAAAAGGAAGAACTTTCCACCAATTAACAAGAAGTTAGAGCAATAATTACAAGTTATTTGAAGTATATGCCAATAAACTTGATAATGTAAATCAAATGGAGAAACATTTCCAAAATATAGATTCCCCAGGTTAACTGAAGAGGGAGTAAATTATTTAAATAATCCCATTTTGGAAATATATATATATATATATATATATATATATATATATATATATATGTATATATACACACACACACACACACACACACACACACACACACATATATATATAGAACAAGCTATTAAGCATCTCCCTAAGAAAAAATCTCCAGAGCCAAATGGATTTACTTGTAAATTCTAGCAAACATCCAAAGAAAAATTAATTCAAATATTATATAAACTATTTGAAAAAATAGAGAAATAAGGAGTCCTACTAAATTCATTTTATGGACACAAAGACAAATCTCTAATAAATATTGATGTAAAAAATCTTAAATAAAGTACTAGCAAAATGATTACAGAAAATCATCCCCAAGATCACCAAGCAGGATTTATACCAGGAATGCAGGGCTGGTTCAATATTAGGAAAACTGTTAGCATAATTGATTATATCAATAACCATAAGATAATCTCAATAGATGCAGAAAAAGCATTTGATAAAATACAACAGTGTTTTGAAAACACTGGACAGTATAGTAATAAATTGACTTTTCCTTTAAATGATCAGTATCATCTATTTAAAACCATCAGCAAGCATCATATATAATGGGGACAAAGTAGAACCATTCCCATTACTATCAGGAGTGAAACAAGGCTCCCCACTATCTCCATTACTATTCAATATTGAATTAGAAATGTTAACTTTGGCAATAAGAGAAAAAAAAGTAGATTAAAGGAATTAGGACATGTCATGAGGAAACCAAATTATCACTCTTTCCACATGATACCATGTTATACTTAGAGAATTAAGTGAAAAACTACTAGAAACAATTCACAACAGGATACAAAATAAATGCTCACAAATCATCAGCATTTTTTATATACTACCAACAAAGTCTAGCAACAAGAGATACAAAAAGAAATTCCATTCAAAATAATTGTCAACAGTATAAAATATTTGGGAATCTACCTGCCAAGTGAAAGTCAGGAACCATACAAACACAATTGCAAAACACTTTCCACATAGTCAGACCTAATCAATTGGAAAAATATCAAATGATGATGAGGAGGCTAAGCAATTATAAGAAAAATGACAATATTACCTAAATTAATCTACTTATTTAGTGTCATAACAATCAAATTTTTTATTTAATATAATCAAAATTATATATCTGCTGTTCAATTATGAGTTCTGATTCTTCTTTGAACACAAATTCCTTCTTTCTCCACAGATCTGAGAATTGAACTATAATATGTTCCTCTAATTTTCTTATAACATCACTCTTTTTTTTTTCAATTCTATTTTTTTTTATTTTTTTTAATTTTATTTTATTTAATAATAACTTTGTATTGACAGAATCCATGCCAGGATAATTTTTACACGACATTATCCCTTGCATTCACTTATGTTTCGTTTTTTCCCCTCCCACCCTCCTCCCCCCCCCCCCAGGATGGCAAGCAGTCCTATATATGTTAAATATGTTGCAGTATATCCTAGATACAATACATATTTGCAGAACCGAACAGTTCTCTTGTTGCACAGGGAGAATTGGATTCAGAAGGTAAAAATAACTCGGGAAGAAAATCAAAAATGCAAATAGTTCACATTCATTTCCCAGTATTCCTTCTTTGGGTGTAGCTGTTTCTGTCCATCATTTCTCCAATGAAACTCAGTTAAGTCTCTTTCTCAGAGAAATCCACTTCCATCAGAATGCATCCTCATACAATATCATTGTCGAAGTGTATAATGATCTCCTGGTTCTGCTCATCTCACTTAGCATCAGTCCATGTAGGTCTCTCCAAGCCTCTCTGTATTCATCCTGCTGGTCATTCCTTACAGAGCAATAATATTCCATAACATTCATATACCACAATTTACCCAGCCATTCTCCAATTGATGGGCATCCATTCATTTTCCAGTTTCTAGCCACTACAAACAGGGCTGCTACAAACATTTTGGCACATACAAGTCCCCTTCCCTTTTTTAGTATCTCTTTGGGGTATAAGCCCAATAGAAACACTGCTGGATCAAAGGGTATGCACAGTTTGATAACTTTTTGGGCATAATTCCAGATCGCTCTCCAGAATGGCTGGATTCGTTCACAACTCCACCAACAATGCATCAGTGTCCCCGTTTTCCCGCATCCCCTCCAACATTCATCATTATTTTTTCCTGTCATCTTAGCCAATCTGACAAGTGTGTAGTGATATCTCAGAGTTGTCTTAATTTGCATTTCTCTGATCAATAGTGATTTGGAACACTCTTTCATGTGAGTGGTAATAGTTTCAATTTCTTCATCTGAAAATTGTCTGTTCATATCCTTTGATCAATTGGAGAATGGCTTGATTTTTTATAAATTTGAGTCAGTTCTCTATATATTTTGGAAATGAGGCCTTTATCAGAACCTTTAATTGTAAAGATGTTTTCCCAGTTTGTTACTTCCCTACTAATCTTGTTTGCATTCGTTCTGTTTGTACAAAGGCTTTTTAATTTGATATAATCAAAATTTTCTATTTTGTGATTGGTAATGGTCTCTAGTTCATCTTTGGTCACAAATTTCTTTCTCCTCCACAAGTCTGAGAGATAAACTATCCTATGTTCCTCTAATTTATTTATAATCTCGTTCTTTATGCCTAGGTCATGGACCCATTTTGATCTTATCTTGGTATGTGGTGTTAAGTGTGGGTCCTTGCCTAATTTCTGCCATACTAATTTCCAGTTATCCCAGCAGTTTTTATCAAATAATGAAATCTTATCCCAAAATTTAGAATCTTTGGGTTTGTCAAACACTAGATTGCTATAGTTGACTATTCTGTCTTGTGAACCTAACCTTTTCCACTGATCAACTAATCTATTTCTAAGCCAATACCAGATGGTTTTGGTGACTGCTGCTTTATAATATAATTTTAGATCAGGTACAGCTAGACCACCTTCATTTGATTTTTTTTTTCATTAATTCCCTTGAGATTCTCGACTTTTTATTGTTCCATATGAATTTTGTTGTTATTTTTTCTAAATCATTAAAATATTTTCTTGGAAGTCTGATTGGTATAGCACTAAATAAATAGATTAGTTTAGGGAGTATTGTCATCTTTATTATATTTGCTCGGCCTATCCAAGAGCACTTAATATTTTTCCAATTATTTAAGTCTGACTTTATTTGTGTGAAAACTTTTTTGTAGTTTTGCTCATATAATTCCTGACTTTCCTTTGGTAGGTAGATTCCCAAAGATTTTATGCTATCAACAGTTATTTTGAATGGAATTTCTCTTTGTATCTCTTGCTCTTGGATTTTGTTGGTGGTGTATAAGAATGCTGAGGATTTATGGGGATTTATTTTGTATCCTGCTACTTTGCTAAAATTATGAATTATTTCTAATAGCTTTTTAGTAGAATCTCTGGGGTTTTCTAGGTATACCATCATATCATCTGCAAAGAGTGATAGTTTGGTTTCCTCATTGCCTACTCTAATTCCTTTAATCTCTTTCTCGACTCTTATTGCAGAGGCCAGTGTTTCTAATACAATATTGAATAATAATGGTGATAGTGGGCAACCTTGCTTCACTCCAGATCTTACTGGGAAAGGTTCCAGTTTTTCCCCATTGCATATGATGCTTACTGAAGGTTTAAAATATATGCTCCTAACTATTTTAAGGAAAAGTCCTTTTATTCCTATGCTCTCAAGTGTTTTTATTAGGAATGGCTGTTGGATTTTATCAAATGCTTTTTCTGCATCTATTGAGATGATCATATGGTTTTTGTTTGGTTGGTTGTTGATATAGTCAATTATGTTAATAGTTTTCCTAATATTGAACCAGCCCTGCATTCCTGGTATAAATCCTACTTGGTCATAGTGTATTATCCTGGGGATGATTTTCTGTAATCTTTTTGCTAATATTTTATTTAAGATTTTAGCATCAATATTCATTAGGGAGATTGGTCTATAATTTTGATTCTCTGTTTTCAGCCTACCTGGTTTAGGTATCAGTACCATATCTGTGTCATAAAAGGAGTTTGGTAGGACTCCTTCAATCCCTACTTCTTCAAATAGTTTATTTAGCATTGGAGTTAATTGATCTTTAAATGTTTGATAGAATTCAGATGTAAATCCATCTGGTCCTGGGGTTTTTTTCTTAGGGAGCTGATTGATAGTTTGTTCTATTTCTTTTTCTGAGATAGGAGTGTTTAGGATATTTACTTCTTCCTCTGTTAGTTTAGGCAAGCTATATTTTTGGAGGTATTCTTCTATTTCATTTAAGTTGTCGAATTTATTGGCATAAAGTTGGGCAAAGTAACTCCTAATTATTGCTCTAATTTCCTCTTCGTTAGTGGTGAGTTCTCCCTTTTCATTTTTAAGACTAACAATTTGATTTTCCTCTTTCCTTTTTTTAATCAGATTTACTAAGGGTTTGTCTATTTTGTTGGTTTTTTCATAGAACCAACTCTTAGTTTTATTAATCAATTCAATAGTTTTTTTACTTTCAATTTTATTGATCTCTCCTTTTATTTTTTGAATTTCAAGTTTAGTGTTTGATTGGGGGTTTTTAATTTGTTCCTTTTCTAGCATTTTTAGTTGCAAGCCCAATTCATTGACCTTCTCTTTCTCTATTTTATACAAATAGGCCTCTAGAGATATGAGATTTCCCCTTATTACCGCTTTGGCTGCATCCCATACATTTTGGTATGATGTCTCATTATTATCATTTTCTTGGATGAAGTTATTAATTATGTCTATAATTTGCTGTTTCACCCAATCATTCTTTAGTATGAGATTATTTAGTTTCCAATTATTTTTTGGTCTACTTTCCTGTGGCTTTTTATTGAATGTAATTTTCAATGCATCATGGTCTGAAAAGGATGCATTCACTATTTCTGCCTTACTGCATTTGAGTTTGAGGTTTTTATGTCCTAATATATGATCAATTTTTGTATAAGTTCCATGAACTGCTGAAAAGAAGGTGTACTCCTTTCTGTCCCCATTACATTTTCTCCAGAGATCTATCATATCTAATTTTTCTAGTATTCTATTTATCTCTTTGACTTCTTTCTTATTTATTTTGTGGTTTGATTTATCTAATTCTGAGAGTGCAAGGTTGAGATCTCCCACTATTATAGTTTTACTGTCTATTTCTTCTTGCAGCTCTCTTAATTTCTCTTTTAAGAATTTAGATGCTACACTACTTGGTGCATATATATTTAATATAGATACTTCTTCATTATTCATTCTACCCTTTAGCAAGATATAGTGCCCTTCCTTATCTCTTTTGATTAGATCAATTTTTGCTTTAGCTTGATCTGAGATCAGGATGGCTACCCCTGCTTTTTTGGCTTCACCTGAAGCATAGTAGGTTTTGCTCCAACCTTTTACCTTTAACCTGCATGTATCACCCCGCTTCAGGTGTGTTTCCTGTATACAACATATTGTAGGATTCTGGCTTTTAATCCATTCTGCTAACCGCTTCCTCTTTATAGAGGAGTTTACCCCGTTCACATTTATGGTTAAAATGACCAATTCTGTATTACTTGCCATCTTGTTAACCCCGGTTTATGCTTTTCTCCCTTCTTACTCCCTTACCCCCCTTCCCAGTATTAAGCTTGTGAGCTCCCCTTGCTTCTCACAGCCCTCCCTTTTTCAGTGTCCCTCTCCCCCCTTAGAGTTCCCCCCCCAACTTGCCCCTTTCCCTCCCAGTTACCGTATTCCCTTCCACTTAGCTTATTCCTTCCTTTTTCACTTTTCCCTTCTCACTTTTCAATGAGGTGGGAGAAGTTTCACCATAGATTGAATATGTCTAAAATTCTTCTCTTAATGCCAATTCTGAAAGCAGTAAAATACTCACTATATTCATCCCTCTCCATTCTTTCTCTCAGATATACTAGGTTTTCTTTGCCTCTTCATGAAATGTAGTACCCCCACTTTCCCTTTTTTCTAGTACAATGTCCTTTCCATATCTAGTTTCTAGAACAAGGTATACATGTATTCTTTATACATCTTTACAGCCGAAATATAGTTCCCAAGATTAATCTTTACCTTTTTAGATTTCTCTTGAGTTCTGTGCTTGTAGATCAAATTTTTTGTTAAGTTCTGGCTTTTTCATCAGAAATAGATGAAATTCGCTTAATTTCATTGAATGTCCATCTTCTTCCCTGGAAAAAGATGCTCAATCTCGCTGGGTAAGTTATTTTTGGTTGCATACCAAGTTCCTTAGCCTTTCGGAATATCATATTCCAGGCCCTTCGATCCTTTAATGTGGATGCTGCCAGATCCTGGGTGATCCTTATTGTGGCTCCTTGATACTTGAATTGGGTTTTTCTAGCCGCTTGCAGTATTTTTTCCTTTGCCTGAGGGTTCTGGCATTTGGCCACTATATTCCTTGGTGTTTTGATTTTAGGATCCCTTTCAGTAGGGGATCGATGAATTCTTTCAATGTCTATTTTACCTTCTGTTTCTATGACTTCTGGGCAGTTCTCTTTGATAATTTCCTGGAAGATAGTGTCCAGGCTCTTTTTTTCATCATACTTTTCTGGAAGTCCGATGATTCTCAGGTTGTCTCTCCTGGATCTGTTTTCCAGGTCTGTTGTCTTCCCCAGAAGGTATTTCACATCCTTTTCCATTGTTTGATTTTTTTGGATTTGCTTGACTGATTCTTCTTGTCTCCTCGAGTCATTCAATTCCAATTGTTCGACCCTGATTTTCAGTGAGGTATTTTCTTCACTCACTTTTTTAAGATCTTTTTCTAATTGTCCAATTGAGTTCTTTTGTTCTGTGGAATTTTTTTCCATTTCGCCAATTTTGTTTTTTAGAGAGCTGTTTTCTGTTTCCAGTTCACTAATCCTATTTTTCAAGGATTTGGTTTCTTTATCCACTCTCTCTTTAACTGACTTCTACAGGCTCTTTTGCCAAGCCTCCCTCTCCTTTTGCAGAGCCTCCCTCTCCTTTTGCCAAGTCTCCCTCTCCTTTTGCAAAGCCTCCTTCTCCTTTTGCCAAGCCTCCTTCCCCTTTTGCAGAGCCTCCCTCTCCTTTTCCCATTTTTCTTCTAGCTCCCTTGTGAGAGCCTTTTTAATTTCCTCCATGAGATTCATCTGTGCTGAGGGACATATGGTCTCCTCCTTTGGGGAATCACCTGGGGACTGTTTGTTTTTAGTCTCCTCAGGGTTTGGAGTCTGCTCTTTATCTGTATAAAAGCTGTCCAGGGTTAAATTCTTTTTCAGTTTCTTGCTCATTCTGTCTATTTATCAAAGACAAACTATCAAAGAAACAGAAGGAAAAAAACCCCTTGAATGGAGGCTGCTTTCTTTGGGGAGGGGCAGGGTATTTGTGAGGCACGGGTCCTACTGTGCTATGGCGCCTGCGCGCTGAGATCCGAGCGGGCTAAGACACTGTGGGGGAGGGGTGGCCAGGTCCCGAGAGACTCCAGCTGTTTGGGGTTGTATTCTTCACCCCCGGTGTTTTTAGCTTCTCTGCTGGGCTGCTGACTTGCTCCTGTAGCAAAGCTCTCCCCGCAGAGATGGCTGCGATCGCGCCCCACCCCCTCTCCGCTCTACTCGGTTCTGAGCTGCTATCTGTGCTCTGGTTGCAGCTGCTGCCCGCAGACTGCTTCCAAATACCGTCCCCACCCTCGCGCAAAAACAGACCTTTCTTGACGAGTCTCAAGGATGGTTTCTCTTGGTAAGTAATTGTATGGTTTTTTTTTTAGTCGAGCATTAATTCAGAGGCATGAAATGAAATGAATAGTGAGAGAAAAACACGGAGGTTACACAGAAGTGTATTTCCTCTCCGCCATCTTGACCGGAAGTCTGATAACATCACTCTTTATGTCTAAATTTTACTCCAAGAAATTTTACTCATCTAGAAAGGTTATCTGAAAAAAACAGTCAAGAATTTCCAGGGGATTAATTTAAAAAGCGTGAATGAAGATGGCCTACCTGTGCCAGACCAGAACTATATTATAAAGCAGCTGTCATCAAAATCGTTTGGTATTGGCTAAGAAATAGAGTAATTGATCCATGGAATAGGTTAGGATCTCAGAACAAAATAGGTAATAACTATAGCAATCTAGAGTTTAACAAACCCAAAGACCCCAGCTTTTGGCATAGGAACTCAGTATTTGACAAAAATTGCTGGGAAAATTGGAAACTATTATGGAAGTAATTAGGGCTTGACCATACCTAACATCATATACCAAGATAAGATCTAAATGGATTCATGATTTAGACATAAAGAGTGATGTTATAAGAAAATTAGAGGAACATATTATAGTTCAATTCTCAGATCTGTGGAGAAAGAAGGAATTTGTGTTCAAAGAAGAATCAGAACTCATAATTGAACACCAGATATATAATTTTGATTATATTAAATAAAAAATGTTTTGAACAGACAAAACTAATGCAGACAAGATTAGAAGGAAAGCAATAAATTGGGAAATCATTTTTAAATTTAAGGTTTCTGAGAAAGGCCTCATTTGTAAAATATATAGAGAGTTGACTCAAATTTACAAGAAACCAAGCTATTCTCCAAAAGATAATGGATAATGATAATGCATAAAAAGATAATGGTCAATGGATATGAAGACAATTTTCAGATGATGAAATTAAAACTATTTCCAATCATATGAGAAGGTGCTCTAAATCATTATTGATCAGAGAAATGCAAATTAAGACAACTCTGAGATACTACTACACACCTCTTTCATTGGCTAAGATGACAGGAAAAGGATGAATGTTGGAGGGGATATGGAAAAACTAGGATTCTTATACATTGTTTGTGGAGTTGTGAATGGATCCAGCTATTTAGGAGAGCAAGCTGTACATACTCTTTGACCCAGCAGTGTTTCTATTGGGCCTATATCCCAAAGAGATCTTAAAGGTACAAAAGGGACCCACATGTGCAAAAATGTTTGTCGCAGCCCTTTTTATAGTGACAAGAAACTGGAAACGAATTGGATGCCCATCAGTTGGAGAATTACTCAATTATAATAATTAATTTAATAATAATATACTATTGTATTTTATATAATAATTAATTTAATAATAATTAAACATACCATAACTCAATAAGTTATGATACATGAATATTATGGAAAATTATTGTTCTACAAGAAATGATCAGGAGGATGATTTTAGAAAGACCTGAAGAGGTTTACTTGAACTGATGGTAAGTGAAATGAGCAGAACCAGGAGATCCTTGTACATGACAACAACAATATTATATGATGATCAATTCTGATGAACATGAATCTTTCCAACAATGAAATGACTAATGCCAGTTCCAATGACCATGTGATTTGATTTCTCTTGTGCAGCAAGAGAATCATATAAATGTCTTTATAAATTTTGGAATTCACTTATATTTTAACATGTTTAACATTTTTTGAATTGTTTGTGGGCAGGAAGGAGGAGAAAATCTAAAACAGAAGGCTATGCAAGGGTCAATGTTGTCAAATTATCCTTGCATATATTTTGAAAATAAAATGCTTTATCTAAAAAAACAAAAACAAAAACAAATAAACAAACAAATAAACAACTATGTCTTTTGAATCAGTGTCCACCTCGAATCGATGATCAATGGAGTGTTACTCCATTGTTCTGTATAATTAAGGCAAAGTTAGTCAGTTAGCATTTCTCAAATACCTTATCCTATACCAAGCATTGTGACAACCACTAGGCATTTACAAAATTCTCTCTCTCCTCTTCTTTCCTCTCCTTTCCTCTTCTTTCCTCTCCTCTCCTCTCCTCTCCTCTCCTCTCCTCTCCTCTCCTCTCCTCTCCTCTCCTCTCCTTTCCTCTCCTCTCCTCTTCTCTTCTCTCCTTTCCTCTCCTCTCCTCTTCTTTCCTCTCCTCTCCTCTCCTCTCCTCTCCTCTCCTCTCCTCTTCTCTTCTCTCCTTTCCTCTCCTCTCCTCTCCTTTCCTCTCCTCTTCTCTTCTCTTCTCTCTGTCTCTCTCTCTCTCTGGCTGGCTGTCTGTCTGTCTCTCTCTCTCTCTCTCTCCCCATTCTCTAACTCTTTCTTTCTCTCTTCCCCTCCCTTTCCCCCTTTAATGTCTCCCCTTGCTCCCTGCATATATACCTGATCTGGAACCCATGATTCCATGATTATCTGTGATAATTATTAATTTAATTCAGACTGATGAGACAAACCTTATTTTCAACTATTAGAAAACTATTTTTCTTTTGCTATAGAACTTTTAGGGGAACTATATTATATTTGCCATCAATCTAAAGAGAAAACTCATTTCTTCATGGAAGAGTCAGAAATAAATTGGCATCTGCATCAGAAATTTCTGACATTAATTTCCTCAAATCCTCAAAAATGTAGAGTCCCTCAGGCTCTGTATATGGTACTGCTACTCTTACTTTTCAGATCACTATTTAAAGCTGAGAATGTATTCTGTGGTTATATCCAACTATAGTTTTTCCAGTGAATTGGGGCGTAAGGGATTTTCCACATACAAAAGTGAAAAAAATTGATAGGATATGTTATATGTAGGAATGTTTAAGGAATATCTGTGAAATTATTAGAGATATCTTTGTAGAAATGCTTTGTTTTATAGAACACTAATCAGTATAATGACAAAGGAGATATAGCCCTTTGTGGAGTCTTCTCAATATCCTTTTCCTCTTACATAGCACAGCCCTATTAATACCATATTGTTTCAGTTCAATGGTATTCCCAATAGCTACTCTAATGCTTGGTACATATTAAACTCTTCATAAACACTCGTAGATAGATTAGATTATATAATGAATACAATTCAATTCAATAAGCAGTTATTAAATATCTGTCCTAAACCAAGCACTGTGCTAGATGACGGTATAAAGAAAATATTAAAAATCAAAATTAAAAACCAAAGATTAAAACCAAAATAAAAGATTTTCCCTGTCTTCAAGAGAATTACTTTCCACTGTCAGGAGTATATGCAAAATGTACATAGACATTCTTTGTAAATAACTTGGAACAAGCAATCATTTTTATATGATTTTGTAACTAAGAATCAGACCTTGACCAAATATAATCTGAATGAGGTGTTTGACACAGTCAATCAACAACATTTTGTAAACAACTACAATGTTTCAGGAAATGTAGTAAGTACTGGAAATACAAAAAAAAAAAAAAAAGACAAAGGACAGTTTTTTTTGTTTGTTTTTGTTTTTTGCTGAGGCAATTGGGATTAAGTGACTTGGCCAGGGTCACACAACTAGGAAACGTTAAGTATCTGAGGCCAGATTCAAACTCAGATACTCCTGAATTCAGGACTGGTGCTCTATCCACTGTGCAACCTAGCTGCACCTGGGACAGTTCTTTCTAAGGAGCTCACAATCTAATAAAATATACAATATGCAAACAACTGTATACAAGATAAATTAGAAATGATCCACAGAGAGAAGGTGGTAGAATGAAAAGATGAGGTTTTAGATAGGCCTTGAAAAAGCCAGAAGAGACTTCCAGTTAAGATGGCGGAGAGGAGGCACACAGTTGTGTAAGCTCCACTCTTTCTCTCACTATCCATTTCAGTACAAGCCTCTGACTTGACTGAAAAAAAAAACCCCACAAATAGTTACCAAGGGAAGCCATCCTTGAGATTCGCCAAGAAATGGAATCCCTACTTTTTCAAATAGTTTATTTAGCATTGGAGTTAATTGATCTTTAAATGTTTGATAGAATTCAGATGTAAATCCATCTGGTCCTGGGGTTTTTTTCTTAGGGAGTTGATTGATAGTTTGTTCTATTTCTTTTTCTGAGATAGGAGTGTTTAGGATATTTACTTCTTCCTCTGTTAGTTTAGGCAAGCTATATGTTGTCGAATTTATTGGCGTAAAGTTGGGCAAAGTAACTCCTAATTATTGCTCTAATTTCCTCTTCGTTAGTGGTGAGTTCTCCCTTTTCATTTTTAAGACTAACAATTTGATTTTCCTCTTTCCTTTTTTTAATCAGATTTACTAAGGGTTTGTCTATTTTGTTGGTTTTTTCATAGAACCAACTCTTAGTTTTATTAATTAAGTCAATAGTTTTTTTTACTTTCAATTTTATTGATCTGTCCTTTTATTTTTTGAATTTCAAGTTTAGTGTTTGATTGGGGGTTTTTAATTTGTTCCTTTTCTAGCATTTTTAGTTGCAAGCCCAATTCATTGACCTTCTCTTTCTCTATTTTATACAAATAGGCCTCTAGAGATATGAGATTTCCCCTTATTACCGCTTTGGCTGCATCCCATACATTTTGTCTACCAAACATTTAAAGAACAATTAACTCCAATGCTAAATAAACTATTTGAAAAAATAGGGATTGAAGGAGTCCTACCAAACTCCTTTTATGACACAGACATGGTACTGATACCTAAACCAGGTAGGCTGAAAACAGAGAAAGAAAATTATAGACCAATCTCCCTAATGAATATTGACGCTAAAATCTTAAATAAAATATTAGCAAAAAGATTACAGAAAATCATCCCCAGGATAATACACTATGACCAAGTAGGATTTATACCAGGAATGCAAGGTTGGTTCAATATTAGGAAAACTATTAGCATAATTGACTATATCAATAACCAACCAAACAAAAACCATATGATCATCTCAATAAATGCAGAAAAAGCATTTGATAAAATCCAACATCCATTCCTAATAAAAACACTTGAGAGCATAGGAATAAATGGACTTTTCCTTAAAATAGTTAGGAGCATATATTTAAACCATCAGTAAGCATCATATGCAATGGGGAAAAACTGGAACCTTTCCCAGTAAGATCTGGAGTGAAGCAAAGTTGCCCACTATCACCATTATTATTTAATATCATATTAGAAACACTAGCCTCGGCAATAAGAGTTGAGAAAGATATTAAAGGAATTAGAGTAGGCAATGAGGAAACCAAACTATCACTCTTTGCAGATGATATGATGGTATACCTAGAAAACCCCAGAGATTCTACTAAAAAGCTATTAGAAATAATTCATAATTTTAGCAAAGTAGCTGGCTACAAAATAAATCCCCATAAATCCTCAGCATTTTTATACATCACCAACAAAACCCAACAGCAAGAGATACAAAGAGAAATTCCATTCAGAATAACTGTTGATACCATAAAATATTAGGGAATCTATCTACCAAAGGAAAGTCAGGAATTATATGAGCAAAGTTATAAAAAAGTCTCCACACAAATAAAGTCAGACTTAAATAATTGGAAAAATATTAAGTGCTCTTGGATCGGCCGAACGAACATAATAAAGATGACAATACTCCCTAAACTAATCTATTTATTTAGTGCTATACCAATCAGACTTCCAAGAAAATATTTTAATGATCTAGAAAAAATAACAACAAAATTCATATGGAACAATAAAAAGTCGAGAATCTCAAGGGAATTAATGAAAAAAAAAAATCAAATGAAGGTGGCCTAGCTGTACCTGATCTAAAATTATATTATAAAGCAGCAGTCACCAAAACCATTTGGTATTGGCTAAGAAATAGATTAGTGGATCAGTGGAAAAGGTTAGGTTCACAAGACAGAATAGTCAACTATAGCAATCTAGTGTTTGACAAACCCAAAGCCCCTAACTTCTGGGAAAAGAATTCATTATTTGATAAAAACTGCTGGGATAATTGGAAATTAGTATGGCAGAAATTAGGCAAGGACCCACACTTAACACCAAATACCAAGATAAGATCAAAATGGGTCCATGACCTAGGCATAAAGAACGAGATTATAAATAAATTAGAGGAACATAGGATAGTTTATCTCTCAGACTTGTGGAGGAGAAAGAAATTTGTGACCAAAGATGAACTAGAGACCATTACTGATTACAAAATAGAAAATTTTGATTACATCAAATTAAAAAGCCTTTGTACAAACAAAACTAAAGCAAACAAGATAGAAGGGAAGCAACAAACTGGGAAAACATCTTCACAGTTAAAGGTTCTGATAAAGGCCTCATTTCCAAAATATATAGAGAACTGACTCAAATTTATAAGAAATCAAGCCATTCTCCAATTGATAAATGGTCAAAGGATATGAACAGACAATTTTCAGAGGATGAAATTGAAACTATTACCACTCGTATGAAAGAGTGTTCCAAATCATTATTGATCAGAGAAATGCAAATTAAGACAACTCTGAGATACCACTACACACCTGTCAGATTGGCTAAGATGACAGGAAAAAATAATGATGAATGTTGGAGGGGATGCGGGAAAACTGGGACACTAATGCATTGTTGGTGGAGTTGTGAATGAATCCAACCATTCTGGAGAGCAATCTGGAATTATGCCCAAAAAATTATCAAATTGTGCATACCCTTTGATCCAGCAGTGTTTCCATTGGGCTTATATCCCAAAGAAATACTAAAGAAGGGAAAGGGACCTGTATGTGCCAAAATGTTTGTAGCAGCCCTATTTGTAGTGGCTAGAAACTGGAAAATGAATGGATGCTCATCAATTGGAGAATGGCTGGGTAAATTGTGGTATATGAATGTTATGGAATATTATTGTTCTGTAAGAAATAACCAGCGGGATGAATACAGAGAGGACTGGCGAGACTTACATGAACTGATGCTATGTGAAATGAGCAGAACTAGATCATTATACACTTCGACAACGATATTGTATGAGGACATATTTTGATGGAAGTGGATTTCTTTGACAAAGAGACCTGAGTTTCAATTGATAAATGACGGATAAAAGCAGCTACACCCAAAGAAAGAACACTGGGAAACGAATGTGAACTATCTGCATTTTTGTTTTTCTTCCCGGGATATTTATACCTTCTGAATCCAATTCTCCCTATGCAACAAGAGAACTGTTCGGTTCTGCAAACATATATTGTATCTAGGATATACTGCAACATATGCAACATATAAAGGACTGCTTGCCATCTAGGGGAGGGGGTGGAGGGAGGGAGGGGAAAAATTGGAACAGAAACGAGTGCAAAGGATAATGTTGTAAAAAAAAAAAAATTACCCTGGCATGGATTCTGTCAATATAAAGTAATTATTAAATAAAAATTAAAAAAGAAAAAGAAAAAGCCAGAAAACCTAGAACTTAGAGTTGATTCTCTGTCACTTTAATGCTGAGTTTTATGCAATTTATGTAGTTAATTGCTTTCTTTTGTTGCATTTTAAATTTTGTAGTTTTATTTTTTTTTAAAGCAGTGGATGTTGCTCCAAGGAAACCTGCTTACTGTAGTTACTAAAGGCCACATTTCACCAACTGCTAGATATCTGCAAAAATTTTAGAATGGGGAAGGCAAGTGTTTTAAAATTTTCTTGTGCCCATCTTTGCTTTGTGTATAAGCACAAAGGAAAGTGTAGTTCTTTGACTGTTAAAATTTTTATTGGTGATTTGTCTGCTGTTTGGTATAGGCTTCTTGATGTTTAAGAAACCTAAGTTGCAATTTAGAAGAACAATTGTTATTGTACTGTTTACAGTTTCTAAATCACCTTGAAGGGCTCTACTTTTTATTGTTGTTTATTTGTTTTTCTAAGGATAAATTAGTTAATTTTTCAGTAATAATCTATCAACTGTCACTTTTTAAAAATTTTAATTACACTTTGTTTTTTGCTATGACTGAACCTTTTTCACTGTACAAGTGACATTTCACTTGAAATGCTGTACTTTCCTCAACCCTAAACTGCTATAATTTCTCTAACAAAGAATCATGCTTTTAAAAAGGTACAACAGTTGAACAATTCCTTAAAGTAATGTTATTTTTCTTTCAACCTTAGGATTTGAAATGCAAGAGAGAAATGAAATTAATTATTTCCAAAAATCTAGCCTTCAACTAATATAAAATTAACTAAAGAAGGGGAAACCAGCTCAATCTGGTTTCACCTATAAAAGATCAAGTATTCTGAGTTATGCTAGAGTAGATAGAGATAAAAACATTGTTGTGAAAAACTAAAAACATCTCAAATTTTTGCTTGTTTCAAATAATTCATATAAAACTATATGAAATTAAATGGGAATACATGTAAAATAATGTAAATGGAGATAGATTTCAGTGTATTGGACATATGGGCACATACATACAAACACAAAATTTTAGAAGTACAAGATAGAGGAGATTAGAAGGCAGTGTTCTGAAAAGCATTTTAGGTTTTTGTGGAGTGCAGTCTCAATATTAGCCTTCAGTTTGATGCAACAGTCAAACACAAAAACAAACAAAAAACTGTGTATCTTAAGCTGCATTATAAGGGAAAAAACTTCTGGGAAAAACAAGGTAATAATTCCAATGTATTTTGATTGGTCAGAGTTGATTATTCTGGTGCATCAATTTTAGTGCCACAGTTTAAGATAAAACATTGATAAACTGAAAATTATATACATGAGTGAAAACAAGATATTTAAAAGTCTTGAGTCACATTACATGAGGATAATTTATAGACAATGACTTTATATAAAACATTGACAGAAAATTTAGGGGAACATGAGAGCTATCTTCAAATATTTGAAATATTTTTTTTGTAGAGGAGGATTGGACTTGTTCTTTTCCACCCTAGAGGGCAGAAACATGGTTCTGTGGTAAGAAGAAGAAAAAAGTTTGTTCATTTTTTTAAGCACATTTAGGCTTGATATCAGGAAAACACTACATTACAGCTGTTGAAAAAGTGAATGTGCTTCTTCAAAAGACCTTATTTGAGAAGTTGTCAGAGGTCAAAAAATTATTTGACTGGCATGTTATTAATAAATATCTTATGTCTTAATTGAACCAAATGATCACTAAGATCTATTTCAGCTCTCAAATTTTATGATTCTATAATTCTTTCAGACTTTGATGAAATTTGGGAGAATGATCACAGCACTATCAACCTGAATCATTTAATTGGTATATTTAAGGTTGGAAGTTAGCAGTATACCTTTAAAAGTATCAATTCACCCAATGTGGTTTAATGAAAAATAATTTTGGTTGATATATACTGGAAATACAGAAAATACTAAAGGTATTCTAAACTTATGTCAGAAGTCTTCAGGGAAGAACTCTTTCCTGATTCCTCCACTTGTTATTGCTCCCCTCCTTTTCAAATTATTATGTTTTTACTTATTGTATTCCCCCTGCAAAATGCAAGCTCCCAGAGGGAGTGGATGTTTCTTTTATTTTTGTCTGTTTCACAAGTGGCTAAATTGATCCATTTACATAGTAAGTGCTTAGTAAGAGTTTAATTCTAATTGAACCTCATACCAGCCCTATAAAGGGAATGCTGCAAGCATTATTATCCCTATTCTACAAATGAGGAAACTGAGTCTGAGAAAAGTTAGTTACCTTTCTGTGGTCCCATAGTTAGAAAGTAGCATAAGCTAGCTGTAGATCTAAGTTTTCTCTGGTTTAAAGTCTAGTCTCTATGGTATTTGATATTACCAAATATTTATTTAGTTCCTTGGAACATTTCTTTTTTTCCCTTACAGTACTTATATGTAAAGACTCTACTCATGATCACAAATAGAATGCTGACTTGTAAGCATCTTGTTCTTTAGTTTCATGTAAATATTCTAGTTATGGTAGTTTGTTCACACTCTAGCTGATATTTTTCTTGGAAACTGACATGTCTTGGCTCAGAAATAATGATAGAGGTGATAATATTCATAACAAAAGTCCATGAAACATTTTTTATTACAATACCTTGAAAACATCCAGAAAATTATACAGGTACCATATGGGAAGTATTTATATTTATAATTTACTATATTAGGGAACCACAAATAAGGAAAAATATTGCCAATCATTCATATTTAAATAAATGATTACATGAACCTCAGGTCCAGAAACAAATTCACAGGAACAAAATCCCAGCACCAGAACTTTATTATTTCATAAAGAAAGAAAGACTTCAATTCAGTATGACTTTGTATTTTCTCTAACTTCTCACAGTACTTTTCTCCCTAAAATTCACTAATATTTTACCATGAACTCTACAAATATTTATTAAGGACAAGGAGAAAGGACTTTTAGCACCAACATTTAATTAAATATACGCATTCCTGTTCTTTTTTGGTATCTGAGTCATTTTCAACTCCTTCTGTAACTTAGATTAACATGCATTTAGTAATGAAGACTATTTATTATTCAACAGCCATATAGAAAGAACTCATCTACAATCTTATAAACAACTTAATAAAACATAAAAACCCTCTTATATTTCCTAAAGAAATCAAATCAGTCCTTCAAGGAATACTCTCTGTTTTGCTAGAGAACTGAACTTCCCACTTCCCTCAACGTTTAAATATAATTAATATATGCATACATCTAAATCATCAGGAAAAGAAAAATTTAGAGTTTGTTTAGTATTACCAGCTCTCTGTTCTAGATCCTCCTCTGGTCCTTAGTTCTGTGATTCTTTCTGATCTTTATCACATTGCTATAATCAATGGTTCCATGCTTGGTAATAACATGGTTATCAGCTGCATCTCATTGGTGATTAAATGAATGCAATAGACATCACTGTAGATTTCTCTTCAGTTCTAGATATGTCCCTATATGCAACAGCAAATCATGATCTCCGTGGTCCCTTTTATACAGATACACATCTTCTTATATCAGCATCTTGGGAATCTTCCACATATGGGAGTGGGGATGAGGGTACAAGAAGTCAGTTTATTTATGTTAATCTATACATACTAAACACCTTATGTTGTTTGTATATATTACATGTAATATAGCTTTAATATATGATGGTAATATACATGGAAAATATGAATTAAATAATGAAATTGAATAAAATTATATATTGTTATCTATTTTATGTAGTAATTTAGAGAAAACATTACTAGTGATACTTAATGGTGTATTGTATCAAAACAATGTATATACATTAGCTTATTTATTATACACAGGGTAAAGTGAATAATGCCAATGTTACGATGTCCTTTTTGTGAATGAAGGAATTCAGAATCTCAAAATTTAAATAACTTCTAAAAAATCAGAAATCCAAGAAATGTCAATCAGAACTCAAAGCAAAAATTTGAAAGACCAAGTCAATTTTTTCATTTTTTAAAAACTAAACTGTTACACAAATTATGGGACTTTATAATTAAAAAATGTTCCTGATGAGTTTTTCTTATTTAAATAGAAAGAGCCTTGGAATTCCTTCATGAATGAATATTTTGAATTCTTGCTTTTGAAAGTGATTGAAATTTGTTTGTTTACAGAGACAAGGAAGGATAGAGAATTTACATGTAGGAGGGAAGCTGGCTCAAAAAATAATGGCTGAAGAAAGGACTACCTTAACAACATGGTATGAATAATAGAAAACACACATGAAGAGCAGTGACTTAGCACCAAAGCCTCAAGGCACCACATATAATTTATTTAGGAGACTTAATAGGGAAAAAGGCAAACTGGCAAACTATGCCAAAAGATGTGTTTGAACTAAAAAGCAGTTTGTAAGACCTCACAAATCAAGTGAGTCACCTTATAGGCAATTTCTACCCCCAAGGTTGAAGAGAAAAAGGGATAAGAGGTAGAAAAGTTGGTGGACAGTTTAATACTGTTTCAGAGGAGTGTTATATCAGTTTCTTTGCCCTAACTTTTAGTTTCTCATAGGACATGGATATTAGCCAGTAATAAAGACTATTTATAACATATTTATATGTGTGATTTGCCAACTGTTTTACTTGCTTTCTCATTCAATCTTCACAATAACATTGAGCTAAGTTTTATTATTACCCTATTTTGCAGATAGGAAAACTGAATGTAACTAAAGTTAAATAACATAAATTTTGAGTGTCTAAGGATACCTGTGAATTCATATTTTTCCTGACTCCATATCTGAAACTTTATCTACAATATCACCAAGCTGTCTAGATGAAATAAATTTAATTTTGCATAATCACAAAGGAAATGGAGAGCAGCATGAATGTGTGTATATATATATATATATATGTGTGTGTGTGTGTGTGTGTGTATACATATATATATACACACACACATATATATAAAGCTCTATATTTAATTGAATTTTTAAAGTGTTAAATTAGACATGGACTCCAATATGCATATTTACATTGTCCTAAGATTGACATCCCCCTCGGAAAAAAAAAAAACAACCTGAATCCTGAATCAAGGAGATTAAAATATCCTTTGAGAAACTTTTAAAGAAGGATACCAATTTTACATCAAGACCTAACCTGTATCTCCTGTGCAGTTGTTTTTATCTTTCCTTCTGAGTGAATATATGACTAGAATGAAATAAAGTGAAGTTCGACATTTCTGAGTAATTCCATCAACAGATCACATTGAAACAGATGAAAATATTGAATGCAAAGACAAGATCACAAATGATGAAGTTGCAAAACATTTTCAGAATGCAAGAAAGAACTGCTACAAAGAAGTTTCCAGAGCTTACCATGATATAGAGGTGGACATCATCACATGACCACATATATGGGAATTAATTTCTATAATGCTACAGAATGATTTAATAAAAAATTTCAAAGTCCTAAGATAACATACAAAAACTAGAACTGGATTGGTTCAATGTAGGAGTTACTGAAGGCAAGGTTCAAATAGTAGTGTCCCCCCAAATAAATCATTAAATGGAAGACAAGTCATCAACTATTAAAAGATGGAAAGGCAGCATGGAATGAGCACTGGTTCTGGAGTCAGAAAATCTGAGATGAATAATAATAATTTTATTAATAATGATAATAATATTGTTAATACATGCTGTGTGCATGTTCAAGCTGTTATGTGTTATCACTGTTTACAATAACACTGATATTATTAATTAATATTATTAATAATGATACTCTAATAACAGCTACTATTTATATACTACTTTAAATTTTAGTAAGTGCTTCACATATGTATGTTAACATATGATCCTCACAACAACCCAGGCCCAGAGGTGCTGTGATTCTCTTAGTTTTATAGATGAGGAAATAGCCATATCACATCTATTTCCCAGGGTTGCTGTGAAGATTAAGTGAAATAATATTTTTAAGTGCTTAGCCCAATATTTGGAACAAAAAAGATATTTAATAAATTCTTGATTTTTTACCTTTCTCTTTAAATTGCTTTCTTAAGATCATACTGCAACTAATTTATTATAGAAGATTTAAACAGACTCTCCTAATTTCAAATTCCATGCTTTATCCACTGTGCCAGCTAAGTGATTAAAATATCACTTTTCATACTATCTGTGTGACTTTGGATAACAAATTTGACCTTCCAGAGACTCAGATTTATTATGGATATATATATGTATATACATATATATCCATTTATTATGGATAGATTATTCTAAATTCCCTTTCATCTTTAAAATCTATGATCAATTCTATATACATATATGAGCCTTTTTACCCACATATGAATAGTGATCACTATCACCAAAGCTATCTATTTGTCTATAAATATATACTTTTAATATTAAATTAACCCAAGCAATATCTAAAGAGGTTGTTTCTGAATACAAAGCAGTAGTGAATCAAGAGGTAAAGTGTATTAACTAATAATATCGCCTATTTATATCTTTATTTCTAATTTTAAATCAATGCAATAATTTTAATATGTAAGTCTTAGTAGGTAATTAAATGTTAGTCACTTTATTGATTATTTGATGAATCAGTTGATATTTTATAAGTGTTTTCCTCACTCCAATCAGTGTCTGGCATTGCAAACACAGAGTCAGAAGGGAAACAATCCCTGCTCTCAAATGGAAGAGGCAACATACACATATGTAAAGGTATGTACAAAACACATAACAGATAAAAGGCAACTTTGGGCTACTACTGAGGATTGGAAAGGATCTTTAGCAGATGAAGGAATAGATAAGGCCTCATGTAGAACATAATCACACCACGAACTGAGTCTTGAAGGAAACCAGGTATTTCAAGAAAAAGAGATGATGAGAGAGAGGATTTCAATGCAAAAACATGAGTGTAACATAGAATATATTAAAGAGTATATTAAACAAACTGGAGAAGTAGGATGAATTTAGGTTTTGAAGAATTTTAAATATCAAACAAAAGTTTCAATTTGTTCTTAGAGGTAATACAAAACACAGAAGTTTATTGAAGGCCATGATAGTCATATCTGGGCCACTCTGCTGCTTACATAAAAAAAAAAAAAATTCATTGGAGTGACAAGAAAAAAGTTATTGAAGGGATTATTGCAGTAACTCAGCCAAGAAGGAAAGAGGGCCTAAATTGCGTAAGGCTTTCTGTGGAGAGATAAAAACAGGAGCATATGAGAGATATTATGAATACTGAAAGTCCAGTTCTGGAAAAAATTGAAGACATAAGATGAAGAACTTATCAGAAGAGGAGAATAAAATCTGGCTGCCAACCTATAGACATTAGAATATCATAGTTGCAGAAGCAGCTAGATGGCACGGTGGATTGAGTACCAGCCTTGGAATCAGAAAGACTTGAAGTCAAAACTGCCCTCTGGCACTTAACACTTATTAGTTGTGTGATCCTGGGCAAGTGACTTAACCATGATTGCCTCTCAAACAAACAAACAAACAAACACACCAAAAAAAAAAAAAAAAAAAAAAAAAAAAAGAATAGTATAGTAGCCTAAAAACTGAGTTTCATCTCTCACTCTATCCTACCCATTTCTAACAGAGTAATGCTTCTGACATAACATTTTTATCTTGTTATTTTTTCTTTATAAACTATTTCTCTGCCTCTCTACTATCTATGCAATAAAATTAGGTTTTCATAAGGTGAAAGTCTCCACAAATTTTTGCCCCAATCTATCTATTCAAAATTTATCTCTTACCATTCCCCAATATGAACCCTACCCTTTATCTAGACTGATTTCCTTAGGAAACATCTTTTATATTATCACTTCCAAATCTTTGCACATAGCTTCCCCTTCTGAAATATCTTCACCCCCCCCCATTTTTAACACATGAATTTGTTTATTTTGGGGCCCAACTCAAATCCTCCCTCTTTTTTGAAACTTTCTTTGTCCAATTAGGAATATAGAGAGCAAAGTACATTAGATTAGGAAGCATTCTCTTATAGATAAGCAAACTGAGGAGAAGGGACATGAAGGAATTCCCAAAAGGTCCCACAACTTCAGGAGATAGTAACAGAACTGGACCTATGATTTAAGATTCTTTTCCACTATCCTACTTTCCTCAAAATGCTACTCCTTTATTTCCAATGATTTCTCACTCTTCTGAGAGCCTATAGTACTTGGGACCCATAGGAGTCATTTTAACCTAACATACATTTTTATATTATTATTTACTTTTTAAATCTACATTCATTCTTCCTCCCCAATTACATTGAAAAAACCATGAAGATATTATATCAAGGTTTCGTTATTTCCCTAGTTTGTTCACCAAAGCTTTTTATTACAGTAACTCTAGTAGTAATGATAGCTGAAATGTATGTGATGTTTTAAAGTTTGCAAAGATCTTTTTCAAAGTTACCTTATTTTAGCCTCACAACAACTCCATGAAAGTAGTTAAATATTGTCAATATCATTACCCCCTAGGACTGCATCTATGACATACTATTTCCTCTATAGGTGTGCTATCCATATTTTTTAATTTCTTAGGGACATTCTTAAATTCAAATATTGTGTTTCACATTTTCTGTTATTGTGGTACCAGATATTTAAAAAATTCAATTCTGATAACTATCTAATATCCTAAATATCCCTGTGGGGACCTGAATGGGAAATTTCTACCAATATCTGTGGATCCCATTTCTAATTAAATTCATGTCTTTTGAAGTTTCTAGGATGGGGGTCTTGTTATTTATTATAGGTTTATCTGTCTTTGGAAGAAAATAAAACATGGTTATGTTTTGATACCCTGATCACTGCACCAAATGGCAGTTTCCTGACATAATGGAATCTCTTCTGGAAAGATATAGGAATCTCCTATTTACCCTTAGTTCCTAGCTGACAAGCTAGTATGACACAAAGTCATACTACTCTAATCTATATGCAGCTGTCAATAAGTTTAAGGCTTTGACTTAGTACTCAGTTTATGTTTAAGGAAAGATCTGTGGGCCAATCAAAGATGTAAGGCAAAACAATTCTATAACATGGAAACAATGAAAGTCCATTCATCCCCAAGCTTTATTGCAAGCAATGTGAAAAAGGGGGAAAGAAAAATGTGGCAAGAGTACCCAACAAACAATTTAGGCATACATACCAACAGAGAGTATAACTCTTGTAAGGTTAGTGGTGTGTTGGGGACACAGAAACTTAAGTTCATTCAGTAGGAAGGTGTCACTTCAGCAGGAAGGTGTGTTTCCACTGGAAGGGAAAGTGTGTTCCAAAGTGCCCTTCTGAGGCATGGGTTCTTATATTCTGATTTTGGGTGGCCTCTTTTAACACTCAAATTGCATTTTAGAGGGCTGGGCAAAATGTTATTTTGGATGGTTTGTTATCAATGAAAAAAAATAAACTGGCAAAAGACAAAATATTATTTCAGGGACACAGCTATACTAACCTTCAAAAATATTATTGTCAGTATTTTTCCATGAGCATATTCTATAATCTTATAGAGGAGACAATCATGATGGCCTCAAAAGCATCATGCCTAATCTAATAACAATGGTTTCTATGCATAGATTTTTTTTAAATACCTCTTTATTTACAAGCTATATGCATGGTAATTTTACAGCATTGACAATTGCCAAACATTTTGTTCCAATTTCCCCCCTTCTTCCCCCATAGATTCTTTAAGTTATAGCCTCTCTTAAAGGAAAATTCTTTTGTTGGTCTCAAGACCACTAGGCCTAATATTATAATATCATATATATATATATATATTATATATATATATATATGTGTGTATATATATATATACATACATATATATATATATATATATATATATATATATAAGAATTGTTTCAAAGAATTAAAACTGAAGATTAGGATTTTAAATTGAAGACTATCAAAACAACTTTAAAAAAAAGGAAAGGAAGAGGGATGGCCTCTTCATCCCCAAGAAAACCCTTGACATGCAAATAACTATGTAGGATAAATTGGAAATAACAACAAAAAGAAAGTAATAGAATTAAGAAGGATTGGTAAAAACTTCCTGTAGAAGTTGATATTTTAACTGGGACTTAAAGGAACCTAAAGAAACTAGGAGGCTCAAATGGAGTTCATTCTATGAATAAGGAATGGCCAATGATCAGAGCTTGCTAATGGAGTATCACATTTAAGGAACAGGAAGAAGGCCAGGTTTTCTGGATTATATAGTGACCTGGATAGTTTTCTCTCCTTTCTTCCTCCTTTTTCCACATTGGAGTTATGGAAATAAAAGGGAACAACTGGTCTGATTTTGACATTATCAGGATGGAGGATGGATCCATTTTTTAATCCTGCTAACAAAATTCTACCATAGAATGGACTGCTAGAGCAAAAAAGACATTTGGAAAAATCTAGTCCAATATGTTATGCTTATATAACATAATCATAGTCCAATACTATAAGCATATTTAGTTATTTATGCAGATGACAAAACAGGAATCCAGAGAAAATGGTATATTTTTAAATATAAGTACTAAGTAAAGCAAACTATTTGGGCTCCAACATAGTATGCTGGTAAATAAGAAAAAACAACCACAAACAACAAAATATGTGAATTTGATTGATGTCTGAATTTCCACAATTTTCTATAAAAAGACCAATTTCAGTTTCATCTCAATATATTTTTGCATAGGTGTTTCCATGAAATTTTTCCAGTTTATCTCTGTTAGAATTAGAAAATTTTAAACTTTGAATAGATAATAGAAATTGTACATTCTTAATCCTGCATTTTAAAAATGAGGCTATTTAGTCTAAGGGAGGTTACATACTTTACCAAGATGTTATAGAAGATTAGTAGGGACAGAATCCAGACAAGTACTGGATCTGCTGACTTCCTGTACAGTGCTCTATCCATTGTTCTTTCTCTTTCCCATCTTGAAACTATATTTATGAATTTTTAAATAGTGATCAAAGGGAAACTGGCTGAGTATAACAACAATAACTAGCATTTTATAATATTTTATTTATTTTTGTAATTTCATTTGATCCCTCCAACAGCCCTATGAAGTAAGTTCCATTTTAGAGTTGAGAAAACTGGTTCTGTCAGAATTGAAGTGACTTTTCTAGAGTCACACAATAAATTTATAGAGTAGGATTGGAACTTAATTTTTCCTGATTCAAAGTTCTTCAAGCTCAATATATCTTCTGTGATCTATTCTGACAAGTCAAATCAAATATGGATAAAAATGAACTGGACTAGTCCTACCAAATTCCTTTTATGACACAGACATGGTACTTATACCTAAACCAGGTAGGTTGAAAACCTACCAGGATAATACACCATTATCAAGTAGGATTTATACCAGGAATGCAGGGCTGGTTCAATATTAGGAAAACTATCAGTATAATTGGTCATATTAATAATCAAATTAACAAAAACCATACGATCATCTCAATAGATGCAGAAAAAGCATTTGATAAAATCCAACATCCATTGTTATGAAAAACTCTTGAGAGTATAGGAATAAATGGACTTTTCCTTAAAATAATCAGTAGCATCTATTTAAAACCAACAGTAACCATCATATGTAACGGGGACAAACTACAACCATTCCCAATAAGATCAGGAGTGAAACAAGGTTGCCCACTATCACCGTTACTATTTAATATTGTATTAGAAATGCTAGCTTTGGCAATAAGAGTCGAGAAAGAGATTAAAGGAACAAGAATAGGCAATGAGGAAACCAAATTATCGCTCTTTGCTGATGATATGATGGTATACTTAGAGAATCCCAGAGACTCTACTAAAAAGTTATTAGAAATAGTCCACACCTTCAGCAAAGTTGCAGGGTATAAAATAAACCCACATAAGTCATCAGCAATCTTATGTATCACGAACAAAACCCAACAGTTAGAGTTACAAAAAGAAATTCCATTTAAAGTAATTACTGATTGTATAAAATATTTAGGAATCTATCTGCCAAAGGAAAATCAGAAACTTTATGAACAAAACTACAAAACATTTTCTACACAAATTAAGTCTGATCTAACCAACTAGAAAAATATTAAATGCTCTTGGATTGGGAGAGCAAATATAACAAAGATGACAATACTACCTAAATTAATCTATTTACTTAGCACTATACCAATCAGACTCCCAAAAAATCTACTTTGTTGACCTAGAAAAAAATAACAAAAAAGTTCATATGCAAAAACAAAAGGTCAAGAATTTCAAGGGAATTAATGAAAAAAAAAATCAAATGAAGGTTACCTCGCTATACCAGATCTAAAATTATATTATAAAGCAGCAGTTACTAAAACCATCAGGTATTGGCTAAGAAATAGACTAGTTGATCAATGGAATAGGTTAGGTTCAAAGGACAAAACAGCCAATAACTTTAATAATATAGTGCTTGACAAACCCAAAGACCCCAGTTTCTGGGATAAGAATGCACTATTTGAGAAAAATTGCTGGGAAAATTGGAAATTAGCATGGCAGAAACTAGGCATTGACCCACACTTAACACCATACACCAAGATAAGGTCAAAATGGGTTCATGACCTAGGCATAAAGAATGAGATTATAAATAAATTGGAAGAGCATAGGATAGTTTACCTCTCACACCTGTGGAAGAGGGAGGAATTTATGACCAAAGAAGAACTAGAGATCACTATTGACCACAAAACAGAAAATTTTGATTATATCAAATTGAAAAGTTTTTGTACAAACAAAACAAATGCAGACAAGATTAGAAGGGAAACAATAAACTGGGAAAACATTTTTACAATCAAAGGTTCTGATAAAGGCCTCATTTCCAAAATATATAGAGAATTGACTCTAATTTATAAGAAATCAAACCATTCTCCAATTGATAAATGATCAAAGGATATGAACGGGCAATTCTCAGACAAAGAAATTGAAACTATTTATAGAATATGAAAATATGCTCCAAATCATTATTAATCAGAGAAATGCTAATTAAGACAACTCTGAGATACCACTACACACCTGTCAGATTGGCTAGAGTGACAGGGAAAGATAATGTGGAATGTTGGAGGGGATGTGGGAAAACAGGGACACTGATAACATTGTTGGTGGAATTGTGAACACATCCAGCCATTCTGGAGAGCAATTTGGAACTACGCTCAAAAAGTTATCAAAATGTGCATACCCTTTGATCCAGCAGTATTTCTACTGGCCTTATACCCCAAAGAGATACTAATGAAGGGAAAGGGACCTGTATGTGCCAAAATGTTTGTGGCATCCTTGTTTGTAGTAGCTAGAAGCTGGAAAAGGAATGGATTACCATCAATTGGAGAATGGTTGAGTAAATTGTGGTATATGAACATTATGGAATATTATTGTTCTGTAAGGAATGACCAGCAGGATGAATACAGAGAGGACTGGCGAGACTTACATGAACTGATGCTGAGTGAAATGAGCAGAACCAGGAGATCATTATATACCTCAACAACAATACTGTTTGAGGATGTATTCTGATGGAAGTAGATCTCTTCAATAAAGAGAGCTAATTCAGTTTCAATTGATCAAAGATGGACAGAAGCAGCTACACCCAAAGAAAGAACACTGGGAGATAAATATAAACTGCTTGCATTTTTGTTTTTCTTCCCAGATTATTTATACCTTCTGAATTCAATTCTCCCTGTGCAACAAGAAAATTGTTCGGTTCTGCACACATATATTGTATCCAGGATATACTGTAACCTATTCAACATGTAAAGGATTGCTTGCCATCTGGGGAAGGGGATGGTGGGAGGGAGGGGAAAAATCAGAACATAAGTGAATGCAAGGGATAATGTTATAAAAAATTACCCTGGCATGAGTTCTATCAATAAAAAGTTATTTAAAAAAAAAAGAAGAGGTAGAGGATTGTAACACTACATATAACAACAACAACAACAAAAAATGAACTGGACTAAAGTTTTGTAAACTGACTGATAACCACAAGTGACTGGAATGTCTGCTGTGCCATTTGTGAAGAATAATACTTTCCTGTATAAAGGAATCTCATTCTTCAACTTTTCTGGGGGCAACATATCAAATCTAAGGCATGGTATTAGAGACAAGATGAAAAAAAAAATAACTATACCTGACTGCCAAACAGGGGTGCTGACTTTAAACAAGTTTGTATGCATTTGCAGGAACTTGTGAGTCTCCTATATTTTCAATGAATGGGAAACTGGTGAGTTCCAGGGAGCACCCACAGATTTTCCTGCCAATTTTCATTACCTTGCATGGGACAACAAGGCCTGTATGTTGATTGCTACTGTTTCACCATCTTTTGTTTTTATGTACACTGTTGTGATATGGGAGCCACCTGCCAGTGGCTGCTGGGAGGTCCAACTCAAACCTGTAGAATGAATCTCATCATGTGACAGAATGATGATGATAAAAGGAGACCAAGAGGCAGTTTGCATTCTCTGACCTCTCTCCTCTTCCCTCTGCCTCCAATTTATTTCATTCCCAGTCCACAAGCAACAGTTGTGTCAGTAAAGGCTGCTTTGCAACTCCTTCAGATATTATGATTCATAGCTGTGGAGGCTCTCAGAGAATATGGTCCTTAATAGTACACAAAGAAAAACATCACTCAATATTCTTGGAAGTCTTCAAAGGAAAACAATGCCTAAAACACTACCATTCCTTATCATTCCCCTGTATGAATTCTAATACTATAAGCATATCATAAGCATAATGTTGTTTTGGATAACTCCCCCCAACTCTCACTTATGATTTCCCCCTACATTTATATATTATCAAAATGAAGTCTTGAAGATACTTTTGTGTAATATTCTCTTTAAAATGTAATATTTTCTTGTTGGGGTTTTCTTGGAGTTTCTGGTTGCAGCCTTCATTTCAGTTCAGTAATCACCCCAAATGCAGCCAGGTGTTAAAGTCCAAATCTTTTATTATCTCTTTCAAAGTCTTGTGTCTTTTCTTAGGGCTTCAGCTAGCTTTCTTGGAGGTCTTCTGGTTCCGAGAGCTTGAGCTTTCACCTGCCTTCTCTGGCTTCTGAATATCCCTTTTTGCTTCAGCTTGCAATCACAACAAAGATGGAAGATGGAATGGATCTGTCTTAACCTCCAAGAGCTTCTAGTGCACTTGTCTTTTCTGGCTCTGAGAGCTTCTTACTTATATGCCCCACACTGAGTATACACCAATCATTATAAAACTAGGAAACCATTATTTGTTTTAGAATTAAATCAATGCTAAACTAGATTTAACCATTGTCTCAATTCCATTTAGTACCTTGTTTCAAGTTCTGGCCCATAACATCTCCTTGTAGGATTAAATCAATCATACTGAACCATGCTAAATTAGATAACTATTGTTTCAATCAATTCCACTGTCTTAGGACCTTGTAAGAATCCTTTGTTTCAAGTTCAGAGTTCTAGCCCATAACATTTTTTTAAATTGGCAATTTACAAAATCAATTTAAATAGCACTCTTTTTAGTTTTATAACACATAAATAATGTGGGGAAACTAATGTTACCTCATTATATAAAAAGATTTGCAGCCTTTGAATTTTAAAAATAATTTTAAAATAAATAATATAGAAAGAATTAAAATACCAATAGACTAAATATTTGCTTCTTTTTTGAATTGAACCTTTTTTAGGGGTATTCATTAACCCCCTTTATTCAATAAAAACATATTTTCCTTCCAATTCTTTTTTTTATTATTATGTTTAGGAGATTTTCTTGGATTCTCTCTGTCTTTATTTTTGTTTGATTTTATTTTTAAGGACATTCAGTGGACCATTTTATTTTTTTATTATTTCATGAAGTTGCACCTAAATTTTCTTGTTACCTGGATTCTTTTTATAGTATTTATAATCTACTATATTGTAACTTAGATACCAAAATTTCACAAATCTGCAGATTTATTCCAACATTCTGTGATATTTCTTTAAGTGAAAGTCAGTGTGGTCTGATGGAAAAAGTGGTTTCAACATCATCTCCAACATTAATTAGCAATATATCCTTGTAAATCTCTTTACCTCTCTCATACTCATATAAACTCTCCACATATTATTATAAAATAATAATAATAATAATAATAATATATGTACCTATTTCACATAATTTGCAGTAGTTCTCTGTCTGATTTCTAAAGGAATTCTTCCTCCTGCTTGGATCTAATTTAATAGGAATTTGGTTTAATAATCTACAAAGTTGGCATATTTTTGAAGGAGCCAGAGGATGATGTAGTGGTTGAGCAACATGTTTTATCAATTACATCTCAGTTATGGTATCATATGAATGTAAACTACTAGATTCTTAGAATATTGCTTTGCCTAGTGAGTAGTTATAGTGGATTAAGTCTGAATTTCCCTTTCATAAATAAAGAGAAAGAAATTTAAGTTCCTTATCTAGGCACAGATCAAGAATATGAAGTCATTTACAGTGATACTCACAGAATCAAAGTTTGAGAGTAAAACGAATTGTTGAAGTCATAGAGTTCAAACCTCTCATTTTGTAGTTGAGAAACTGAGGTCCAAGAAGCTAAGGGTCATGTCCAAGATCACACAGCAATATTGAAACTAAAATGTTCTTATTACAAGTATACTGCTCTCTTCTGCATATCATCTTGCTTCTTCTCCATCCATCTCCTTATACATAGTTACCAATTTTTTGTAAGCATATTCATCTCACCAAAAGTGAAACTAAATTCTCTGTGAATACAGATTAAAGTTGTTCTTTTTTATGTCCTTTCCCTAATACCTGTAGTGTTCTCTTCTCTAAATTATATTGTTCTCTGGGAACAGGTTTCTCAGGGGGCTTCTAGGAGCAGCTTTAATTTCAGTTCAGTGTAATAATCATCTCAAATGCAGCCAGGGATTAAAGTCCAGTCCTTTATTGTCTCTTCCAAAATAGCCCAATTAGTTTTCCTTGGTTCCAAGAGCTCTTGTTGCTAGTCCTCTGCCTCTGCCAGCTTCAGCCTCTAGCTGAATCCTTCGTTCTGCCCAACTGAATCCTGGCTTCTCAATCTCCCCAACTGACTCCTGGTTGAGGCTTCAAGAATTTCTAGTGAGCTTGTCCTTTTATATACTCTTTTAAAGGTGTGAACTCAAAGGTTGACTCCTCCTCTGAGAGAGTATGGATTGTGGGTTCCTGACTTGGGAATCTCCCAGACTTGGGAATCTCCTCAACTGAATCCTGACTTGTAACTCTTCTCTAGTGGGCTCCTCCTCTTATATGCTCTCTTAAAAGTGTGAACTCTTAAAGGTGTGAATTCTGAATTGGAGAACTGTTAAGTACCATGCTAAATTAGACAACCAACTTAGCACTTTGTAAGAATCCTAACACATACCAATGTAATAGCACATGTAGCATATAAGCATCCTGTTGATACTAAGTGAACAATAAGTTATGATAAACCTAAAATGCCACTGCTGACACAACTTTTTGCTTCAAGGAGTTTACATTCTGTGGGATTAGAGAAATTATAACGATTACATAAATAGCTAAATGCAAAAATAAAATATAAACACAATGTAATCAGGAAAGACTTTTCTAGTAGGAGGCACTGGCATTGAGTCTTGAAGGAAGTTAGGGATTCTAAGAAGGAGAGAAAAAGAGGGAACACAGTTCAGCAAGGGGAAGGTGAGAAGCAGTCAAGTCCATACAAGGGCACAGAGCTAAGAGAATTTGTGCAGAATAGCCAAGTTTTACACTAAAGCATGTGATGATGTTAACTACCTTCTCTTTCCTTTTAAATACACTCAAGTCTTTGAGATTTTGTCCACCTACAATCATTTTTCATGTAAAGAACTTAAGATCAAGAAAGGTTATAATTTTTTCTTACATTTACCTAGGTAGAAAATATTTATTTGATTTTCAGTTAGTTTTCTTGATGCCTTTTGTTTATATATTAAAATCATTTCAGATTGTAAGCCCTCTTGTTAAGGGACAGGTCTATTCTCCAACAGCCTCCATAGTTGTGAATCATAGTATCTGAAGGAGTTGCAAGGCAGCCTTTGCTTACAGAGGTGTTGGGGACTGGGAATAAAATAAATTAGAGTCAGAGGGAAGAGGAGAGAGATCAGACAATACAATTGCCTCTCTCCTTGTATTATCCTCTCACAAGAGGAGATCCATTCTGAAACTCTGGGTTGGATCTCCAGCGGCCACTGTCATGTGACTCCTGTGTATTCCAACAGCTCCTGAGTATTCCAACATCCTCTTCCTTAATATAAATCTGTTCTGTGAACCTTACCTTGCTCAAAGGAAAATAGCTATACAAAACTGACTGATAAAGTGATTATGACTGAGTTGTATGCAACACACTAGAGTTTTCCAGTTCTTTAAGGCAAAATGAGAGGAACATTTTTTCATCTCTTCTCTTAGGCCAACACTGGTCATTATACTTTCCAAGTTTTTTAGTTTATTTTAATATTATTTTTATTTATATCATTGCAATTATTATTAATATTTTGCCTAAAGTTGGTCATTCATTCTTCATTGGTTCATGCAAATTGCTCTTTGTTTTTATGTTTTTATGTTACAGTCCCATTACATTTATCTACCACAATTCATCTATTTTTACTATTATCTCATCTTTTAATGAGAATTGAGAGCATCTGAAGGTGGAAACACTAATTTGAATGAGCTTCTCATTGAAACGTGAAGGTGAATGTCAGTAGACATGTTTTCCCCATAATGTCTCAAAAGCTGTTCTGTTTGAGGAAATCTTTGAACATAATTTTCCTTTTTCATGGGGCAAAAATTTCTAATTGTATTTCTGGACTAGATTTCTCTAGTGTCCTTTTTATTCTAAAATACTATAATTATTTACACTTATTGTTACTCTTATTTAAATAGAACTTTTTAATGGTCCCAACTCCATTATTATATTTTCACTTTATTTGTAAACCTGTTGTTTTTAAAAGTAGTGATTTCAGTTGAATAAATTATAATATGCTGCTGGTATTGTATCCATTATCATTTTACTTTTTCCCCTGAAGAATAAGGTCTTTATTTTAAACCATTAGGCACAGCTATAAATCAATTAAAAACAGTCTGCAAAGAAAGAGAAGTTCTTAGAAATAAGTAATCTGCTGTAAATTAGCATTATTGTGCAAGAGAAATCAAATAAGAGAAATGTTTAGAAAATGAAGTAGGTGACCATGTAGACAGATGGAAAGATAGTAGTGATAGATGTTAGTGCCCATTAGTACCCATGTAGTTACAAAGTGTCAAATATCTAGAAAAAATCCTCAGGATGTATGATTGAATCCCTAATAGAGATTTGATTGGTGAGTATGGATAGGAATCATACAGAATAACAAAGTGGGAATATGCTGTTATTTTTACATTAAAGAGAGTACACAGAACAACAGAATTAATTTTACAGATAAGGAATCTAAAAATCAAAAATGTTAATTGATTTGCTAGTGGTCATACATTTAGTTACTTATTGAACTAAGAAATGAATCAATGTATTCTGAGTCTACATAAAACATTTATTAGAAGGGACCTCGAGATTATGTAATCAATCCATTGCCTTGACCCTGTAGGTAAGAGAACAGAGCTCTATGGAAATGAAACTGATTTTTTCACAACACAAAACTGAATTTAACTGTCTAGATAGAATTAAGTGTTTTGTTAAGACTAAGGATACCTATGAATATTATGGAATATTATTGCTTGGTAAGAAATGACCAACATGATGGTTTCAGAAAGGCCCGAAGAGACTTACACGAACTGATGCTGAGTGAAACGAGCAGAGCCAGGAGATCATTATATACTTCAACGATACTATATGATGATCAATTCTGATGGACCTGGCCATCTTCAGCAACGAGATGAACCAAATCAGTTACAATGGAGCAATAATGAAGTGAACCAGCAATGCCCAGCAAAAGAACTTTGGGAGATAACTAAGAACCATTACATTGAATTCCCCATCCCTATGTTTTTGCCTGCCTACATTTTGGATTTCCTTCACGGGTTAATTATACAATATTTCAGAGTTGGATTTTTTTGTACAGCAAAATAATGGTTTGGTCATGTATACTTATTGTGTATCTAATTTATACTTTGATATATTTAACATCTACTGGTCATCCTGCCATCTAGGGAAGGGGGCGGGGGGAAGGAGGGGAAAAATTGGAACAAAAGGTTTGACAATTGTCAATGCTGTAAAATTATCCATACATATACCTTGTAAATAAAAAGCCATGAAAAAAAAAAGAATAAGGATACCTGAGTCTAAATCTGTCTGAGGCACTCAAGAGCTGTCTGACTCTAAGCAAACAACCCAAGTTAAGTTTCTTTTTCTTCTTTTTTTTAATTTTATTAAAACTTTTTATTTACAAAACATATGCATGGGTAATTTTTCAACACTGACCCTTGCAAAACCTTCTGTTCCAAATTATCCCCTCTTTCCTTCTCCCCCCTCTCCTAGATACAGGTATTCCAATAAATATTAAATGTGTTAAAATATATGTTAAATCCAATATATGTATACATATTTATACAGTTATCTTGCTGCACAAGAAAAATCAGGTGAAGAAGGAAAAAAAAAACTGAGGAAGAAAACAAAAAGCAAGCAAACAACAACAGAAAGAGTGAAAATGCTATGCTATGGTCCACACTCAGTTCCCACAGTCCCCTCTCTGAGCAACTGGAACTGCTTTGAATCATCTCCTTGTTAAAGAGAGCCACATCCATCAGAATTGATTATCATATAGTTGTCTTATTTCTGTGTATAATGATCTCCTGATTCTGCTCATATCACTTAGCATCAGTTTATGTAAGTCTCTCTAGGCCTTTCTGAAATCATCCGGCTGGTCATTTCTTAGAGAACAATAATATTTCATAACATTCATATACCATAATTTATTCAGCCATTCTCCAATTGATGTTCATCCATTCAGTTTCCAATTTCTTGCCACTACAAAAAGGTCTGCCACAAACATTGTTCCATATGTGGGTCCCTTCCCCTCCTTTAAGAGTTCTTTGGGATACAAGCCAAGTAGAAACATTGCTGGGTCAAAGGGTATGCACAATTTGATAACTTTTTGAGCATAGTTCCAAATTGCTCTGCAAAATGGTTGGATCTGTTTACAGTTCCACCAACAATGTATAAGTGTCCCAGTTTTCTCATCCCCTCCAACATTCATCATTATCTTTTCCTGAAACATCATCCATCTGAGAAGGGTGTAATGATATCTCAGAGTTGTCTTAATTTGTATTTCTCTTGGATCAATAGTGATTTGGAGCACCTTCTCATATGACTACAAATAGTTTTAATTTCTTCATCTGAAAATTTTTCATATCCTTTGACCATTTATCAATTGGAAAATGACTTAATTTCTTATAAATTTCAGTCAATTCTCTATATATTTTAGAAATGAGACCTTTATCAGAAACTTTGAATGTAAAAATGCTTTTCCAGTTTATTGCCATGCCCAGTTTCTTTTGACGTTGTGTAGATGTTTTCCTTTTTTATTGTTTACTTTTTTCTAGTTATACATGTTTATTAATTTTTAAAATAACACATTTCTTCATGAGTCATTTTGGGAGAAAAAAATAAGAACATAAGAGAAAAACCACAAGAGAAAAAAAAAACAGAAGAAAAAGGTGAGAGGGAGAAATGAACATAGCATGCATTGATTTATATTCAGTCTCAATAGTTCTTTCTCCAAATGCAGATGACATTTTCTATCCAAAGTCTATTGGGATTGCTTTGGATTACTGAGCTACTGAGATTAAGGAAGTTTTTTCATAGCTGATGATTGCACAATATTTCTGTTATTGTGTACAATATGTTTCTGGTTCTACTTGTTTTGTTCAGTATCAGTTCATATAAAAATTTCCAGGCCATTCTAAAAATCAGAAAATAAAATCTTCATTTTTATAGAACAATAATATTCAATTCCTTTCATAGACCATAATTTATTCTACAATTACCCAATTAATGTACATCTACTCATTTTCCAATTTTTTGCCAGCACAAAAAGAGCTGGTACAAACATTTTTTATAATTATATTATATATTTTTATATATATTTATATATTTATATATTATATATATATTTTTATAATTATTATATAATTATAATTTCCTTGGGATTACAGATTCAGTAGTAGCACTGTTGGATCAAAAGTCATGCACGGTTTTACATCCCTTTGGCCATAGTTCCAAATTGTTCTTCAAAAGAGCAATTTGAAAGTATACTCAAAAAGTTACCAACGTATGCATACCCTTTGATCCATAAGTGTTACTACTGGGATTGTACCCAAAAGAGATATTACAGAAGGGAAAGGGGCCTCTATGTGCAAAATGTTTTATTGCATCCCTTTTTGTAGTGGCTAGAAACTGGAAATTGAAAGGATGCCCATCATTTGAAGAATGGCTGAGTAAACTGTGGTATATGGATGTAATGGAATATTGTTCTGCAAGAAATGACCATCAGGATGAAAACAGAGAGGCTTGGAGAGACTTACATGAACTGATGCTAAGTGAAATGAGCAGAACCAGGAGATCATTATACACTTCAACAATAATACTATATGAGGATCAATTCTGATGGAAGTGGCTATCTCCAGCAATGAGAAGATCCAATTCAGTTCCAATTGATCAGTAATGAACAGAATCAGCTACACCCAATGAAAAAACACTGGGAAATAAGTGTGGACCACAACATAACATTCCCACCCATTCTGTTATTGTTTGCTTGCATTGTTGTTTTTCTTCTCAGGTTATTTTTACCTTCTTTCTAAATCAGATTTTTTCTTGTGCAACAAGACATCTGTATAAATATGTATACATATATTGTATTTAACATATACTTCAACATATTTAACTACCTGCCATCTAGGGGAAAGCATAGAGAGAAGGAGGGGAAAAGTTGGAACAGAGGTTTTTGCAAGAGTCAATGTTGAAAAGTTACTCATACATATGTTTTGTCAATAAAAAGCTATAATAAAAAAAAATGTTCTCCAGAACGATTTGATCATTTCACAACTCCATTAACAATTCATTAGGGTCCACATCCCCTCCAACATTTATGTATCTCTTTCCCTGTCATCTTAGCCAATCTGAGAAGCATGAGGTGGTACCTCAGTTATTTTAATTTGTATTTCTCTAATCAATGGTGATTTAGAACATTTTTCAGATGACTTTAGATGACTTTAATTCCATTATCTAAAAATTGTTTGTTCATCATTTTACTCTTTTAAAAGTTTGTTCATCATTTTACTCTTTTAAAAGTTTGTTCATCAGACTTCCGGTTAAGATGGCGGAGAGGAGGCACATAGCTGTGTAAGCTCCACGCTTTCTCTCACTATCCATTTCATTACAAGCCTCTGAATTAATGCTTGACTGAAAAAAAAAAAAACCCACAAATAGTTACCAAGAGAAGCCATCCTTGAGATTCGCCAAGAAAGGTCTGTCTTTACTGGAGGACTGGGACTGTTTTAGATCGGGCGCAGGCGGCGGGGCAGCGGCAGTGAGAGCACGAGAGCGGACTGGAGAGGGGGTGGGGAGTGATCGCAGCCGTCTCTGTGGAGAGAGCCTCTCTACAGGACTGGATACTTTGCTCTGGCAGCAAGTCAGCAGCCCAGCAGAGAAGCTAAAAACACCTGGGGTGAAGAATACAACCCCAAACAGCTGGAGTCTCCTGGGACCTGGCCACCCTCCCCCTTCCCCCCCACAGTGACTCAGCACGCTCTGGGATCTCAGAGCACAGGCGCAGCACAGTCCTGCTAGTGCCTCACTGCTGCCACCCTCAGTCTGTAGAGGAAGCTCGGTAACACACCCATCCCCTTCCCATTGAGTTCTTTTGTTCTGTGGATTTTTTTTCCATTTCGCCAATTTTGTTTTCCAGTTCACCAATCCTATTTTTCAAGGATTTTACTTCTTTATCCACTCTCTCTTTAACTGACTTCTCCAGGCTCTTTTGCCAAGCCTCCCTCTAACCATAAATGTGAACGGGGTAAACTCCCCCAGAAAGAGGAAGTGGTTAGCAGAATGGATTAAAAGCCAGAACCCTACAATATGTTGTTTACAGGAAACACACCTGAAGCGGGGAGATACATGCAGGTTAAAGGTAAAAGGTTGGAGTAAAATCTACTATGCTTCAGGTGAAGTCAAAAAAGCAGGGGTAGCCATCCTGATCTCAGATCGAGCTAAAGCAAAAATTGATATCAAGTATCAAGGAGCCACAATAAGGATCACCCAGGATCTGGCAGCATCCACATTAAAAGATCGAAGGGCCTGGAATATGATATTCTGAAAGGCTAAGGAACTTGGTATGCAACCAAAAATAACTTACCCAGCGAGAATGAGCATCTTTTTCCAGGGAAGAAGATGGACATTCAACGAAGTAAGCGAATTTCATCTATTTCTGATGAAAAAGCCAGAACTTAACAAAAAGTTTGATCTACAAATATAGAACTCAAGAGAAATCTAAAAAGGTAAAGATTAATCTTGGGAACTATATTTCGACTATATAGATGTATAAAGAATACATGTATACCTTGTTGTAGAAAGTAGATGTGGAAAGGACATTGTACCAGAAAAAGGGTAAAGTGGGGGTACTACATCTCATGAAGAGGCATAGGAAACCTATGATATCTGAGAGAAAGAATGGAGGGGGATGAATATAGTGGGTATCTTACTGCCTTCAGAATTGGATTTAAGTGAAAAATCTTAAGACATATTCAATCTATGGTGAAACTTCTCCCACCTCATTGAAAAGTGAGAAGGGAAAAGTGAAAAGGGAAGGAATAAGCTAAGCGGAAGGGAATACAGAAACTGGGAGAGAAAGGGGTAAGATAGGGGGAGGAACTCTAAGGCGGAGGGAGGGATACTAAAAAGGGAGGGCTGTGAGAAGCAAGTGGTGCTCACAAGCTTAATACTGGGAAGGGGGGGAAAGGGGAAAGAAGGGATAAAAGCATAAACCGGGGTTAACAAGATGGCAAGTAATACAGAATTGGTCATTCTAACCATAAATGTGAATGGGGTAAACTCCCCCATAAAGAGGAAGTGGTTAGCAGAATGGATTAAAAGCCAGAATCCTACAATATGTTGTTTACAGGAAACACACCTGAAGCGGGGAGATACATGCAGCTTAAAGGTAAAAGGTTGGAGTAAAATCTACTATGCTTCAGGTGAAGTCAAAAAAGCAGGGGTAGCCATCCTGATCTCAGATCGAGCTAAAGCAAAAATTGATATCAAGTATCAAGGAGCCACAATAAGGATCACCCAGGATCTGGCAGCATCCACATTAAAAGATCGAAGGGCCTGGAATATGATATTCTGAAAGGCTAAGGAACTTGGTATGCAACCAAAAATAACTTACCCAGCGAGAATGAGCATCTTTTTCCAGGGAAGAAGATGGACATTCAACGAAGTAAGCGAATTTCATCTATTTCTGATGAAAAAGCCAGAACTTAACAAAAAGTTTGATCTACAAATATAGAACTCAAGAGAAATCTAAAAAGGTAAAGATTAATCTTGGGAACTATATTTCGACTATATAGATGTATAAAGAATACATGTATACCTTGTTGTAGAAAGTAGATGTGGAAAGGACATTGTACCAGAAAAAGGGTAAAGTGGGGGTACTACATCTCATGAAGAGGCATAGGAAACCTATGATATCTGAGAGAAAGAATGGAGGGGGATGAATATAGTGGGTATCTTACTGCCTTCAGAATTGGATTTAAGTGAAAAATCTTAAGACATATTCAATCTATGGTGAAACTTCTCCCACCTCATTGAAAAGTGAGAAGGGAAAAGTGAAAAGGGAAGGAATAAGCTAAGCGGAAGGGAATACAGAAACTGGGAGAGAAAGGGGTAAGATAGGGGGAGGAACTCTAAGGCGGAGGGAGGGATACTAAAAAGGGAGGGCTGTGAGAAGCAAGTGGTGCTCACAAGCTTAATACTGGGAAGGGGGGAAAGGGGAAAGAAGGGATAAAAGCATAAACCGGGGTTAACAAGATGGCAAGTAATACAGAATTGGTCATTCTAACCATAAATGTGAACGGGGTAAACTCCCCCAGAAAGAGGAAGCGGTTAGCAGAATGGATTAAAAGCCAGAACCCTACAATATGTTGTTTACAGGAAACACACCTGAAGCGGGGAGATACATGCAGGTTAAAGGTAAAAGGTTGGAGCAAAATCTACTATGCTTCAGGTGAAGTCAAAAAAGCAGGGGTAGCCATCCTGATCTCAGATCAACTAAAGCAAAAATTGATCTAATTAAAAGAGATAAGGAAGGGCACTATATCTTGCTAAAGGGTAGCATGGATAATGAAGCACTATCTATATTAAACATATATGCACCAAGTGGTGTAGCATCTAAATTCTTAAAAGAGAAATGAAGAGAGCTGCAAGAAGAAATAGACAGTAAAACTATAATAGTGGGAGATCTTAACCTTGCACTCTCAGAATTAGAAAAATCAAACCACAAAATAAATAAGAAAGAAGTCAAAGAGGTAAATAGAATACTAGAAAAGTTAGATATGATAGATCTCTGGAGAAAATGTAATGGAGACAGAAAGGAGTACACTTTCTTTTCAGCAGTTCATGGAACCTATACAAAAATTGACCATATATTAGGACATAAAAACCTCAAACTCAAATGCAGTAAGGCAGAAATAGTAAATGCATCCTTTTCAGACCACGATGCAATGAAAATTACATTCAACAAAAAACCAGGGGGCAGTAGACCAAAAAATAATTGGAAACTAAATAATCTCATACTAAAGAATGATTGGGTGAAACAGCAAATCATAGACATAATTAATAACTTCACCCAAGAAAACGATAATAATGAGACATCATACCAAAATGTATGGGATGCAGCCAAAGCAGTAATAAGGGGAAATTTCATATCTCTAGAGGCCTATTTGTATAAAATAGAGAAAGAGAAGGTCAATGAATTGGGTTTGCAACAAAAAAAGCTAGAAAAGGAACAAATTAAAACCCCCCAGTCAAACACTAAACTTGAAATTCTAAAAATAAAAGGAGAGATCAATAAAATTGAAAGTAAAAATCTATTGAATTAATTAATAAAACTAAGAGTTGGTTCTATGAAAAAACCAACAAAATAGACAAACCCTTAGTAAATCTGATTAAAAAAAGGAAAGAGGAAAATCAAATTGTTAGTCTTAAAAATGAAAAGGGAGAACTCGCCACTAACGAAGAGGAAATTAGAGCTATAATTAGGAGTTACTTTGCCCAACTTTATGCCAATAAATTCGACAACTTAAATGAAATAGAAAAATACCTCCAAAAATATAGCTTGCCCAAACTAACAGAGGAAGAAGTAAATATCCTAAACAGTCCCATCTCAGAAAAAGAAATAGAACAAACTATCAATCAACTCCCTAAGAAAAAATCCCCAGGACCAGATGGATTTACATGTGAATGCTACCAAACATTTAAAGAACAATTAACTCCAATGCTCAATAAACTATTTGAAGAAATAGGGATTGAAGGAGTCCTACCAAACTCCTTTTATGACACAGACATGGTACTGATACCTAAACCAGGTAGGCTGAAAACAGAGAAAGAAAATTATAGACCAATCTCCCTAATGAATATTGATGCTAAAATCTTAAATAAAATATTAGCAAAAAGATTACAGAAAATCATCCCCAGGATAATACACTATGACCAAGTAGGATTTATACCAGGAATGCAGGGTTGGTTCAATATTAGGAAAACTATTAGCATAATTGACTATATCAATAACCAAACAAACAAAAACCATATGATCATCTCAATAGATGCAGAAAAAGCATTTGATAAAATCCAACATCCATTCCTAATAAAAACACTTGAGAGCATAGGAATAAATGGACTTTTCCTTAAAATAGTCAGGAGCATATATTTAAAACCATCAGTAAGCATCATATGCAATGGGGAAAAACTGGAACCTTTCCCAGTAAGATCTGGAGTGAAGCAAGGTTGCCCACTATCACCATTATTATTTAATATCGTATTAGAGACACTAGCCTCGGCAATAAGAGTCGAGAAAGATATTAAAGGAATTAGAGTAGGCAATGAGGAAACCAAACTATCACTCTTTGCAGATGATATGATGGTATACCTAGAGAACCCCAGAGATTCTACTAAAAAGCTATTAGAAATAATTCATAATTTTAGCAAAGTAGCTGGCTACAAAATAAATCCCCATAAATCCTCAGCATTTTTATACATCACCAACAAAACCCAACAGCAAGAGATACAAAGAGAAATTCCATTCAGAATAACTATTGATACCATAAAATATTAGGGAATCTATCTACCAAAGGAAAGTCAGGAATTATATGAGCAAAGTTATAAAAAAGTCTCCACACAAATAAAGTCAGACTTAAATAATTGGAAAAATATTAAGTGCTCTTGGATCGGCCGAGCGAACATAATAAAGATGACAATACTCCCTAAACTAATCTGTTTATTTAGTGCTATACCAATCAGACTTCCAAGAAAATATTTTAATGATCTAGAAAAAATAACAACAAAATTCATATGGAACAATAAAAAGTCGAGAATCTCAAGGGAATTAATGAAAAAAAAAATCAAATGAAGGTGGCCTAGCTGTACCTGATCTAAAATTATATTATAAAGCAGCAGTCACCAAAACCATTTGGTATTGACTAAGAAATAGATTAGTGGATCAGTGGAAAGGTTAGGTTCACAAGACAGAATAGTCAACTATAGCAATCTAGTGTTTGACAAACCCAAAGCCCCTAACTTCTGGGAAAAGAATTCATTATTTGATAAAAACTGCTGGGATAATTGGAAATTAGTATGGCAGAAATTAGGCATGGACCCACACTTAACACCAAATACCAAGATAAGATCAAAATGGGTCCATGACCTAGGCATAAAGAACGAGATTATAAATAAATTAGAGGAACATAGAATAGTTTATCTCTCAGACTTGTGGAGGAGAAAGAAATTTGTGACCAAAGATGAACTAGAGACCATTACTGATCACAAAATAGAAAATTTTGATTACATCAAATTAAAAAGCCTTTGTACAAACAAAACTAATGCAAACAAGATTAGAAGGGAAGCAAGAAACTGGGAAAACATCTTCACAGTTAAAGGTTCTGATAAAGGCCTCATTTCCAAAATATATAGAGAACTGACTCAAATTTATAAGAAATCAAGCCATTCTCCACTTGATAAATGGTCAAAGGATATGAACAGACAATTTTCAGAGGATGAAATTGAAACTATTACCACGCATATGAAAGAGTGTTCCAAATCATTATTGATCAGAGAAATGCAAATTAAGACAACTCTGAGATACCACTACAGGCCTGTCAGATTGGCTAAGATGACAGGAAAAATTAATGATGAATGTTGGAGGGGATGCGGGAAAACTGGGACACTAATGCATTGTTGGTGGAGTTGTGAACGAATCCAACCATTTTGGAGAGCAATCTGGAATTATGCCCAAAAAATTATCAAATTGTGCATACTCTTTGATCCAGCAGTGTTTCTATTGGGCTTATATCCCAAAGAAATACTAAAGAAGGGAAAGGGACCTGTATGTGCCAAAATGTTTGTAGCAGCCCTATTTGTAGTGGCTAGAAACTGGAAAATGAATGGATGCCCATCAATTGGAGAATGGCTGGGTAAATTGTGGTATATGAATGTTATGGAATATTATTGTTCTGTAAGAAATGACCAGCAGGATGAATACAGAGAGGACTGGCGAGACTTACATGAACTGATGCTAAGTGAAATGAGCAGAACCAGGAGATCATTATACACTTCGACAACGATATTGTATGAGGACATATTTTGATGGAAGTGGATTTCTTTGACAAAGAGACCTAACTGAGTTTCAATTGATAAATGACGGATAGAAGCAGCTACACCCAAAGAAAGAACACTGGGAAACGAATGTGAACTATCTGCATTTTTGTTTTTCTTCCCGGGATATTTATACCTTCTGAATCCAATTCTCCCTATGCAACAAGAGAACTGTTCGGTTCTGCAAACATATATTGTATCTAGGATATACTGCAACATATCCAACATATAAAGGACTGCTTGCCATCTAGGGGAGGGGGTGGAGGGAGGGAGGGGAAAAAATTGGAACAGAAACAAGTGCAAAGGATAATGTTGTAAAAAAAAAAAAAATTACCCTGGCATGGATTCTGTCAATATAAAGTAATTATTAAATAAAAACTTTAAAAAAAAATTTTGTTCATCATTTTACTCTTTTAAAAATATCTACAGTCCTCACAGAAAATTTCCTTGCACATACTTTCTCTCTTTTTTTTATTATAACTTTTTATTTATAAGATATATGCATGGGTAATTTTTCAGCATTGACAATTGCAAAATCTTTTGTTCCAACTTTTTCCCTCCTTCCCCCCAACCCCCTCGTCCAGATGGCAGGTTGACCAATACATATTAAACATGTTAAAGTATAAGTTAAATACAATATAAAGTATACATGTCCATACAGTTATTACGCTGTACAAAAGGAAGCGGATTTTGAAATAGCATACAATTAGCCTGTGAAGGAAGTCAAAAATGCAAGTGAACAAAAATAATGGGAATGGAAAGTCTATGTAGTGGTCCATAGTCATCTCTCTGAAGTCTGTTGCTGGGTGTAGCTGGTTCAATTCATTACTGCTCTATTAGAACTGATTTGGTTCATCTCATTGTTGAAGAGGGCACATTCATCAGAATTGATCATCATATAATATTGTTGTTGAAGTATATAATGATTTCCTGGTCCTGCTCATTTCACTCAGCATCAGTTCATGTAAGTCTCTCCAGGCCTTTCTGAAATCAACCTGCTGGTCCTTACTTACAGACATGTACTTTCATAGACAGATGTTTAACTTTAAAAAATATGGAGAAAGAAAAATTGAGGATAGGTTTGCTAACTTATGAATAATATGAAGATATGAAAATGGTTGTTATTTGATTTAGTCACAGAAGGTGAAACTTGCAATCATAATAGATTGAGAAATATTTTACATTTCTATCTTATTTGACTTTCTCAACCCTGTGAAGTAGATGTTGTAAATATACCCATTTTACATAAGAAGAAACAACCTGATAGTGGTTATGGAACTTATCCATCACAAATATAGGATCACGAAGATAAGAAGTAGTATCTAAGGAAGAATTCGAACTCAAGTCCAAAAATTTGCACTCTAAGTCGATCTTTGTATATAGCCTACCACCAAGCTACCTCTCTCTCTATGACTCAAAGGTTGGCCTTGAGTGTGCCATTTAGTTGTGGAATCTTTAATTTTCTTTTATTATTGGATTCTGCTATTACTGCTCCACTCCCAAGATTTAAGCTGTGTCTGAACACTTTAAAAATTAGACTTTGTCATAATTGAATAATTCTATGTTTAGATATTTTGTCACATGATATCAGAATAATAATGAATCCCTCGTTCTATATGCTTTGCTCAGCATCAGGTTGTATAAATCTTTCCAGGCCATTCTAAGATCAGTTAAATGTCTGACTGCCCTCCAACTATAAGCAGATTACCTGACCCAACTCCATCTGTTGGCTAATTCAGTTGATTCTCAGTATTACTTTTCCAGGGCATTTCCTTCCTTTCTGTCCTTTCTTGACCAGCAACCTCAGACTATTGAAAAAACAATTCTATTTCATAATACTTCAACTTTTCTCCCTCCTGACTTCTCATCAGAAATGACCATTGTGAGCAATATTAAACATATATGCACCAAGTGGTGTAGTATCAAAATTCTTAAAAGAGAAATTAAGAGAGGTGCAAGAAGAAATAGACAGGAAAACCATAATAGTGGGAGATCTCAACCTTGCACTCTCAGAATTAGATAAATCAAACCACAAAATAAATGAGAAAGATGTCAAAGAGGTAAATAGAATACTAGAAAAGTTAGATATGATAGATCTCTGGAGAAAACAAAATGGAGACAGAAAGGAGTACACTTTCTTCTCAGCAGTTCATGGAACCTATACAAAAACTGACCATATATTAGGACATAAAAACCTCAAACTCAAATGCAGTAAGGCAGAAATAGTAAATGCATCCTTTTCAGACCATGATGCAATGAAAATTACATTCAACAAAATGCCAAGGGAAAGTAGACCAAAAAATAATTGGAAACTAAATAATCTCATACTAAAGAATGATGGGGTGAAACAGCAAATCGTAGACATAATTAATAACTTCACCCAAGAAAATGACAATAATGAGACATCATACCAAAATGTGTGGGATGCAGTCAAAGCGGTAATCAGGGGAAATTTCATATGTCTAGAGGCCTGCTTCAAAAAATAGAGAAAGAGAAGGTCAACGAATTCGACTTGCAACTAAAAATGCTAGAAAAGTAACAAATTAAAAACCCTCAGTCAAATACTAAACTTGAAATTCTAAAAATAAAAGGAGAGATCAATAAAATTGAAAGTAAAAAAAAATCTATTAAGAGTTGATTCTATGAAAAAACCAACTAAATAGACAAACCCTTAGTAAATATGATTAAAAAAAGGAAAGAGGAAAATGAAATTGTTAATCTTAAAAATGAAAAGGGAGAACTCGCCACCAAAGAAGCAGAAATTAGAGAAATAATTAGGAGCTACTTTGCCAACTTTATGCCAATAAATTTGACAACTTAAATGAAATGGAAGAATACCTTCAAAAATATAGCTTGCCCAGATTAACAGAGGAAGAAGTAAATATCCTAAACAGTCCCATTTTAGAAAAAGAAATAGAACAAGCTATTAACCAACTCCCTAAGAAAAAATCCCCAGGACCAAATGGATTTACATGTGAATTCTACCAAACATTTAAAGAACAATTAACTCCAATGCTATATAAACTATTTGAAAAAAATAGGGATTGAAGGAGTCCTACCAAATTCCTTTTATAACACAGACATGGTATTGATAACTAAACCAGGTAGCTTGAAAAGAGAAAGAAAATTATAGACCAATCTTCCAATGAATATCGATGTTAAAATCATAAATAAAATATTAGCAAAAGATTACAGAAAATAATCCCCAGAATGATACACTATGACCAAATAGGATTTATATCAGGAATGTCTGTGTTATAAAAGGAATTTGGTAGGACTCCTTCAATCCCTGTTTTTTTCAAATAGTTTATATAGCATTGGAGTTAATTGTTCTTTTAATGTTTGGTAAAATTCACGTGTAAATCCATTTGGTCCTGGGGATTTTTTCTTAGGGAGTTGGTTAATAGCTTGTTCTATTTCTTTTTCTAAAATGGGACTGTTTAGGATAATTACTTCTTCCTCTGTTAATTTGGGCAAGCTATATTTTTGAAGGTATTCTTCCATTTCATTTAAGTTGTCAAATTTATTGGCATAAAGTTGGCAAAGTAGCTCCTAATTATTTCTCTAATTTCTGCTTCTTTGGTGGCAAGTTCTCCCTTTTCATTCACTGGTTCAATATTAGGAAAACTATTAGCATAATTGATTATATCAATAACCAAACTAACAAAAAGCATATGATCATCTCAATCGATGCAGATAAAGCATTTGATAAAATCCAACATCCATTTCTAATAAAAGCACTTGAGAGGATAGGAATAAATGGGCTTTTCCTTAAAATAGTCAGGAGCTTATATTTAAACCTTCAGTAAGCATCATATGCAATGGGGAAAAATAGAACCTTTCCCAGTAAGATCTGGAGTGAAGCAAGGTTGCCCACTATCACCATTATTATTCAATATTGTATTAGAAACGTTAGCTTTGGGATTAAGAGTCAAGAAAGAGATTAAAGGAATTAGAGTAGGCAATGAGGAAACCAAACTATTACTCTTTGCAGATGACATGATGGTATACTTAAAGAACCCCAGAGATTCTACTAAAAAGCTATTAGAAATAATTCATAACTTCAGCAAAGTTGCAGGATACAAAATGAATCCCTAGAAATCCTCAGCATTTTTATGCATCACTAACAAAATCCAACAGCAAGAAATACAAAGAGAAATCCTATTCAAAATAATTGTCGACAGCATAAAATATTTGGGAATCTATCTACCAAAGGAAAGTCAGGAATTATATAAGCAAAATTACAAAAAAACTTTCCACACAAATAAAGTCAGATTTAAATAATTGGAAAAATATTAAGTGTTCTTGGATAGGCCGAGCGAATATAATAAAGATGACAATACTCCCTAAACTAATCTATTTATTTAGTGCTATACCAATCAGACTCCCAAGAAACTATTTTAATGACCTGGAAAAAATAACAACAAAATTCATATGAAAGAACAAAAGATAGAGAATCTCAAGGGAATTAATGAAAAAAAAAATCAAATGAAGGTGGCCTAGCTGTACCTGATCTAAAACTATATTTTAAAGCAGCAGTCACCAAAACCATTTGGTATTGGCTAAGAAATAGATTAGTTGATCAGTAGAATAGGTTAGGTTCACAAGACATAATAGTCAATCTAGTGTTTGACAAATCCAAAGATCCTAACTTTTGGGATAAGAATTCATTATTTGACAAAAACTGGTAGGATACCTGGAAATTAGTATGGCAGAAATTAGGCATGGACCCTCACCTAACACCATATACCAAGATAAGATCAAAATGGGTCCATAATTTAGGCATAAAGAATGAGATTATAAATAGAGGAACATAGGATAGTTTACCTCTCAGACTTGTGGAGGAGGAAGAAATTTGCAACCAAAGACGAACTAGAGACCATTGTTGATCACAAAATAGAAAATTTTGATTACATCAAATTAAAAAGCCTTTGTACAAACAAAACTAATACAAACAAGATTAGAAATGAAGTAACAAACTGGGAAAACATTTTCATAGTTAAAAGTTCTGATAAAGGCCTCATTTCCAAAATATATAGAGTATTGACTCTAATTTGTAGGAAATCAAGCCGTTCTCCAATTGATAAATGGTCAAAGGATATGAACAGACAATTTTCAGATGAGGAAATTGAAACTATTTCCCCTCATATGAAAGAGTGTTCCAAATCACTATTGATCAGAGAAATGCAAATTAAGACAACTCTGAGATACCACCACACACCTATCACATTGGCTGAGATGACAGGAAAAAAAAAAAAAACAATGATGAATGTTGGAGGGGATGCGGGAAAACTGGGACACTGATGTATTGTTGGTGGAGTTGTGAATGAATCCAACCATTTTGGAGAGCAATCTGGAATTATGCCCCAAAACTATCAAACTGTGCATACCCTTTGACCCAGCAGTGCTACTACTGGGCTTATACCCCAAAGAGATACTAAAGAAGGAAAAGAGACCTGTATTCGCCAAAATGTTTGTGGCAGCCCTGTTTGTAGTGGCTAGAAACTGGAAAATGAATGGATGCACATCTATTGGAGAATGATTGGGTAAATTGTGGTATATGGATATTATGGAATATTATTGTTCTGTAAGAAATGACCAGCAGGATGAATACAGAGAGGCTTGGAGAGACTTACATGAACTAATGCTAAGTGAAATGAGCAGAACCAAGAGATCATTATATACTTCAACAACGATACTGTATGAGGATGTATTCTGATGGAAGTGGATTTCTTTGACAAAAAGAAGATCTAACTCAGTTTCATTTGTTTAAGCAGCTACACCCAAAAAAAGAACACTGGGAAATGAATGTAAACTGTTTGCGTTTTTGTTTTTCTTCCCTGGTTATTTTTACCTTCTGAATCCAATTCTTCTTGTGCAATAAGAGATCTGTTTGGTTCTGCACACATATATTGTATCTAGGATATACTGTGACATATTTAACATGTATAGGACTGCTTGCCATCTGGGGGAGGGGGTGGAGGGAGGGAGGGGAAAAATCGGAACAGAAGTGAGTGTAAGGGATAATGTTGTAAAAAATTACCCTTGTGTGGGTTCTGTCAATAAAAAGTTATTTAAAAAAAAAGAAGAAGAAGAAATGACCATTGTGATGCCCCTCACTACTCTAAGTCAATAAATCCACAAGAATAATCCCTATCTCTCAGCAGTCAGTTACTCCTTTCCTTTCTTTTATCTAGCCTGCACAGCTACTTTAGGCCACATCCTGCTGAAGTTCCAGGCATAGGATTCACCAAGAAGCAGTCCGCTTAATGAACGATTTTGGTTTTGTAACTCCATGGTTAAAACAAAATGAGATACAACCTGCATTCTTTGGCCATCTCCTGCTTAATAAGGTCCAAACTTCACCAAAGTTCAATTAACTTTATTTTCTAATATTTTGCAAACTGTATTTCAATATAATTGGTTTCTAATCCTATTGATTTTATTACATGCAATTAAAAACATTATGAGGTGTCCATAATCTCTTTTAGTTTGCCAATGAAACAAATGATATAAAAAACTTAAGAATTACACAATTTAATGATTTCTAAAAGTCAACTCAAAATTTGTTTTATGATGTCCTTCTGTTCAAAAATCTTTACTCCTCAATTATCCCTTCTAAACTATTATCTATTGAATTCTTAATCATGTTTCAAGGTCTATTTGAAATACTCCATTAGTTCTTCTATGATTTCCCCAGAGTGAAAAGTTCTCACTGTATATTTTCCATATCTTATTTGTGATATATCATAATTTATATCAATAGCATTTGTGCATATAATGCAAAGCTTCTAAAGAGTAAAAACTGTCATTTATCTTTGAATTTCAAATAGCCCAGGGTCACTCATGTAGCAGCAGCATCTCCCCCAAACTTATCCCAGGAAAGTGTAAGTTCCTAGAGAGAAGGAACAATTTCTGTTTTTTTCCCCCTTTACATCCCTAGGCATTAGCATAATAATGTAAAAGTATTAGGCATTTAATATACATTTTTTAAAATTTGAATTGACCTAAAAAACTTATATAACTTGAAGAAAACATTGGATTTACACATAGACTTTGGAAATATAGCCCACTTGTGATCTATGGACTGCATTTTTGGATAGGCAATTTGCTTGGGCACCATTTATGTGAAGTGCTTTGAGTAATCAGTTATTGCTTAAATACAGAGACTTATATCCTCATGCATGCGCACATGTGTGGACACACACATACAATTATGCAATTTATAGTGAAAGTTTCAAACAAGGAGCAGAGCAAAAACATTATCTCTTGGGAGGTGTTCCAGGTAGTCTCACATTAAAAGCATTTGCCCACTCTGCTCCATAGAGATTAGCCCAATATTTAATCTTGCTATATAACTTGTCTATCTACAATGAAAATGTTTTAGATGGTATTAGACTAATATCCTGCTCAATGGCTTAAGTTAAGCCTCCTATTCTTCTGCCCTATTTAGTGAAAATTTCACTCATAATTGAGAAAAAAAAATTAAAAGGCCCCACAATAAAAATTTGGGGTATTGAATCCATTGAGCTTTAGGAAATTGGTGACACAGATATTTTTAAAATCATCAGTGCTGTGAACACCTCATAATAAAATACTGTGCTTTTTAGATCTAGAGCATCCGATGATAAATTAATCCACCACATAATTGGTATTTCAAAAGAAGCTTTCTTTCCTTTGCTATGTTTTCCTAAAAATTCTGTCAATTTATATTGTTTTTGTTCTTTTTCCTACTATAAAGAAATGTTTTTTTTTTTAAAGTAAATTATCACTTTGGGAAAGCCAAAGTTTGTGGAATAAACAATTCTAGAACAATAATATTCAATTACTTTCATATTTTACTCTGGCATTTCCCAATTGATAGTCTATTCATCTACTTCATTAGCAATTGTTTGTATTCTCTATAGTCAATAACTTCCACTTTTCTGATTCCCTTGGTGACTCCTGATCTTCTTTCCATTGCTTAAATATAATCATTTCTGTAAACATTCTTTCTTAAGTCCTACTTATCTCTTTATCCACTTTTCCATAGTGATTTTATGCACTCTTGAAATTTCAGTATTCACTTGCAGATGACTCACAAATTTGTGCCTCTTTTTTATTTTATTACAGAGATTTGAATCACATATTTCCATTGCTTTTTGAATACTTTGCCTAGACTATCTAGCCAACACCTCAGATTCCATTTGCCTAAGACAAAGCTTTTTACCCCTTCCCTTAAAACAAAACAAAATAAACCATTATCATATTTCACCCTCTATTTCTATTAATGGTGTCATTATCTTCCTGTTCAGGCTTGAAACTTTGGGATTATGTTTGACTCCTCCTTCCCATTTATGCCATGCATCTAATCATTTGTTTTATATATATACTAGTGCATGTACACACATACACCTATAAACTTGTGCATGATTATAAATGTATAAATTACAGAAAATATAGATGTGAGTCATTTACATCTATAAAAGAGACACAGATAGTTTGATAATACATATATCCATAGCCATCTATCTTTCAGTCTATCTCTTTTTCTTGTCTCCATGCTGTAACTTTCCCAATATCTTTCAGACTATTGCAAGAAAAGTATTTCATGGCCAGCAGGATGAATACAGAGAGGACTGGTGAGACTTACATGAACTGATGCTAAGTGAAATGAGCAGAACCAGAAGATCATTATGTATCAACAATGATACTGTATGAGTATGTATTCTGATGGAAATAGATTTCTTCGACAAAGAGATCTAACTCAGTTTCAATTGATCAAGGATAGACAGAAGCAGCTACACCCAAAGAAACAACACTGGGAAATGAATATAAACTGCTTGCATTTTTGTTTTTCTTCATGGGTTATTTATACCTTCTGAATCCAATTCTCCCTGTGCAACAAGAGAACTGTTCAATTCTGCACACATATATTTTATCTAGGATATACTGTAATCTATTTAACATGTATAGGACTGCTTGCCATCTTGGGGAGGGGGTGAAAGGAGGGAGGGGAAAAATCAGAACAGAAGTGAGTGCAAGGGATAATGTTGTAAAAAATTATCGTGGCATGGGTTTTGTCAATAAAAAGTTATTTAATAATAAATAAATAAAAGTTTTTCAACTAATTGTTTATATCAGTCATCTATTAAAAAAAAAAAACTTTCAATGACTCCTCATGGTCAATCAAAAAGAAAGTATGGAGCCTGATGGTGACATTCTACACCCATCACAATCTGGCCCTAACCAATTTTCCTATCCTTAATTCATATAATGTCAACTGAAAAAATGGACTTTCTTATTATGACAATTCCTTGAATTTGGTCAATCTTTAAAACAGCATTTGGAGTTTTCTTGGACAAGATAATTGAGTGGCTTGTCATTTGCTTCTCAAACTCATTTTACAGATGGAGAAGTTGAGACAGAGTGAGATGACTGGCTCAGAGTTACACAGCTAGAGAGTATGTGAGGCTTGATGAATGTTCCTGACTTGAGGCCCATCAATATATCCACTGCACCATCTAGCTGCCCATATGAATGGAGTAAATATTCTCAAACAATTTTCTCTACATTAAAATCTCAGAATTCTTCAAAGAAACTTATAGTAACCTGATTCCCATCCACAGGTGAAAGTAGGATCTCCTGAAAGAGATAGCAATTTGTTTTTTATAATTCCTTTATACTTATCTCACTCGCTTCTGTATTTCATAGTCATATTATTGGTATATTCTTCTCCCATTAAATTTTGAGTTTCCAATAAGATACTCTTTTGTTCCCAGAAGATGTAGAAATTGTTTAATAGAAATGGGAATTTTTAATTCTTTTTATTATTATAGCTTTTTATTGACAGAACATGTGCATGGGTAATTTTTCAACATTGACACTTGCAAACACTTCTGTTCCAAGATATTCCTTCCTTCTCTCCACCCCTCCCCTAGATGGCAGGCAGTCTCATACATGTTAAACATGTTAAAGTATAGCTTAAATATAATAAATGTGTATATATTTATACAGTTCTCTTCTTGCATCAGAAAAATTAGATTTAAAAAAGTAAATAACCTGGGAAGAAAAACAAAAAAATGCAAGCAAATAATAACAGAAAGAGTGTAATTGCTGTGTTGTGGTCCACCTTCATTTCCCAGCATTCTTTCATTGGGTGTAGTTCTGTTCATTACTGATAAATTGGAATTGAATTGGATCATATCATTGCCGAAGATAGCCGCTTCCATCAGAATAGATCCTCAAATACTATTGTTGTTGAAATGTATAATGATCTCCGGGTTCTGCTTATTTCACTTAGCATCAGTTCATGGAAGTCTCTCTAAGCCTTTCTGTATTCATCCTGCTAATCATTTCTTATAGAAAACTAATATTCCATAACATTCATATACCACAATTTACTCAGCCATTCTCCATTTGATAGGCATCTATTCAATTTCCACTTTCTATCCGCTACAAAAAGGGCTGCCATAAAACATTTTGCACGTAGAGGCCCCTTTCCTTTCTTTAATATCTCTTTGGGATATAAGCCCAGTAGTAACACTTCTGGATCAAAGGGTAGGCACAGTTTGATAACTTCTTGAATATAGTTCCAAATTGCTCTCCAGAATGGTTGGATCTTTTCACAACTCCACCAACAATGCATCAGTGCCCCAGTTTTCTCAAACCCCCTCCAACATTCAGCATTCTCTTTTCCTGTCATCTTAGCCAATCTCACAGGTATATAGTATTATCTCAGAGTTGCTTAATTTGCATTTCTCTGATCAATAGTGATTTGGAACACTCTTTTATATGAGTAGAAATACTTTCAATGTCTTCATCTGAAAATTGTTTGTTCATATCCTTTGACCATTTAGCAATTGGAGAATGGTTTGATTTCTTATACATTAGAATCAGTTCTCTATATATTTTGGAAATGAGGTCTTTATCAGAACCTTTAAGTGTAAAAATGTTTTCCCAGTTTGTTGCTCCCCTTCTAATCTTGTTTGCATTGATTTGTTTGTACAAAGGCTTTTTAATTTGATATAATCAATATTTTCTATTTTGTGATCAATAATGATCTTTAGTTTGTCTTTGGAAACAATTTCCTTCCTCCTTCACAAGTCTGAGAGGTTCTATCCTATGTTCCTCTATTTATAATCACATGATTTATGTTTAGGTCATGAACCCGTTTTGATCTTATCTTGGTGTATGGTGTTAAGTGTGGGTCCATGCTTATTTTCTGCCAAATTAATTTCCAGTTTTCCCAGCAGTTTTTGTCAAATAATGAATTCTTATCCCAAAAGTTGGGACCATTGGGTTTGTCAAATACTAGGTTGCTATAGTTATTGACTATGTTGTCCTGTGAGCCTAATCTATTCCACTGTCCCACAAATCTATTTCTTGGCCAATACCAAATGGTTTTGGTGACTGCTGCTTTATAATATAGTTTTAAATCAGGTACAGCTAGGCCACCTTCACTTGATTTTTTTTTCATTAATTCCCTTGAGATTCTCGACCTTTTGTTCTTCCATATGAATTTTGTTGTTATTTTTTTCTAGGTCATTAAAATAGTTTCTTGGGAGTCTGACTGGTATAGCACTAAATAAATAGATTCGTTTAGGGAGTATTGTCATCTTTATTATATTCTCTCGGCCTATCCAAGAGCATTTAATATTTTTCCACTTCTTAAAATCTGACTTTATTTGAATGGAAAGTGTTATATAATTTTGCTCATATAATTCCTGACTTCCCTTTGGTAGATAGATTCCCAGATATTTAATGTTATCGACAGTTATTTTGAATGGAATTTCTCTTTGTATCTCTTGCTGTTGGATTTTGTTGGTGATGTATTAAAATGCTGATAAAAATGCTTTTTATGTTGATATATTTTGTATCCTGCAACTTTGCTAAAGTTGTGGATTATTTCTAATAGCTTCATAGTAGAATCTCTGAGGTTCTCTAAGTACACCATCATATCATCTGCAAAGAGTGATAATTTAATTTCCTCATTACCTACTCTAATTACTTTAATCTTTTTTTCATCTATTATTGCCGAAGTTAACATTTCTAATATAATATTGAATAGTAATGATGATAGTGGGCAACCTTGTTTCACTATTTTATTGGGAATGGTTTTTAATAGATGCTACTGACAATTTTCAGGAAAAGTCCATTTATTCCTATGCTCTCTAGTGTTTTTAATAGGAATGGGTGTTTGATTTTATCAAATGCTTTTTCTGCATCTATGGAGATAATTGTATTTTTTTATTAATTTGGTTATTGATATAGTTAATTATATTGATAGTTTTTCTAATATTGAACCAGCCCTGCATTTCTGTTATAAGTCCTACTTGATCATGGTATATTATCTTGGAGATGATTTTCTGTAATCTTTTTGCTAGTGTTTTATTTAAGATTTTTGTATCAATATTTGTTAAAGAGATTGGTCTATAATTTTCATTCCCTGGTTTTATCCTACCTGGTTTAGGTATCAGTACCATGTCTGTGTCATAAAATGAATTTTGTAGGGCTCCTTCAATCCCTATTCTTTTCAAACAGTTTATACAGCATTGGAGTTAATTGTTCTTTAAATTTTTGGTAGATTTCATATGTAAATCCATCTGATCCTGGGGATTTTTTCTTAGGGAGTTGATTAATAGCTTGTTCAATCTGGGCAGCTTATATTCTTGAAGGTATTCATCCCTTTCATTTAAGTTATCAAATTTATTGGCATAAAGTTGGGCAAAGTAACTCCTAATTACTGCTCTAATTTTCTCTTCATTAGTGGCAAGTTCTTCCTTTTCATTTTTAAGACTTGCAATTTGATTTTCCTCTTTCCTTTTTCTAATCAATTTACCAAGGTTTTATCTATTTTATTAGTTTTTCATAGAACCAACTTTTATTTTTATTTATTAAACCAATAGTTGTTTTGTTTTGTTTTTTTTTTTCTACTTTCAATTTTATTAATCTCTCCTTTTAATTTTAGAAGTTCAAGTTTAGTGTTTGATTGGGGGTTTTTAATTTGCTCTTTTTCTATCTTTTTTAGTTGCAAGCCTAATTACTGATTTTCAGTTTCTCTATTTTATGCAAGTAGGTCTCTAGAGATATAAAATTTCCCCTTATTACCACTTTGCTTCATCCCACATAACTCATTGTTGTCATTCTCTTGGGTGAAATTATTAATTGTGTCTATGACTTACTGTTTCACCCAATCATTTTTTAGGATGAGATTATTTAGTTTCCAATACTTTTCGATCTATTTTCCCCTGGCTTTTTATTGAATGTAATTTTTATTGCATTGTGATCTGAACAGGATGCATTTACAATTTCTGCTTTCTGCCTTTGAATTTGAAGTCTTTATGTCCTAATATACAGTCAATTTTTGTATGTGTTCCATGAACCACTGTCTCCATTTAGTTTTCTCCGATGATCTATCATAACCAACTTTTCTAGTATTCCATTTACTTCTTTAAATTTTTTCTTATTTTGTGGTTGTTCTGAGAGTGCAAGTTTGAGATCTCCCACAATTATAGTTTTGCTGTTTATTTCTTCTTGCAGCTCTCTTAACTTCTCATTTTAATAAAATTTAATCTCTTTTAATTAGATCAATTTATACTTTTGCTTGATCTGAGATCAGGATAGCTAACCCTGCTTTTTTGACTTCACCTGAGGCATAGTAAGTTCTGCTCCAACCTTTTACCTTTACTCTGTATGTATTATCCTGCTTCAAGTGTGTTTCCTGTAAACAACATAATGTAGGATTTTGACTTTTAATACAGTCTGCTATCTGGCTCCACTTTATGGGCGAGTTAAGCCCTTCCCATTTATGGCTAAAATGAGTATTTCTGTATTTCTTGCCATCTTGTTAACCTTAGATTATGCTTTTCTCTTTCCTTTCCCCCCTCATCCTCCTCCCCAGTATTAAACTTGTGAGCACAACTTGCCTCACACAACCCTCCATCTTTAGGATCCCTCCCCCTTAGACACTCTCTCTTTTCTGAAACCTTTCCCTTCCAATTTCTGTATTCCCTTCTGTTTAGCCTATTCCGTCCTTTTTTTGCTTTTCCCCTCCCACTTTTCAATGAGGTGGGAGAAGTTTCTCTATAAATTGAATATCTCTAATATTTTCTCTTTGAGCCAATTCTGATGAGAGTAAGAGTCACACTATATTCATCCTCCCCTCCTTCTTTTCCTCTGATATAATAAGTTTCCTTTGCCTTTTTTCTCCACTCTTCTCTTTTTCTGGTACAGTTTTCTTTCCACTTCTAGATTCTTTTTTATATTATAGCAGTAAAACCAAATTATACATGTACTCTTCCTGTATACTCATAACAGAAATATAGTTCCCAAGATTTCTTTTTGTCTTTTTATGTTTCTCTTGATTCTTATATTTTGAGGTCAAATGTTTTGTTTAGTTCCTTTTTTTTTTCATCAGAAATAGATGAAATTCACCTATTTCCCTGAATGCTCATCTTCTTCCTTGGAAGAAAATGCACACTTTGGCTGGATAAGTTATTTTTGGCTGCATACCAAGTTCCTTAGCCTTTTGGAATATCAGATTCCAGGTCTTTCAATCCTTTAATGTGGATACTGCTGGATCCTGACTAATCCTTATTGTGGCTCCTCTTTATTTGAGTTTTTTTTTTTCCCTAGCTACTTGTGACATTTTATTCTTGATTTGATAGTTCACGAATTTAGCCACAATATTTTTGGAATGCATGGGAGAGTTGTTGGAATTCACAGCAGCCACCTGACAGTGGGTGCTGGAGATCCAATCCAGAATGTGAGAGGATGATACAAGGACACCAAGAGGCAGTTGGTATTCTCTGACCTCTCTGACTGAGAGGCTGTTGCATTGTCTAACCTCTCTCCTCTTCCTTCTTACTCCAATGTATCTCATTCCTAGTCTGCAACACCTGTGGAGGCTCTTGGAGAATTGACCTGTCCCTTAACACAATATTTCTTGGATTTTTGATGTGGGGATCTCCTTAAGTAAGCAATTGATGAATTCTTTCGATGTCTATTTCACCTCCTGCTTCTATAAAATCTGGACATTTCTCTTTGATGATTTCCTGAAAAAAATAATATTTAGGCTTTTTTTTTTATCATGATTTTCAGAAAGTCTAATAATCCTTAGATTATCTCTCCTAGATCTATTTTCCATGTTTGTTGTTTTCCCAAGTAGGTATTTAACATTTTAAATTTTTTTTTGGTTTTGCTTGATTGATTCCTGGTGTCTCCTTGAGTCATTCATTTTCATTTGTTCAATTCTGATTTTTAATGAAGTATCTTTCTTCATTTAAGTTTTTTTATTTATTTTTGGAATTGTCCAATTGACTTTTTAAATGACTTGTTTAAATGACTATGGATTTTTTTTTCATTCCACCAATTTTATTTTTAGGAAGCTATTTTCTTTTTCCAATTCACTAATTCTCTTTTTCAGGGAGTTGATTTCTTTATCCATTCTATCTTTTTATGAGTAACATGACTTATCCAGACCCTCTTGGAAGCCTCAGAACTTTCTTTCTTTGACTTCTCTCTCTTCCTTTCTCCTTCTATAGTTGAACCATCTGCAAGAATTTGTAGATTTAGTGTACAGAATATTTATATCATTTACTTTCTCCTCCTCATGACTACTATCACTAATACAGTTTAAATAATGGCACAATGGAAAGAATAGTCAGGACAACTGTGTTCTAACTACTACATTGTATCAGATCAGAAACTGTTTAAACTCCAGGAAGTGATTTTCTTCTTAGGGGTCTATGTTTCTTGAAAAAATTGGGACATTATAGTTATCAATCATTAAGTTTCTCTTCCTTTCTAAATGTTGAAATCTGTGCCTTCTTAAACTAAATGTCAAGTTGTCACCCTTGTTTTCCAATTTTCCAAAAATAGTTCCAATTTAGTTTTGCAATTTGATTAATCTGTGAGAAAATTCCATAATATATATCATAATTTTCTCAGAAACTCAGATGAGAATTAATTTTATTTTTATTTTCAAAGTATATGCAAAGATAGTTTGCAACATTTGCCCTTGAAAAACCTTGTGTTCTAAGTTTTTCTCCCTCCCTTCAATCTACCCTTCCTCTAGACAGCACAATTAATCCAATACAGGTTAAAAATGTGTGATTTTTCTAAACATATTTTCACATTTGTCATGCTGCACAAGTAAAATAAGATCAAAAAGGAAGAAAAATAAGAAAGGAAACAAAAAACATGCAAACAACAACAAAAAGGCAAAAATATTATACTGTGATCCACATTCAGTCTCCATAGTTCTTTTTTTTTTTTTTGGATACAAATGGTTCTTTCCATCACAAGTCTATTGAAATTGGACTGAATCACCTCATTGTTGAAAACGGTCAGGTTCATCGCAATTAATCATCAAATACTCTTGTTCTTTCTGTGAGCAATGTGCTCCTGGTTCTACTTACTTCACTTAGCATCAGTTCATGCAAGTCTTTCCAGGCCTTTCTAAAATTAGTCTGCTCATCATTTCTTATAGAACAATAATATTCCACTATACTGATATACCATAAGTTATTCAATGATTCCTAAACTGATAGGCATCCACTCAATTTTTACTTCCTTGAAACTACAAAAAGATACAAACATACTTGCACATGTGGGTCCTTTTCCATTTTTTATGATCTTTTTTGAAATACAGACTAGTAGAGGATGCTGGATTTAATAGTATGTACAGTTTGATAGCTCTTTGAGAATAGTTCCAAATTGCTCTCCAAGATGATTGGATCAGTTCACAACTTCACCAATACTGTATTAGTGTCCCAATTTTCTCACATCCCCTCCTTCATTTATGATTATATTTTCCTGTCATCTTAACCAATGTGAGAGGTGTGAATTGGAATCTCAGAGTTTTCTTAATTGTATTTCTCTGATAAATAGTAATTTAGAGCATTTGTTCATATGAGTAGAAATGGCTTTAATTTCTTCATCTGAAAATTATTTATGCATATCTTTTGTTCACTTATCAACTGGAGAATGGCTTGTAGAGAATTTTTTTAAGTCACTAATGAGATGAAAAGGATGAGGAATTAAGATTTGGTTGGGCTGTCAACTAAAATTTTCAATCACATAGGCCCAACCTGAGACCCACATAATACAGAAATGAGGATGTCATTCAATACATATGCAACACAAGGGTAATCTAAAACTAATAAACTTTTAAACATTATTTAAAACTCTGATGAAAGAAGAGCATGATAATTTACTAGGTGAAGTGGACAGTTTATACTTCAACCAGGAAAAGTTTCATTAATAAGTAGAATAATTTTGTCCAACTCTTTCAGACTCTTTTAGATTTTTCTTCAAAAATATACCAAAGTGGTTTGCTATTTTCTTTTTCAGCTCATTTTATAAATAAGGAAACTGAGGAAAACAGGAGTAAGTGGTTCACACAAGGTCACACAACTAATAACTGTCTGAGATCAAATTTGAACTCAGAGAGAAGAGTCTCTATAGAGCGATACACCAGGCACTAACTCCAGATCCAGTGTCCTATTCATCATAAGACCTGAATTAAAATCTAGCCTCAGATTCCAGAGGTATGATTCTTGAAAAGTCAAGTAACATCCCTATGCATCAGTGTATAAAATACACTGTATTTTTTATGTATAAAATAGATATTTTCCAGGGTATTATGACAATAAAATGAGATGACATTTGTAAATGTCTTTCTAAAACTAAAAGTGCTACACAAATGCTATTTATTATTAAAGAAAACTAACTTTATATATAAAGTGTGTATATATATAGCCATATATACTTCATATAAACTAATCAAGAAAGATTTGAAAAGAAGGATTTATGGCATCAAAGCAAAGTACAGAGTGCCTTGGCACAAAGAGGAGAGCTTATGTTTCAAGTCAGGACTGGATGGACCACTCTTTTTAGAACTATCTATCTGGTATCTAAGAGAAAAATTTAAGGGAAAACTATGAATTTCCAATAGGCATTTAAGGCTCAAGATATAAAAAAGAGAAAAAGATTAATGATAGCTATAAATTAATGACTTCTTATGAAAATGGTGTTAAATTGTTTACACCTTTTAAAATAAACTTTTGTTTGTCTTATTTTCATCCACAACATTCTCCTGTTTAGTATACCAAAAAAAAATCTATTGGTGCTGAATGATTGCTTAAGGAATAATTCAGGATTTAGAACTATGTTTAAAAAGTTATCACACTGTGCATACCCTTTGAACCAGCAGAGTTTCTATTGGCCCTGTATCCCAAAGAGATCTTAAAAGAAGGAAAGGGACCCACGTGTGCAAAAATGTTTGTGGTAGCCCTTTTCATAGTGGCAAGAAACTGGAAACTAAGTGGATGTCCATCAGTTGGAGATTGGCTGAATAAGTTATAGTATATAAATGTTATGGAAAATTATTGTTCTATAAGAAATAATCAGAAGGATGATTTTAGAAAGGCTTGGAGAGACTTACATGAATTGATGCTAAGTGAAATGAGCAGAACCAGGAGATTATTGTATACAACAACATCAATATTATATGATGATCAATTCTGATAAACCTGACTCTTTCCAACAATGAGATGATGGCAGTTTCAATGATCTTGTGATGAACAGAGCCATCTACACTCAGAGAGAGGACTGTAACAACTGAATATGGTTCACAACATAATGTTTTCACTCTTTTTGTTGTTGTTTGCTTGAATTTTATTTTCTTACTCACTTTTTTTATCTGATTTCTCTTGTGCAGCAAGAGAATTGTATAAATGTTTACACATATTGGATTTAACATATATTTTAACAAGTTTAACATCTATTGAATTGCTTGCCATCTTAGGGGAAGGTTTGGGGGAAAGAGGAGAAAATCTGAAACACAAGGCTATGCAAGGGTCAATATTGTCAAATTATTCTTGTATATGTTTTCAAAATAAAAAAGCTTTACTAAAAATTTAAAAAAATAATAAAGAAAGAGGAGGAAAAAAGGGATACTGCAGGATGTGGAATAGAGCGATACACTATGCACTAATTCTGACTTAGTGGGGTGATGAGAGTAAGATCAAACAAATATCTGGGTGTAGTCCAAGGAATCAATGAGAAAAAATTCTTCTATAGCAGAAAGTGAAGTTTCTAATAAGCAGGATATAAAGAACACAAAATTATGCTGATTCAGGGAACAAAACTAAGAGAACATTATACAGAATGATCACAATAATGTACATGAAAGATGCACTGGCAGATATCAAAAATAAAATAAATGTTTTTTTAAAGAAGTGCACATTTTTATCTCTTTTTAAAAAATTGTATTTAATTCACATTGCTTTATGAATCATGTTGGAAGAGAAAAAGCAAAGCAAAAGGGAAAAATCCTGAGAGATAAAAAAATACAAAAAAGTGAACATAGCATATGTTGATTTACATTCAGTCTCCGTAATTATTTTCTTGGATGCAGATGGCATTTTTTGCCAAAAGTCTATTGAGTTTGCTTTGGATCATGTAACCACTGAGAAGAACCAAGTCTTTCATAACTGAACATTATACATTCTTGCTGCTATTGTGTTCAGTGTATTCCTGGTCTCTGCTTGTTTTGCTCATCATCAGTTCATGTAAATCTTTCCAGGTCTTTCTAAAATCAGTTTGTTCATCATTTCTTATTGAACAATAATGTTCCATTATCTCCACATACCACAATTTATTCAGCCATTCCCCAATTGATGGGTATCTACTAATTTTCCAGTTTTTTACTATAACAAAAATTGATGCTACTAACATTTTTGCAGATGTGGGTCATTTTCTCTTCTTTTTTTATTTCCTTGGGATACAAAAAGAGTAGTGGCACTTTTAGGCAAAGGGTAAGCACAGTTTGATACCTCTTTAGGTATAGTTTCAGACTGCTCTCCAGAAAAGTTGGATCATTTCACAATTCCACCAACAATGCATTAATGTCCCAGTTTTCTCGAATGCCCCATCATTATCTTTTCCTGTTAACTTAGCCAAACTGAGAGATGTGAAGTGCTATCTCAGAGTTGTTTTAATCTGCATTTCTCTAATCAGTAGTGATTTAGAGCATTTTTTCATATGAATATAGATGGCTTTAATTTCATCATCTAAAATTGTCTGCTCATATCCTTTGACAATTTATCAATTGGGGAATAATATATTCTTATAAATTTGATATGGTTGTTTGCATATTTTAGTAATGAGACTTTTATCAGAAAGATTGGCTGTAAAGATTTTTTCCCAGATTTCTACTTACCTTTTAATTTTGATTCTGTTGGTTTTGATTGTGCAAAAATGTTTTAATTTAATGTAGTCAAAGTGGTCCATTTTGCCTTTCACAACATTCTCCAATTCTTTGGTGAATTGCAAGTGTTAACCACATATCAGATTGCTTGCTATGTTGGGAAAGAAGGAAAAGTAAGAGAATGAGAACATTTGGAACATAAAGTTTTGCAAAGGTGACTGTTGAAAATTATCTTTGAATGTATTTGGAAAAATAAAATCTGTTGAAAAAATAATAACAAATAAGAATTTGGGAAAATAACACCTAAATAATAGACTAGGCCAAATGGTTAAAAGAAGTACAAAAAAATCACAAAAATAAAATTAAAAAATCTTTTAAAAGGAGAATTGGCTAAAAGCAAAAGGAATTTTAAAAGTTCTCAACAGAAAAAAAAAATTCCTTAAACATTAGACTTGAATAAGTAGAAGCTCATACTCTTATGAGAAATCAAGCAACAATAAACAAAAACCCAGAGGATGAAAAAATTTTTTAAAAAAAAATATCATATATTTTATTGGATAAATTAAGAGAACTGGAAAACAGATCCGGGAGAGACAATTTTTAAAGGATTGAACTAGAGGGGTCAGAGCCAAGATGGCAAATAGGACACTCAAGTCTTTCTAAGTGTTCCTTTACCTTCAGACTACTATTTATAAAATTCAGCCTCAGAATTAGTGCTTGACTGTCAAAACCCATGAATATTGGGAGTATAACACATTACCAACAGAAAATAATCTTGAAATCCACCAGAAAATGTCTGTTTTTGTGGTGCTCAGGGATAGAATGGGGCTAGGCCAGGCGCAGACTCAGGCAAGCAGTGAGAGCATGGGAAACTGCTCACACTGAACAGATCACTAAGCAGATTGAAAAGGGGAGGAGTGTGGTCTTCGCCAGTTGAAAATTTGTGGGGAGAACTTTACCACAGTGCCAGTTACTCTGCTCTGGCAGCAGATCTCCAATATATATATATATATATATAGCTTCAGGAGAGAAGCTATAAATATAGGGGGTAAAGACTATAACCCCAACATGCTAGAGTCTCTTAGGACCTGGCCACATTCACCCAGCACCAGGAGGGATTCAGCATAATCTCAGCAGGATCCCAGGACAGACACTGGGATTAGCTCAAACGCTGACCCCAAGGCAGACGCTAATGCCAGCTGTCCCACTACTACTTCACTGCTACTTCCTATTGTCTGTTGAGGAAGCTTGGTAAATCCCACGTAGCTCCAAGAGCAGAAAGAAGACTGCAGCTTTTTTGTTGTTAAAATGAATAAAAAGGCAAAGTGGGCTTTAACTCTAGAGAATTTCTATACTGAAACAGAGCAGATTTCAAATCCTGAGGAGACTAAAAACAGTTTGTCTCTAGATAAAAGCCTAAAGGTGGATATGATTTGTTCCCCACCACATAAGGCTCTCATAGAAGAAATTAAAAAGGCTCTTAAAAGAAAGCAAGAAGAAAAATGGGGTAAGGAAAGGGAAGCTTTGCACAAGGATATGGATAAGACATGTAACTCATTAAGAGAGAGAGTGGATAAAGAAATCATCTCCTTGAAAAACAAAATTAGTGAATTGGAAAAGAAAATAATTCCTTAAAAAATAAAATTGGTGAAATGGGGGGGAGGGGGAAGTCCATAGAACAAAACAATTCATTTAAAAACTCAATTGGACAATTACAAAAAGAAATTAAAAATACATGAAGAAAATAATTCATTAAAAATCAGAATTGAACAAATGAAAATGAATGACTCAAAGAGGCACCAAGACTCAGTCAAGCAAAAAAAAAAAAATGAAAAAATAGAAAAAAATATACCTACTTGGGAGAACAACAGACCTGAAAAACAGATCTAGGAGAGATAATCTGAGGATTATTGGATTTCCTGAAAACCATGATGAAAAAAAGAGCCTAGACACTATTTTTCAGAAAATCATCAAAGAGAACTGCCCAGATGTTATAGAATAGAAGGACCTGTATGTGCCAAAATGTTTGTGGCTAGAAGCTGGAAAATGAATGGATGCCCATCAATTGGAGAATGGTTGAGTAAATTGTGGTATATGAATGTTATGGAATATTATTGTTCTGTAAGGAATGACCAGCAGGATGAATACAGAGAGGACTGGCGAGACTTACATGAAGTGATGCTAAGTGAAATAAGCAGAACCAGGAGATCATTATATACCTCAACAATGATACTGTTTGAGGATGTATTCTGATGGAAGTGGATCTCTTCGATAAAGAGAGCTAATTCAGTTTCAATTGATCAAGGATGGACAGAAGCAGCTACACCCAAAGAAAGAACATTGGGAAATGAATATAAACTGCTTGCATTTTTGTTTTTCTTCCCAGGTTATTTACACCTGAATACAATTCTGCCTGTGCAACAAGAAAACTGTTCAGTTCTGCACACATATATAGTATCTAAGGGGGAGGGGCCGTGATCACCTCCTTTTAGGTGTTTTCACTTCTTTTCCTGAAAATTCAGGGAAGGTGTGATCACCTCCTCTTGGGGACTCTCACTTCCCTGAGGGTTCAGGGATGGTGTGACCACCTGTGTTCTAAAACAAAAGAAAGCAGGAGATGTAATAGGCTGAAGCTGAGCAAATGCACTAAGGCCAGAGCACTTAAGACTAATGACCAATTGGACAATACTCTATTAATATATGCTTGGAGAAAGAAAGGCCCTGCCCACTCTCTGTGCAAGTTTGATGTGTTGTATAGGAGATTTGAGTAGAGGATTTTGTGGGTGGAATGAGAAAGCCAGAGTCACTCCTGGCCAGATTCATGTCACGATTGCTCTCACTTTATATTGCCATTCCCATTCACCTCCACAAAGAATAAAGATCAAGGACTTTCATTTATCCCGACTCCAGCTGATTTTAAAGTACCCTGGGTGCTAACGCAGTCAACACAGGCTGCCATAAGTATTTTTTGTTCATGTGGGTCCCTTTCCTTCCTTTAAGATCTCTTTGATATACAAGTCTAATAGAAATACTGCTAGATCAAAGGATATGCCCAGTTTGATAACTTTTTGAACATAGTTCCAAATTGCTCTCCAGAATGGCTAGATTTATTCATAGTTCCACCAAGCTTCCACCAGCTTTTCCACATCCCCTTCAACATTCATCATTATATTTTCCTCTCATCTTAGCCAATCTCAGAAGTGTTTAGAGCTATCTCAGAGTTATCTTAACTTGCATTTATGTGATCAATAGTGATTTAGAGCATCTTTTCATATGATTACAGATGGTTTTAATTTCTTCATCTGAAAATTTTTCTTATCCTTTGCCCATTTATCAGTTGGAGAACAGCTTGAATTCTTATAAAGTTGAGACAATTCTCTATATATTTTAGAAATAGGCTTTTATCAGAACCCATAAATGCAAAAATGTTTTCCCAATTTATTGCTTCCCTTCTAATCTTGTCTTCATTAATTCTCTAGGGTTCTCTAAGTATACCATCATATCATCTGCAAAGAGTGATAATTTTCTTTCTTCATTACCTACTCTAATTCCTTTAATGTTTTTTTTCTTACCTTAATGTAAAAGTAACATTTCTACTGCAATACTGAATAGTAATGGTTAAAGTGGGTATCCTTGTTTCACTACAGATCTTATTGGGAATGGTTCTAGTTTGTCCCTATTATATATGTTGCTTGCTGATAGCTTTAAATAGATGCTACTGGTCATTTTAAGGAAAAGTCCATTTATTCTTATATTCTCATGTGTTTTTAATAGGAATGGGTGTTGGATTTTATCAAATGCTTTTTCTGCATTCATTGAGATAATCATATGATTTTGTTAGTTTGGTTATTGATATGGTCAATTATGCTAATAGTTTTCCTAATTTTGAACCAGCTTTTCATTTCTGGTATAAATCCTACTTGGTTATAGTGTATTATCCTGAGGATGAATTTCTGTAATCTTGTTACTAATATTTTATTTGAGATATTTGCATTAGGGAAATCGGTCTATAATTTTCTTTCTCTGTTTTCATCCCACCTGGTTTAGCTATCAGCACCATATCTGTGTTATAAAAGGAATTTGGTAAGACTCCTTCCTGCCCTATTTTTTTTCAAATAGTTTATATATTATTGGAATTCATTGTTCTTTAAATATGTGGTAGAATTCACATGTAAATCCAATTTTTTTTTTGACTTTCAAATGCAAGACTCAAGAGAAACATTAAAAAGTAAACACAAAAGAGAAATCATAAGAAACCTAGTAAGTTTAAACTATTTGTGTTCATATGTGGAAAATAATACTTGTAATTTATGAGAACTGATTCATTATTAGGACAATTAGAAAGAATATATATATACATATATATATATATATATATATATATATATATATATATATATATATATATATATATATATATATAATATTTAAAATAATACAATTAAGGTGTAATGGAGGACTATCCTGGGGGGAAAGGTATGGAAGAAGCAAGTTTGGCTATATTATCTCACATGAAAGAGGAAAAACACTGGAGGGGAAGAAGGGACAGATGAGAGAAAATGAGTTAACTTTTCTTGCATCAGAATTGACTCAATGAAGAAACCTCATAGACGTTAAACTGGGTATTGATGTCTACACCTTGCCCTACAGAAAAGTAGAGGGGGAAGGGGATAATCCAAAGCAAAACATTTTTGAGAAGGGACAGAGTCAAAGAAAGTCAGAATAGAATAAATAAACATAGGAAATAGGATGATGAGAAATAAAGTTATTAGTAGTAATTGTATAAAAGAAAATTAAGGAAGTTTCTGCGAGACCTCATTCATCAAACATAAAGAAATAAATAAAATTTATAAAATAAGAGCCATTCCTTACTTGATGAGTGATCAAGAGATATGGACTGTTTTCTGTTGGTGTTCTTGTTCTTCTTTAAAATATAATAGTTCTTTCTGGGAGCAGGTTTCTCGGGGAATTTTTCTGGAGGTAGCCTTAGTTTCAGTTAAAAGTAATAATCACCCAAATACAGCCAGCTGATAAAAGTTCAGATCTTTTATTGCTTCCTCCAAAATAGCCCGATTAGCTTAGAGGCCTATCACTCAGCTTGGTTCCAAGAGCTCCCTCCACATGTCTCTGAATTCAAAGATTTGTCCTTCGGCCTCCAGCCAGCCAGGTGGAAAATGGAATGGATCTCTCTTGCCTCCAAGAGAGGGGTTGTGGGCTTCCTCCCAGAATGCTCCTCTCCAACCCCTAGCAATATTCCGAAGTAACTCTCTCTTACCCGAAGCTAAGAGCCTCTTTATATATGATCTCCCAAAGGTTGAGTCCTCCTTCTGGAGGCAGGGATTAAGGGAGGTGTGAATTTGGATATCTCATACTAAACCCTGAAATTTCCCAAATGTACTCCAATGAGTACTTAAATACTTCTTGCTTATATGAGCTCTCTAAAGGTGTGAACACAAGCATTGTTTCTATTAGTTCTACTTAGTACCTTGTTTCAGGTTCTGGCCCAAAACATCTCCTTGTAGGATCATACTGAACCATGCTAAATTAGATAATCATTGTCTCTATCAACTCTAATGACTTAACAGCTTGTAAAGATTCCAACAGTTTTCAGTCCTGTTTTAGGACTGTCTGCCTGTTTCAGATGAAGTAATCAAAGCTATCTATAGAATATAAACTTACAATTGAATAGAAAACATGCAAATAAAACAATTCTCAAGTATTACCTTATATCAATTATATTGGTTAACAGGACAGAAAAGGAAAATGACAAATGGTGGAAGGGATGTGGGAATAATGAGACATTAATGCACCATCAATAGAGCTGTGAACTAATTTAATTATTCTGTAATTTGGAACTATACCCAAAGTGCTTTAAATCATATATAATCTTTGACCTAGCAAAACAACTACTAGACCTGTATCTCAAAAGAAATAAAAAAGGAAAAGGATCTATGTGCACAAAAATGTTTTTAGAACTTTTCTAGATGCCAAATAATTGAAAACTGAAGGTAAGCCCATCATTTGGGGAATAGCCAAATTGTGATATATGATTCTGATATAATAATATAAGAAAGATACTCTCAGGAGAAAAACAAAAACAAAAACAAAAATCTTGAAAGATTTCTATGAGCTGGTATAAAATGAAATGGACTGTGTACAAAATAATAGCAATACTTTAAGATGATCAGCAATGATCAACTTAGCTATTCTCAGCAATGCATTGATCTGAGACAACTCTGAAGGACTTAGTAGGAAAAATGCTATTATTCATCCCCAAAGAAAAAAACTTATTAATATAGATTGAAGAACATTTGTTTTTATTTTTTCTTGTAATTTTTTTGTTCTATGTTTTCTTTTACAATCGTACTAACATGAAAATATTTTGCATGATTATATATATAGAACTTATATTAAATTGTTTGCCTTTTCAATTGGGAGAGGGGAGGGCTTCTAGAAGGAGGAAGGGAAAGAATTTGGAATTCACAGTTTTAAAAGCAAAAGTTAAAAATGTTTTAACATGTACCTGGGAAAATAAAATAGTAAATAATTTCTAACATGACAGTGATATACAAAAACATCCCAAAAACCACATGAATAACATGATTTTTAAAATAAAAATTAAAATGTTTCAGAGATTGCCAGATTAATACTGTCAGGATGAAAGTGACTTATTCATGTCCTTCCAACTTTCAAAATGAGTGAGGGCCCTAGACATTTTGTATGTATATGTGTGTGCATATGTATGTATGTGTGCATGGGGGGGGCATGGGGGGTTGTATGCTTATATCCACATGTAGTTCTCTTGGCAAAGATACAGGAATAGTTTACATTTTACATTTCCTTCTCCATATATTTTACTGAGGAGCAAAATGAGGCAAATGTAACTCTTCCCAGCTCCAGACTCTTACATATATATATGTGTGTGTGTGTGTGTGTGTGTGTATACATATATGTGTATATATAAAATACACACATACATAATGCACATATATACATATATGCAAAAAAAGATGTATCTATTCATATATAATTATATATGTGTGTGTATGATTTGTGGTATATGGTATTATTTGTTTGTATATGATTTGTGGTTTTAGATAGAAAAATGAGAACACTTAATTCACTAATTCACTACATTTTCTCTCTGACAAGTAAATAGATGCATCCATTTAATAATATTTGGAGATATATTTAAATGTCTAATTGTGCATGCATTAGTTACATTCATAACCTCAGACCATCTAACAAAAATTTGAGGGAACAAGAATGAATATTTTACAGTTGCATTCTGTGATGACTGTCCAGACACCATGAAGTCTGAAGTAAAACATATGTAAACAGATGGCATTCAGTTAAGAGTACATTACTCTGCAACCAGACGTTTAAAACTACATATTAAAGTTAGTATTCTTTAAAATTCATTTATAATGTATTCTAAATACTATCATAAGAAGTTTTTTCCCACTCTTTTTTCCCTGTTGTGGTTTGCAATTTTCTACTTTCTATTCATTTTCTTGGTGATTTTCAAATAGACTCTGCCCATGGCAATCAGATAGCTAATCAAGCCAGAGTACTTACTAAAGGGACATGATTTGTCCATTTCTAAAAGAAATACAAGATTTTAGAATACCCAGTGTCTGTCAGGTGCATGGCTGGATTTATATTTTAATATCATTTCAAAACTTTATTGGTGACTATGATTTTAAAGCAATACTACCCAGATGTTTAATGCTAATCATTCAGACAAAAATAATTTAAATTACTTCATGCAATTTAATAATTATGGGAATTTCTGAAACAAGTTAAAGAGCAATTTTCTATTATTAACTCAAATATGTTGCTCTAGTTAATTCATTTTATTAAAAGACAGAAAGTTGAATGTATACGTGTTATAGACTTAGATTTTATTTTCTTGGTTAGGTAAAATACCCTAACCTCACTTCCTTTGCTGAGAGTTTTATTTTTTTTTTAAGTTCCATTCCTTCTTCATATCCTGGAGGTATTATTGTTTTCAATATTGCTACTATTGCTCTTTTCTTTATTTCTTTTTTGTTAGCTTATAAACACAATGTGCTAATTATTATTAAGGGAAAAAATTAAGTCTTTATAAACATTGCTAATACTCTGGCTTTGTGGAAAATTAGCTTTTTAAGTTTAAGCTTAGCCAACATCATTAACATTTTGTATTCTGTTTTGTTTTCTAAAGATTAGACAATCAACAAAGGAAACAAAAAAAAAAATCAAACCTTGATTTATACTTTGCTGATTTCTGTGGTATAAATACATTGCAAATTTTAAAATAAGTTATTCAGCAATTTTGAATTTACCTCAACACTTTGCTCTTTGTCCCAGGAATATGACATGATAATGCTATTTAAAGTTGTGCTAAACTTCTCAATTAAAAACCTTTTCCATAGGAAATATTCAGATATCAGTCATATAAAATATAGACTCTTTTAAGTGAATTAATACCTTAATATGATTATTAATTGAAATACATGTTTTCTTTAGAATTTGATTTATTTCTTTTTGTACATAGCATTTTACTTTTTTCCATTACCAGGAAAGATAGTCTTTCACATTAGTCAATTTGTGAAAAAAAAATAGAACAAAAGAAGCACACACACACACACACACACACACACACACACACACATACAAAGTGAAAATAATATCCTTTGATCAGCATTCAATCTCCCTAGCATTTTCTCTGGTAGTGTATAGCATTTTCTATCATGAGTCTTTTGGAATTGTCTTGGATCATTGTATTGCTAATAAGAGCTAAGTAATTCATAGTTAATCATCACACAGTATTGTTGTTACTGGTCTGCTCACTTCACTTAGTATGGATTCATAAAAGTCTTTCCAAGTTTTTTTCTGAAGTCTGATTACTCATCATTTCTTATGGAATAAAAGTATTCCATTACATTCATATGCCATAACTTGTTTAGTCATTCCTTAATTGTTGGATATTCCCTCAATTTCCTTTTTTTTTTTTTTTTTTTGATAGCACAAAAATTGCTGGTATAAAAATTTTGGTAGAGTCGGTCCTTTTTACTTTCTTATGATCACTTTGACAAACATAGTAGTATTAATGCTAAATCAAAAGGTATGCATAGTTTGGGTGCCCAGTAGACATAGTTTCAAATTGCTCTCCCTAATGATTTATCAGCTCATAGTCCTACCAACAGTGCATCAGTGTCCTAAATTTCCCATAAATTCTCTAAAATTTATCATTTTCCTTTTTCTTTGATATTAGCTAATCTGGTAGAGATGAGGTGGTACCTCAGAGTTGTTTTAATTTGCATTTCTCTAATAGTGATTTAGGTCATTTTATATCATGTAATAATAGATGGCTTTAATTTCTTAATCTTAACACTGACTTTATATCTTTTGACTATTTATCAGCTGGGGAATGATTTGTATTCTTAAAAATTCAATTCTCTTTTTATTTGAGATGTTATTTTTCCCATCTTTCTGCTTTTTTGCTAATCTTGAATGCATTGGTTTTGTTTGTGCAATTTTTTTTTAATTTAATGCAATCAAAATTATCACATTTCACATTTCTCTATTTCACAAGATTCTCTATTTCTTGTTTGGTCATAAATTCCTTCCGATTTCAAATATCTGACAGGTAAATTATTCTCTTCTAATTTGTTTATATCACCTTTTATGTCTAAATCTTGTACCCATTTTGATTTTATCTTGATATATAAGTGTGAGATGTTGGTTTATGCCTAGTTTCTGCCATACTAATTTCCATTTCTTCCAGCAATTTTTGTCAAATAGTTCTTATCCCAGAACCTGAGGTCTTTGGGTTTATCAAACACTAGATTACTATAGTCATTAACATATGTTTTATGATCATAATTTATTCTGCTGAGGGACAACTTTGCTTCTTAGACAGTACCAAATGGTTTTGATTGCCACTGCTTTAAAATATAGTTTCAGGTCTGGTACAAGTAGGCTATATTCATTTGAAATATTTTTCATTAATCCCCTTGAAATCCTTGACCTTTTGTTCTTCCAGATGAACTTTGTTATTATTTTTTTCTAGCTCTGTAAAATAATTTCTTAGGCGTTTGATTGATATGGTGCTGAATAAATAGATTAACTTAAGTAGAAATAAAAGAGTGATAATTTGGTGTCCTCATTACCTACTCCTTTTAATTTATTTTTCTTCTTATTGCCCAAGCTAAGATTTCTAATACAATATTGAACAGTAATGATAATAGTGGGCAACTTTGTTTCATCTTGATCTTACTGGGAATGCTTCTTTGTGGTGGTTTTAAATAATTGCTACCAATCATTTTAAGGAAAACTCCATTTATTTCTATATTTTCTAGTGTTTTTAATAGGAATGGGTGGTGGATTATGTCAAATGCCTTTTCTGCATCTTGTAAGTTAATTACATGATCCAACCTGCATTCCTGATATAAATACTACTTGGTTATAATGTATTGTCCTTGTTATAACTTTCTGCAATCTTGTTGTTATTATATTATTTAAGATTTTTGCATCAATATTCATTAGGGAAATTGGCCTATAATTTTCTTTCTCTATTTTGACCCTACCTGGTTTAGGTATCAGCATCATATCTATGTCATAAAAGGAATTTGGTAGGACTTCTTCTTTCCCTATTTTTCTAAATTCCAATTTAGATGTTCTTTTATTTAGAATGTTCTTTTAATGTTTGATAAAATTCACATGCAACTCCATCTGATCCTGAAGATTATTTTTTAGCAAGTTGATTAATAGCTTGTTCAGTTTCTTTTTTCTAAAATGGAACTATTTAAGTGATTTATTTCCTCCTCTATTAATCTAGGCAATCTACATTTTTGTAGATATTCATTTCACTTAGATTATCAGGTTTGCTGGCATACAATTGGCCATAACTCCTAATTTTTGCTCTATTTTTTTCTTCATCTGTGGAAAGTTCAACCTTTTCATTTTTGATACTACCGTAATAATTTAATTTTCTTTCTTTTTTTGAATCAAATTATCTAAAGTTTTATCTATTTTGTTTTTTTTTAATAAAACCAATTCTTAGTTTTATTTATTAGCTTAATAGTTTACTTACTTTCATTTTTACTAATTTTCCCATCTTTGGATTTTTCAAACACTGGATTACTATAACCATTTATTACTGATTCTTGGGTACCTAATCTATCCCCAATCCTCCACTGTATTTCTTCCCCATTACTAAATACTTTTAATGATCATCCACCTTATAATATAATTTTAGAATTGGCATGATAATGCTATTTTCCTTTGAATTTTTTTTTTCATTACTTTCCTTGATATTCTTGATATTTTGTTCTTCAAGGTGACTTTTATTATTTTTTCAAGCTCTGTAAAATAGTTTTTATTTGTTTGGTATAGTTCTAGTCAGAACTATACCAAACTACCCAAAATTATTTCTGTGGAATTGTCAATTTTTTTAATAATCCCTGCATTCCCATGGGCAATTGATATTTTTTCAAATTATTTGCATTTAATTTTGCTTATCTTAAAAAACAAACAAACAAACAAAAAAAAAAAAAAAAAAAAAAAAAAAAAAAAAAAAAAAAAACTTTGTTCCTAGGGTTTCTGGCCTTGTTTTGCTAAGTAGACTTTCAATTTTATTTTGTCTATGATTATTTTAATGGATTTTTTTTCTACTTCTACTGAAGTTTCTTAGAAATGCATAGAAATACTGATAATATATGTGGGTTAATTTTGTATCCTGAAGCCTTGCTAAAGTTTTTATTTCAACTATTTGTTTGATAGATACTTCTCTTAGTATACTATTATTTGATCTGAAAACAATGATAATTTTGTTCCTCATTACCCATTCTGATTCCTTCATTTCCCACTTATTTCCAAAGCTAGCATAAGGGGAATCCTTGTTCCACATTCTAGCTTATTCCACTTGCAGATAATGCCTGCAATTTGTTTTTGATAGATGCTACTTATCATTTTAAGAAAAGTTCCATTTATTTGTATGCTCTCTAATATTTTAATAAAAATTTTGTCAAAAATTGTATTTTTTCAAAGACTGTCAACATCTATTAAGATATTTGTATGATTTCTCTTAGTTTTATTTTTGATATGGTCAATTATGATAACAATTTTCCAAATAATAAACCAATCCTATATTTTTGGAATAGATTTCACCTTGTCCTAGTGTAGTATCCTAACAAATTCCTGCAATATTTTTGTTAATATTTTCTTTAAAATTTTTGCATCATTATCTGTTAAGGAAATTTGTTTATAAATTTCTTTCACTCTTTTGGTTCTGTCTTGTTTTCAGCACCATCCATTTGTCATAAAAATAATTTAAGACTTTGTCTATTTTCCCAAATAGTTTATATATTATTTTAATAAATTGTTTCTGAAATGTTTTATAGAATTGACTTGTAAAACAATCTTGCACTTGAGATTATTTCTTATGAAATTTATTGATGGCTTCTTCATCTTTTTTTAAATGGAGTTATTTGAGTATTTAGAATTTATTTTACTTAGGTTGTCAGATTTGTTTGCATATAATTTTTTATTTCTGATACTGATAATTTTTTTTTCTTTTTGGACAAAAGTTTATGGAGTTTTTTTTTATTTCATAAAATCAGCTCTTTTATTTATTCAATAGTTTTCTAACTTTCAACTTTATTAAGCTTTCCTTTAATTCTTTGAATTTCTAATTTGTTGGTTAATTGAGGATTTTTAATTTATTTTATTTTCTACCTTTTTTTTATTGTGCATCTAATTCGTTGATCTGCTCTTTATTTTATTCATGTAAGCATTTAGATATATAAAAAATTCTCCAGATATTGCTCTGGCTGCACCCCATAAATTTTGGTATGTTGTCTCATTATTGTTATTCTTCTTGGTGAAATTATTAAGATTACATTGTTTACTTTCTAATTAATTGTAATCTATCTTTTCATGGCCCTTTATTGCATATATTTTTTATTACAGAATTATCCGAAAAGGATTCATTTAATATTTCTACTTTTCTGCATTTGATTGTAAAAGTTTATTATTTAATAATGCATGGTCAATTTTGTGTAGGTGTTATATACTTCTGAGAAATAAGTATATATATTTTTTGTCCCCATCAATTTTCTCCAGAGATCTATCATATTCAATTTTTTTCTAAATTTTTATTCACTTCATTAACTTCATTTTGATTTGTTTTTGTTTAAATTTATCTAGTTTTGAGAGGAGGAGATTGAGGTTCCCACTAGTATAATGTTGGTGATTTATTTATTTAACTCATTTAACTTCTCCTATAAGAACCTGGATTCTATACCATTTCCTGTGTATATGTTTAATATTGCTATTTCTACATTATCTATGAAAACATTTAGTAAGATGTGTTTTCCTTGTTTCTATTTTTGCTTTGTCACTATCTGGGGTCAGGGTTGCTATCTCTTGTTTCTTTTAAAATTTCAGCTGAAGCATAATACATTCTGATCCAGCCTTTTACCTTTACTGTGGTTTGTCTCCTTCAGATGTCTTTTTTGTAAATAGTATATTGTATTATTCTGCTTATTAATTCACTCTGCTATCCATTTCTATTTTATGGGAGAGTTCATCCCATTCACACTAACAATTACTAACTATTTCCTTTCATCCTATTTTTCCATGTTCATATTTTCATCTTTCTTTTCACCATGTCCTTTCTCACCAGTGTTTCACTTCTTATCCCTGCTTCCCTTAATCTGTCCTTCCCTCAATCAGTCTTTTCTTTTCCCTTGTGTTTCCTCTTTCCCCTCCTACTTTCCTATCAAAACAGGAATGTAGGGATAGGAATATTTGGGTAAAATAAACGTCTTTACCCAACTCTAGGTATTTATTTTATTCCCTCTTTCAGTCAAATCCAATGACAGTAAGATTCAAACATTGTTCATCTTCTTCCTTCTTTCATTCTATTGTAATATGTATTTTCTACCTTTTCATATAAATACAATTTGCCCTCTTCTGCCTCCCCATTTTTTCTTCTAGTAAAATCCTTTTTTTTTTTCAAACTCCTTTTTCACATCATTTGATGAATGTCAAATTATACCCACTCTCACTTTTTATGTATATGCTTTCGAATTGCTCTGATAGATACAGTTCTCAAGAATTATGAGTATTATCTTTCCATGAAGAGATGTGTAATGTTCTGGTTAGCTTTCTGGAAGTCTCAGGACCAGCCTTGATCTCAGCAGAATAATCGCCACAAAAATAGTTAGGGATAAAGTTCAAAGTCTTTATTATCTCCTTCATAGTCTGTCTCCTTTGCTTGGAGTGAGACTAGATTTCTGGAGGTCCTTCAGATGGGCCTTGGTCTCAGTGGAGAAATGAAGGAGGCAGGAGAGCCACCAGAGGCTGGTCAAGTCTTCTCTGTCCCTGGCTGTTTGTCCCCAATTTATATATATATATATATATATATATATATATATATATATATATATATATATATATATATATATTATATTTGCTTTTTTTTTTCCTTTTCCTCCTCACCACTCTCTTTCCCAAATCATCAAGCAACAGGTTAAATATGGGCCATCCTTTTAGATTTATTGTCATATTTAATCATGTTGTGCAACAAAAAGCAGAGCAAAATAGGGGAAAAAAAACATGAGGAAGAAAAACAAAAGCAAATAATCAAAAAAAGTGAAAACATTGTGCTTCAATCCACATCCAGTCTACATAGTTCTCTCTCTAGATGCAGATGACATTTTCCATTCCAAATTTGAATTGTCTTATATAACTAAAATGTTGAAAAGAGTCAAATCCATCACAGTTGATTATATCTTATCATTACTATTACAATGTTTTCTTGGTTCTGCTTATTTTACTCAGCATCACGTCATATAGATTTTTTTGCAGACTTTTCTGCAATATCCTGCTCATCATTTCTTACAGAACAACAACATTCCATTATCTTCATCTACTACAACTTATTCAGCCATTCTCCAATTGTTGGGCTTTCATTCAATTTCCAATTCCTTTTCACTGGTAAAAAAAAAAAATGCTCTGACAAAGACTTGTTAATTATATTTTTAAAATAACTGTTTTTTTTTTCCTTTAGTGGATTTCCCCCCATTTGGTTATTTTTTTTTAAGGAGTAGGGTCTTTTCAGTCCATTTTTGTGCTTTGTTTTCCAAGCTTTTTTGTCATAATTATCCTGCAAAGCTCTCATTTCTTTTTGCTATTTTCTTATATTTCTCTTACTTGAATATCAAAATTCTTTTTGAACTTCTTAAAGGGAACGCTTTGAGCTTGAAATTAATTCATAATCCCCTGTGTTGTCTTCTTCATAATTTGTGTTTGATCACCCAAATAGGTTTCTCTGGTCAGAACTCTCTTCTGTTTTTTGCTTATTTTGTAAAATTGAGCTCTGCTCTTGAGATATAGGGGACATTTGTTTCAAGTTTTTTGTACTAGAAGTCAGGGGTCTCATCACAGGCTTTCTGCACTTAGGTCTTTGGGGCTGACAGTTTGATCACTGGGCTAGGATGGCCTAATCTAGTCATGCTTTTTTGCCCTGGGTGTCAGGATTGAGAGTATTGCCTGAGGTGCTGTGGCTGAAGGATTCTCAACTGTCCTGCTATGTCACTGGCCTGTTGCAGGATAGTAAGCCATCAGTTGATGACCTATGCTGTGCCTATGAACTTCCCACTGGCTTCCCTGGATGCTCTCTGAGCTGCATTCCACTCTCCTTTTATCCAAATAAGACAGACCTTCCTTATAGTCCTTCTGAGTTAACTTGGGCTGGAAAATTGTTTCACTCTGTCTTTTTTGGATTTTGCCACACAAAAGTTCTTTTGAAGACTTTATTTAATGTTGTTTCTGAGAGAAACTGGGATGGGGGTGGGGGACTTAGGCAACTTCCTGGCTTCTCTCTATCATCTTGACTCTGTTCCACTAGCATTTGATTTCATGTAAACATTGAATACCATGTAAATGCACAAAATATTTACTTTAAGTACAAATTAGAGTCAAAGATAGGCTAGTTAATTTGGAAATGCTCCAATTAATTTGGAAATGACATCTCTTTAGTCCTCTCATTGCTTTCGATTGTTCTTTTTTCAATCCAATTATTGGTTATAATTAATTTTTTGAAAAGGTTCTTTGCAGGAAAAAAAGAAACTATAAGTTTTTAGCACAGGTCTGTTCAAAAGATAAGTAATTTTCATAAAAAAGCAATGAGTGAATTTAATGAAGGATATTCCTTAATTTACATTTTAAAGGTTTTTTTTTTTTAATTTTTATTGACTCCCAATGGAAATAAGACTGATAGTTCATTAGGAAGTTGACAATTAAAAATTCATAAGTTTTATTGAGGACAATAAAAACCATTATTTCAAGTAAAATTGAATTCATGATTTGGGAAGAGGGTGTTATTTGGTAAACTGAACATTAGATTTTAAATCAGAGGTCTTTGGTTTGCTTCCTGGTGCTGCCATAAAGTCAGTATTTTGTCTACATCTGCTCACGGGAGGACTTTGGTACCAATCCAAGTCCTGAGGTTGGGTGAGGAATGATGAGGTGGAACTCATGAAGATAGTCAAGTAGTAGTCCATTTATTCAAAAAAAATCTCATCTTTATATATATCCTATGCTTATGTAACCTATACTTACATAACTATAGGATATTGCTCATGTGGAACCATATAAACAATTTGCTATTGTGTGCAGATGTTTCCTTGCCATGTCAGCATAATTCTGCTTCAAATACAACACCAGTTGTCACACTTCCTGACTTCTCAGGAAGGCCAAGATGCCCTTATGGCAGATGGAGAGTCAAACCAGACCCTGTCAGCAGAGTTCCTTACTGGACTAAAAGGTCTTATACTTCATCCAGGGTTCCCCACTATCTGTGATCCTCCCCAGTATTTGACCTTGGGTAGTTATTTCTGGAGGAGGCAGCATTGTATGTTCAAAAAACCTATGGAGAACACAAACAAACAAAAACTAAACATTTATAACCAAGTCAAGATTAGCTAAAAGACATTGCCCAGGTTATATGTTCTTTCGAGCCCTCAGTCACTTCTATTAAAAAAAAATAGCTATTAGGTAATTTCCAGTTAGATAGATATTCTAAATCTATCCTTAATAATAGTCCACATGTAACAATTTAAGCTTTGCAAAGTACTTTATTTAAACAATCTTCCTGCCTTCTAACAATAATTCTATAAAGGGGATAGTATTATTTCCAGATGAGGAAACCAATATTCAAAGAGAGTACTTGGTATTCTCCTGCAATTATACAAATATAAAGATCAGAGACATGTGACTTAATATCTAAGACCCTAGACTTTGCTGTAGAAAGAGGTTCAGAACACTTTCTTATATAATACTTTTCATTTTAATAAATATAGACCAATTTATAATTTCAGATTGTAAATAAACATATCTTTTCCAATTGAAAAGGGAAAAGACAAATAATTTTATTCTACAACTGTATATGGATTGAATCTACTAAGCAGTAATTTTATTTTTCCCTCTCATAAATGTAATCAATATACAGATTTGCTTGATTTTATATTATATATATATATATATATGTATGTATATAAATGTTAAGATTGAGTTTGAGTTACTTTAAGGAAATATTTTTCCAAGTATCAAATACATTCTGAAGAACAAAATGAACAAAATCAAGAGAACACTGTATTCAATAACAACAATATTGTTTAAAAATGCCTTTGAGCAATTAAATAATTTTGACTGTTATAAGTAACCATCCAAATTAACTATAAAGTACATATAAAAAGACACAAAAGAACTGATAATTAAAACTTTATATAGAATAATTTTATGCATATATAAAATGTATGTATAGGTGTGTAAATACATACATATTTGTAGCTAATGTTAGCCATCTCAGGAGGGGGGGAGGAGGGAAGAAAAAAGACAAATGAACAAATTTACATGAAAATTTTGTAGTATATCTGAAAGGCTTAGAAACTGCATATCAGATTTGCAGTTTCATAGGCAATTATCTTTTTAAAAATCTATATTATTATGCTATGTTATATAAATACTTGTTTTATTTCATAATTAAAAATATTTTTTAAATAGAAGTTGTGGATCACAAAGAAAAATAACTATTATACTATTATATGGTTTTCATATCCAAAATATATAGAGAAAATACAAATACCTAAGATTAACAGCCATTTCTCAATGGTAAAATAGAGGCTATGAACAGTTTATAATAGAAAAAATAAGCTATTAATGGACATCTAAAATTATGCTTCAATTTATCACTAAAAGAAATAAATAAAAGCAATTTTAACTTTATTTCAGGTTCATTAAATTAGCAAATTAACAAAAAAATGAAAATTGTCAGTGTTTTAATGGCTGTAAAAAGACAGACGTTAACACTGTACATGGAGTTATGAAGTGATCCAAATATTATAAAATGTAATTTAGAATTATATTAAGAAAGTGAATAAAATGTCCATACTCTTTCTCCAAAAGATTTTCTCCTTACTAGTGAAGGAATCTAAAATATTTTTTAACTACATCAAAACACTCATAAAATTTGCATGGTAGCATAGAATTAGAAACAAGGTAAATACCCTTTGATGAAGGAATGTCTATATAAATAGTGGTACTTTAATGGTATATCATTATTGTTGTTACTATCGCTAATACTACTAATTACTACCACAATCATCATTACTATCAATAATAGCTATCATTTACATAATATTTTAAGGTTTGCATAATGTTGGCAAAGTGCAAAGTATTACCTCATTTTATACTTGCCACCACCATGAGAGTTAAATGCTATTATTATCTCTTTATTATTATACTACAATATACAATGCATGTAAAGAATTATAAAAAACATGGAACAATTTAAATAAATTGATGCAAAACTAAGTAAATAGAATTGGAAAACATAATACATGTACAAATCTACAATAACTTAAATGTTATACAAAAATTAACAAATTAAATTGAACATTTTATAGTTATAATGAGTCAACTTGAATCTCAAGAAGAGATAGGAAAATAAGCATGCCTCTCACTTACTTTGTAGAAGTACAAGAGAAAACTGTATTGTGAGATTTAGTTGATGTATTGATAAGTTTTAGTGATATTCTATTTTCACTCTTTTTGATTAATTAATTTATAAAACAGGATTCATTAGTAATCTATAATGATATATATTATAAGGAATTAAATAATTAAATAGTAATAATATGGAATAAGTCCAATGGAAGGTTTTAGACCCATAAAAAACATATATAGTAAAACAATTAGAAACAATTTTCTCTATTGTTAGGTCTCCTAAATCATAAAAAAAAAACCCTCTTTTCCAAACTTTAAACATTTGTGATAATTTATGGTCTGATTTCTTATATTTTAAGATGTTGAATTTATTTTGTTACTGAACATTTTCACATGATTTTTTTTTAGCAACTCTACTACAATAGGCTTAATCAGAGTACATCCCATGGCCATCATTAACTATGACAGCTCAGTTTCAAGATATAATGTATTATTTTTCTTTAAAAAAAAATCAGCAATTGCTCCTTATTAGCAACTTAGTAAAATATTAATTTCCTGCTCCTAAAAATGTCATATCTCTGGAGGAAATTGCATTTCAAATAATAAGTAAAAAATACACTCCATGAGAATTCTTCTCCATAAGATTCTCCATAAGAATTTTCAGATTCTTAACTTTTCTTACAATAAAATTACAAAGTTAAATGTAATATTTATATTTTAAAAATCTGGGAGATTGTTGATATCCAGCATTCTAAAAGCAAACTCCCTTTCTTCCATGTTATGGTATTATAATTACTATTGAAGAACAAGAGAGGGCACACATTTCCTTATTAACTTGGTTTTGGGGTAAGGCTTCTCTAAAGAAGGCTATATATTGAATTATGATAGGAACAAAGACATGACTATTATGGAGAAATTATTTTTGGGCATTATTCATGTATATTTGAGAATATTCAATTTTTGAAAAGTTTTTGTAAAGAAAACTAATGCAGACAAAATTAGAAGGCAAGCAATAAACTGGGAAAACCTTTTTGCAATTAAAGGTTCTAATAAAGGCCTCATTTCCAAAATATATAGAGAATTGACACAAATTTAAAAGAAATCAATCCATTTTCCAATTGATAAATGATCAAAGGATATGAACAGACAATTTTCAGATGAAGAATTTGAAACTATTTGTAGCCACATGAAAAAGTGGTCCCAATCACTATTGATCAGTGAAATGCAAATTAAGACTACTCTGAGATACCACTACATACCTGTCAGATTAGCTAGAATGACAGGGAAAGATAATGCAGAATGTTGGAGGGTATGTGGGAAAACAGGGACACTAATACATTGTTGGTGGAATTGTGAATACATCAACCATTCTGGAAATCAATTTGGAGCAATGCTCAAAAAATTATCAAAGTATGCATACCCTTTGATCCAACACTGTTACTATTGGGCTTATATCCCAAAGAGATCTTAAAGAAGGAAAGGGGATCTGTATGTGCAAGAATGTTTGTGGCAGCCCTCTTTGTAGTGGTCAGAAACTACAAATTGAGTAGATGCCCATCAACTGGAGAATAGGTGAATAAATTATGGATATGAATATTATGGAATATTATTGTTTGGTAAGAAATGACCAACAAGATGATTCCAGAATGGCCTGGAGAGACTTACATGAAGTGATGATACTGAATGAAATGAGCAGGACCAGGAAATCATTATATACTTCAACAACAATAATATATGATGATCAATTCTGATGGACCTGGACATCTTCAGTAATGAGATGAACCAAATCAGTTCCAATGGAGCAGTAATGAACTGAACCAGCTACACCTAGTGAAAGAACTCTGGGAGATAACTAAGAACCATTACATAGAATTCCCAATCCCTGTATTTTTGTCTGCCTGCATTTTTTATTTCCTTCACAGGCTAATTGTACACAATTTCAGAGACCGATTCTTTTTGTACAGCAAAACAACAGTTTGGACATGTATACTTTAACATATTTTAAATGTATTGATCATCCTGCCACTTAGGGAAGGGGGGAGGGAGAAGGAGGGGGAAAATTGGAACAAAAAGTTTGGCAATTGTCAATGCTGTAAAATTACCCATCCATATAACTTGTAAATAAAAAGCTATTTAAAAAAAAGAGAGAGAGCAAAAGCAAAAATTGATCTAATTAAAAGAGATAAGGAAGGGCACTATATTTTGCTAAAGGGTAGCATAGATAATGAAGAAATAGCAATATTAAACACATATGCACCAAGTGGTGTAGCATCTAAATTCTTAAAAGAGAAATTCAGAGAGCTGCAAGAAGAAATAGACAGCAAAACTATAATAGTGGGAGATCTCAAACTTGTACTCTGAGAATTAGATAACTCAAACCACAAAATAAATAAGAAAGAAATCAAAGAGGTAAATACAATACTAGAAAAGTTAGATATGATAGATCTCTGGAGAAAATGTAATGGAGACAGAAAGGAATACACTTTCTTTTCAGCAGTTCACGGAACCTATACAAAAATTGACCATATATTAGGACATAAAAACCTCAAACTCAAATGCAGTAAGGCAGAAATAGTAAATGTAGACTTTTCAGACCACGATGCAGTGAAAATTACATTCAAGGAAAAGCCAGGGGAAAGTAGACCAAAAAATAATTGGAAAATAAAACAGCAAATTATAGACATAATTAATAACTTCACCCAAGAAAATGACAATAATGAGACATTATACCAAAATGTATGGGATGCAGCCAAAGCGGTAATAAGGGGAAATTTCTTATCTCTAGAGGCCTATTTATATAAAATAAAGAAAGAGAAGGTCAATGAATTGGGCTTGCAACTAAAAATGCTAGAAAAGGAACAAATTAAAAACCCCCAGTCAAACACTAAACTTGAAATTCTAAAAATAAAAGGAGAGATCAATAAAATTGAAAGTTTAAAAAAAAACTATTGAATTAATTAATAAAACTAAGAGTTGGTTCTATGAAAAAACCAACAAAATAGACAAATCCTTAGTAAATCTGATTAAAAAAAGGAAAGAGGAAAATCAAATTGTTAGTCTTAAAAATGAAAAGGGAGAACTTGCCACTAATGAAGAGGAAATGAGAGCAATAATTAGGAGTTACTTTCCCCAACTTTATGCCAATAAATTCGACAATGTAAATGAAATAGAAGAATACCTCCAAAAATATAGCTTGCCCAAACTAACAGAGGAAGAAGTAAATATCCTAAACAGTCCCATCTCAGAAAAAGAAATAGAACAAATTTATCAATCAACTCCCTAAGAAAAAATTCCCAGGACTAGATGGATTTACATGTGAATTCTATCAAACATTTAAAGAACAATTAACTCCAATGCTAAATAAACTATTTGAAAAAATAGGGATTGAAGGAGTCCTACCAAACTCCTTTTATGACACAGACATGGTACTGATACCTAAACCAGGTAGGCTGAAAACAGAGAAAGAAAATTATAGACCAATCTCCTTAATGAATATTGATGCTAAAATCTTAAATAAAATATTAGCAAAAAGATTACAGAAAATCATCCCCAGGATAATACACTATGACCAAGTAGGATTTATACCAGGAATGTAGGGCTGATTCAATATTAGGAAAACAATTAGCATAATTAACTATATTAATAACCAAACAAACAAAAACCATATGATCATCTTAATAGATGCAGAAAAAGCATTTGATAAAATAAAACAGCCATTCCTAATAAAAACACTTGAGAGCATAAGAATAAATGGACTTTTCCTTAAAATAGTCAGGAGCATATATTTAAAACCATCAATAAGCATCATATGCAATGGGGAAATACTGGAATCTTTCCCAGTAAGATCTGGAGTGAAGCAAGGTTGCCCACTGTCACCGTTATTATTCAATATAATATTAGAAACACTAGCCTCTGCAATAAGAGTCGAGAAAGAGATTAAAGGAATTAGAGTAGGCAATGAGGAAACCAAACTATCACTCTTTGCAGAAGATATGATGGTGTACCTAGAGAACCCCAGAGATTCTACTAAAAAGCTATTAGAAATAATTCATAATTTTAGCAAAGAAGCAGGATACAAAATAAATCCCCATAAATCCTCAGCATTTTTATACATCTCCAACAAAATCCAAGAGCAAGAGATACAAAGAAATTCCATTCAGAATAACTGTTGATAGCAAAAAATATTTGGGAATCAATCTACCAAAGGAAAGTCAGGAATTATATGAGCAAAATTACAAAACACTTTCCACACAAATAAAGTCAGACTTAAATAATTGGGAAAATATTAAGTGCTCTTAGATAGGCCAAGCGAATATAATAACAATGACAATACTCTCTAAACTAATCTATTTATTTAGTGCTATACCAATCAGACTTCCAAAAAAATACTTTAATGATCTAGAAAAAATAACAACAAAATTCATATGGAACAATAAAAAGTTGAGAATCTCAAGGGAATTAATGAAAAAAAAATCAAATGAAGGTGGCCTAGCTGTACCTGATCTACAATTATATTACAAAGTAGCAGTCACCAAAAACATTTGGTATTGGCTAAGAAATAGATTAGTTGATCAGTGGAAAAAGTTAGGTTCACAAGACAGAATAGTCAACTATAGCAATCTAGTGTTTGACAAACCCAAAGATCCTAACTTTTGGGATAAGAATTCATTATTTGATAAAAACTGCTGGGATAACTGGAAATTAGTATGGCAGAAATTAGGCATGGCCCCACACTTAAGACCAATGATGGACAGAAGGAGTACACCCAAAGAAAGAACACTGGGAAACGAATGTGAACTATCTGCATCTATGTTTTTCTTCCCGGGTTATTTTTACCTTCTGAATCCAATTCTCCCTGTGCAACAAGAGAACTGTTCGGTTCTGCAAACATATATTGTATCTAGGATATACTGCAACATATCTAACATATATAGGACTGCTTGCCATCTAGGGGAGGGGGTGGAGGGAGGGAGGGGAAAAATCGGAACAGAAAAGAGTGCAAGGGATAATGTTGTAAAAAAAAAATTACCCTGGCATGGATTCTGTCAATATGAAGTTATTATTAAATAAAAGAAAAAAGAAAAGAAAAGGGAGAACTCACCACTTATGAAGAGGAAAAGAGAGCAATAATTAGGAGTTACTTTGCCCAATTTTATGCCAATAAATTTGACAACTTAAATGAAATGGAAGAATACCTTCAAAAATATAGTTTGCCCAAACTAACAGAGGAAGAAGTAAATAACCTAAATAGTGCTATCTCAGAAAAAGAAATAGAACAAGCTATTAACCAATTTCCTAAGAAAAAAATCCCCAGGTCCACGTGGATTCACATGTGAATTCTACCAAACATTTAAGGAACAATTAATTCCAATGCCATATAAACTATTTGAAAAAAATAGGGATTGAAGGAGTCCTACCAAATTCCTTTTATGACACAGACATGGTTGTGATACCTAAACCAGGTAGGCTGAAAACAGAGAAAGAAAATTATAGACCAATCTCCCTAATGAACATTGATGCTAAAATCTTAAATAAAATGTTAGCAAAAAGATTACAGAAAATCATCCCCAGGATAATACACTATGACCAAGTAGGATTTATACCAGGAATGTAGGGCTGATTCAATATTAGGAAAACAATTAGCATAATTAACTATATTAATAACCAAACAAACAAAAACCATATGATCATCTCAATAGATGCAGAAAAAGCATTTGATAAAATAAAACAGCCATTCCTAATAAAAACACTTGAGAGCATAAGAATAAATGGACTTTTCCTTAAAATAGTCAGGAGCATATATTTAAAACCATCAATAAGCATCATATGCAATGGGGAAATACTGGAATCTTTCCCAGTAAGATCTGGAGTGAAGCAAGGTTGCCCACTGTCACCGTTATTATTCAATATAATATTAGAAACACTAGCCTCTGCAATAAGAGTCGAGAAAGAGATTAAAGGAATTAGAGTAGGCAATGAGGAAACCAAACTATCACTCTTTGCAGAAGATATGATGGTGTACCTAGAGAACCCCAGAGATTCTACTAAAAAGCTATTAGAAATAATTCATAATTTTAGCAAAGAAGCAGGATACAAAATAAATCCCCATAAATCCTCAGCATTTTTATACATCTCCAACAAAATCCAAGAGCAAGAGATACAAAGAAATTCCATTCAGAATAACTGTTGATAGCAAAAAATATTTGGGAATCAATCTACCAAAGGAAAGTCAGGAATTATATGAGCAAAATTACAAAACACTTTCCACACAAATAAAGTCAGACTTAAATAATTGGGAAAATATTAAGTGCTCTTAGATAGGCCAAGCGAATATAATAACAATGACAATACTCTCTAAACTAATCTATTTATTTAGTGCTATACCAATCAGACTTCCAAAAAAATACTTTAATGATCTAGAAAAAATAACAACAAAATTCATATGGAACAATAAAAAGTTGAGAATCTCAAGGGAATTAATGAAAAAAAAATCAAATGAAGGTGGCCTAGCTGTACCTGATCTACAATTATATTACAAAGTAGCAGTCACCAAAAACATTTGGTATTGGCTAAGAAATAGATTAGTTGATCAGTGGAAAAAGTTAGGTTCACAAGACAGAATAGTCAACTATAGCAATCTAGTGTTTGACAAACCCAAAGATCCTAACTTTTGGGATAAGAATTCATTATTTGATAAAAACTGCTGGGATAACTGGAAATTAGTATGGCAGAAATTAGGCATGGCCCCACACTTAAGACCAATGATGGACAGAAGGAGTACACCCAAAGAAAGAACACTGGGAAACGAATGTGAACTATCTGCATCTATGTTTTTCTTCCCGGGTTATTTTTACCTTCTGAATCCAATTCTCCCTGTGCAACAAGAGAACTGTTCGGTTCTGCAAACATATATTGTATCTAGGATATACTGCAACATATCTAACATATATAGGACTGCTTGCCATCTAGGGGAGGGGGTGGAGGGAGGGAGGGGAAAAATCGGAACAGAAAAGAGTGCAAGGGATAATGTTGTAAAAAAAAAATTACCCTGGCATGGATTCTGTCAATATGAAGTTATTATTAAATAAAAGAAAAAAGAAAAGAAAAGGGAGAACTCACCACTTATGAAGAGGAAAAGAGAGCAATAATTAGGAGTTACTTTGCCCAATTTTATGCCAATAAATTTGACAACTTAAATGAAATGGAAGAATACCTTCAAAAATATAGCTTGCCCAAACTAACAGAGGAAGAAGTAAATAACCCAAATAGTGCTATCTCAGAAAAAGAAATAGAACAAGCTATTAACCAATTTCCTAAGAAAAAAATCCCCAGGTCCACGTGGATTCACATGTGAATTCTACCAAACATTTAAGGAACAATTAATTCCAATGCCATATAAACTATTTGAAAAAAATAGGGATTGAAGGAGTCCTACCAAATTCCTTTTATGACACAGACATGGTTGTGATACCTAAACCAGGTAGGCTGAAAACAGAGAAAGAAAATTATAGACCAATCTCCCTAATGAACATTGATGCTAAAATCTTAAATAAAATGTTAGCAAAAAAGATTACAGAAAATCATCCCCAAGATAATGCACTATGACCAAGTAAGATTTATATGAGGAATGCAGGGCTGGTTCAATATTAGGAAAACTATTAGCATAATTGACTATATCAATAAATAAACAAACAAAAACCATATGATCATCTCAATAGATGCAGAAAAAGCATTTGATAAAATCCAACATCCACTCCTAATAAAAACACTTGAGAGTATAAGAATAAATGGACTTTTCCTTAAAATAGTCAGGATCATATATTTAAAACCGTCAGTAAGCATCATATGCAATGGGGAAAAACTGGAACCTTTCCCAGTAAGATCTGGAGTGAAGCAAGGTTGCCCACTATCACCATTATTATTATTCAGTATTGTGTTAGAAACACTAGCCTCTGCAATAAGAGTCGAGAAAGAGATTAAAGGAATTAGAGTAGGCAGTGAGGAAAACAAACTATCACTCTTTGCAGATGATATGATTGTATACCTAGAGAACCCCAGAGATTCTACTAAAAAGCTATTAGAAATAATTCACAACTTTAACAAAGTAGCAGGATGCAAAATAAATCCCCATAAATCTTCAGCATTTTTATACATCACCAAGAGATACAAAGAGAAATTCCATTCAAAATAATTGTCGACAGCATAAAATGTTCGGGAATCTAGTTACCAAAGGAAAGTTAGGAATTATATGAGCAAAATTACAGAAAAACTTTCCACACAAATAAAGTCAGACTTAAATAAATGGAAAAATATTAAGTGCTCTTGGATAGGCTGAGCGAATGTAATAAAGATGACAATACTCCCTAACCTAATCTATTTAGTGCTATACCAATCAGACTTCCAAGAAAATATTTTAATGATCTAGAAAAAAATCACAACAAAATTCATGTGGAGCAATAAAAGATTGAGAATCTCAAGGGAATTAATGAAAAAAAAAATCAAATGAAGATGGCCTAGCTGTACCTAATCTAAAACTATATTATAAAGCAGCAGTCACCAAAATCATTTGGTATTGGCTAAGAAATAGATTAGTTGATCAGTGGAATAGGTTAGGTTCACAAGACAGAATAGTCAATTATAGCAATCTAGTGTTTGACAAACCCAAAGATCCTAACTTTTGGGATAAGAATTCATTATTTGATAAAAAGTGCTGGGATAACTGGAAATTAGTATGGCAGAAATTAGGCATGGCCCCACACTTAAGACCATATACCAAGATAAGGTCAAAATGGGTCCATGACCTAGGCATAAAGAATGAGATTCTTAATAAATTAGAGGATCATAGGATAGTTTATCTCTCAGACTTGTGGAGGAGAAAGAAATTTGTGACCAAAGATGAACTAGAGAACATTACTGATGACAAAATAGAAAATTTTGATTATATCAAATTAAAAAGCCTTTGTACAAACAAAACTAATGCAAACAAGATTAGAAGGGAAGCAATCAACTGAGAAAACATCTTTACAGCTAAAAGTTCTGATAAAGGCCTCATTTCCAAAATATATAGAGAACTGTCTCTAATTTATAAGAAATCAAGCCATTCTCCAATTGATAAATGGTCAAAGGATATGAACAGACAATTTTCAGATGATGAAATTGAAACTATTACCACTCATATGAAAGAGTGTTCCAAATGACTATTGATTAGAGAAATGCAAATTAAGACAACTCTGAGATACCATTACACACCTGTCAGATTGGCAAAGATGACAGGAAAAAAAATGACGGTTTAAAATATAAGCTCCTAACTATTTTAAGGAAACGTCCATTTATTTCTATACTCTCAAGTGTTTTTTTTTGTTTTTGTTTTTTTAGGAATGGATGCTGGATTTTATTAAATGCTTTTTCTGCATCTATTGAGATGATCATATGGTTTTTGTTAATTTGATTATTAATATAGTCAATTATGCTAATAGTTTCCCTAATATTAAACCAGCCCTCCATTCCTGGCATAAATCCTACTTGGTCATAGTGTATTATCCTGAGGATGATTTCCTGTAATCTTTTTGCTAATATTTTATTTAAGATTTTAGCATCAATATTCATTAGGGAGATTGGTTGATCTATAATTTTCTTTCTCTGTTTTCAGCCTACCTGGTTTGGTTATCAATACCATGTCTGTGTCATAAAAAGAATTTGGTAAGACTCCTTCAATCCCTATTTTTTCAAATAGTTTATACAGCACTGAAGTTCATTGTTCTTAAATGTTTGATAGAATTCACATGTAAATCCATCTGGCCCTGGGGATTTTCTATTTCTTTTTTTAAGATGGGACTATTTAAGCAATTTACATCTTCCTCTGTTAATCTGGTTAAGCTATATTTTTAAAAGTATTCTTCCATTTCATTTAAGTTATCAAATTTTTTGGCATAAAGTTGGGCAAAATAATTCCTAATTATTGCTCTAGTTTTCTCTTCATTAGTGGTGAGTTCTCCCTTTCCAGGTTTAATACTAACAATGTGAGTTTCCTCTTTCCTTTTAAAATCATATTTACTAAGGGTTTGTCTATTTTGTTGGTTTTTTCATAGAACCAACTCTTAGTTTTATCAATTTATCCAATATATTTTTTTTTTACTTTCAGTTATATTGATCTCTCTTTTTATTTTTAGAATTTCAAGTTTAATGTTTGACTGGGGGTTTTTAATTTGTTCCTTTTCTAGCATTTTTAGTTGAAAGCCCAATTCATTGAGCTTCTTTTTCTCTATTTTATGCAAGTAGGCCTCTAGAGATATGAAATTTCCCCTTATTACCACTTTGGCTACATCCCACACGTTTTGGTATGACATCTCATTATTGTCATTTTTCAGTGAAGTTATTAATTATGTCTAAAATTTGCTGTTTCACCCCATCATTCTTTAGTATGAGATTATTTAGTTTCCAATTATTTTTTTGGTCTATTTTCCCCTGGCTTTTTGTTGAATGCAATTTTCATTGCATCATAGTCTGAATAGGATTCATTTACTATTTCTGCCTTACTGCATTTAAGTTTGATGTTTTTAATGTCCTAATATATGGTCAATTTTTGTATAGGTTCCATGAACTGCTGAGAAGAAAGCGTACTCCTTTCTGTCTCCATTTAGTTTTCTCCAAATGTACTAAGTACTTTAGATATTGGATCTGAAGGATGCATTTGGGAGCTGTCCTTTAGAGAATAGTAGAAACCTCTTTGATTTTGAATAGGAAGATTCAGAGACAGGAAGGAAGTAGCAACTGAGATGGTTTGTTTTACCCCAAGGCTATACTGAGTCCCCAAATGTGAAGGATTTGGTCAAATCCTTGAAAATTGCATGGGAGACTTCCATAGGAAGTCTAATGGGACTTGGGTATTGGAGTAGTAGATAATCTATTAGTAGTGGGGGATATGAGGGAACACATCAGAAGTTGTAACCAGTGATTTATTAAAATTCTTGGGAGAATTGGGATTTAGAGCATCAAAAGAGAAATTTCAGTTTGTGGAGAGGGAGGCAAAATATATAGGACATTTGATTAGTGAAGGCAGCAAGAGACTGGATCCTGCCAGAATCAAGGGAATATTACACAAACCCAAACCTAAGACCTAAGGAGCTATGCAAACTCCTGGGGTTAGTATGGTATTGCTGGACATGGATAAAGTCTTACACTGCTCTCAATAAACCTCTCACATAAATAAAATTGGAGGAAAGTCCAATTTTATCATGTGGGATCAAGAAAGTGATCAGAAGTTTGAAGACTTAAGGCATTTATAAATTTCACCACCTATATTGGCTCTCCCCACCTTGGAAAAACCTTTTCATCTATTTGTCAATATTGAGGGAGGAGTTACTCTGTGGAGTTCTTGCTCAAATAAGTGGGGGTCATAGAAGACTAGTGGCTTTCCTTTTCAAAGGATTAGATGCTGTAGCCAAAGGATAGCCAACCTGCATACAAGCAGTAGCTGCTACCACCCTATTGGTGGAAGAAAGTAGGAAGCTCACCTTTGGAGGCAGTTTTAGAGTTAAGTATCACACACCAAATCAGAGGGCTGAGAGGTAGCTCACACTTTCCAGAATTATGAAATATGAGGCAATACTATAAGAAAAGGATGATCTAGTAATCAGTCAAAATCATAACCTTAAACCTGCCTCCTTTTTGTCCCCTGGATCAGGACTCTTCCCCAAACAAGAACATTGTTGTTTGGAGTTAATTGATTATCAAACTAAAGTATGAGAGGAATTACAAGAATCACCAATACCCAGAGTAAATTGGTTTATAGATGGCTCTTCTAGGATGACAATTGGGAAAAGGAAAAATGGATTGGCTTTTGTTGATGGAGATAAAATTTCCACTATTCCCAAGGGCAGTCTTCCTGCCCATTTGGTAAGCTCAAACTTGTGAATTATATGCTTTAAGCCAAGTGTTGAAGTTATTGAGGGACAAGGATGGTCCCTGATGGAAAATTTGGGAAGAAAAAAGGTTTTTAAATAGTAAGGGTATAAAGAGCTGATCCACCATACACTAGTGAGATAAGTACTGGAAAACATTCTGGGTCCTAGGAATGTAGCCATAAAACATATAAAGGGATATCAGATGGGAAATTCTTTTAAGGCAAGGGGAAATAGGCCAAAAGAGGTGGAGAACAGGAGATTACACATATAATGGCCTTGAAATCTGTACTCCCCCCCTGGTCTGCCCTCTCCCAGTTTTACCCAGAAGGAAAAAGAGAAGGCTTGATTCTTGAAGTGGTTGAGTACTTAGAAGGGCTATGGCTCCTACCCAATGGCAGAGAGGTACTGACCAAAGAAAGTATGAGACAGGTCCTTCAACAACTGCACCAAGGCAGTCATTGGGATGTCCAAAACTTATGTGATGCTGTATGACAAAATATGTTTCCCCCAGCCTATAGACAACAGAAGGAGTGGAAATGCTATTCAATGGTCCATACTCATTTCCCATAGTTCTTTCACTGGGTGTAGCTGATTCTATTCATTATTGAACAATTGGAACTGATTTGGTTCATCTCATTGTTGAAGAGAGCCATGCCCATCAGAATTGATCATTACATAGTCATTGTTGAATGTCCTGCTTCTGGATCAAAGGGTATGAACAATTTGATAACTTTTTGAGCATAGTTCCAAATCGATCTCCAGAATGGCTGGATGTATTCACAACTCAACTAACAATATATCAGTGTCCCAGTTTTCCCAAATCTCCTCCAATATCCAGCATCATCTTTTCCTGTCATCAGCTAATCTGACAGGTGTGTAGTGGTATCTCAGAGTTGTCTTAATTTGCATTTCTCTGATTAAGAATGACTTGAATCATCTTTTCATATGGCTAGAAATCATTTCTTCTTCTGAAAATTGTCTATTCATATCATTTGAACATTTATCAATTGGAGAATGGTTTGATTTCTTATAAATTAGAGTCAATTCACTATATATTTTGGAAATTAGGCTTTTATCAGAAACTTTAGCTATAAAAATGTTTCCCAGTTTATTGTTTCCCTACTAATCTTGTCTACATTAGTTTTGTTTGTACAAAAGCTTTTCAATTTTATATAATCAAAATTTTCTATTTTGTGATCAATAATGATCTTTAGTTCTTTTTTGCTCATATACTCCTTCCCTCTCCACAGGTCTTAGATGTAAACTACTCTGTGTTGTAATTTATTTATAATCTCATTGTTTATGCCTAGATCATGAACCCATTTTGACCTTACCTTGGTGTATGGTGTTAAGTGTGAGTCAAATCCTAGTTTCTGCCATACTAATTTCCAATTTTCCTAGAAGTTTTTACCAAACAGTGGATTCTAATCACAAAAGCTGGGGTCTTTGGGTTTGTCAAACACTATATTATTAAAGTTATTGACTATTTTGTCCTTTGAACCTAACCTATTCTAGTGATCAACTAGTCTATTTCCTAGCCAATACCAAATGGTATTTGATTTTTTTTTATTAGTTCCCTTGAAAGTCTTGACATTTTGTTCTTCCAGATGAATTTTGTTGTTCTTTTTTCCAAGTCATTAAAATAGTTTTTTGGGAGTTTGATTGGTATAGCACTAAATAAAAAGATTAGTTTAGGTAGTATTGTCATCTTTATTATATTTATTCACTCTATCCAAGAGCGAATTGGTTAGATTTGACATTATTTGTGTGGAAAGTGCTTTGTAGTTTTGCTCATATAGTTCCTGACATTCCCTTGGCAGATAGATTTCCAAATATTTTATACTATTGACAATTACTTTAAATGGAATTTCTCTTTGTAATTCTTAACAGTTGGATTTTCTTAGTGATATATAAGAATGCTAATGACTTATGTGGGCTTATTTTGTATCCTGCAACTTTGCTAAAGGTATGGATTATTTTTAATAGCTTTTCAGTAGAATCTCTGGGATTCTTTAAGTATTCCATCATATCATCTACAAAGAGTGATAATTTGGTTTGCTCATTACCTACTCTAATTCCTTTAATCTCTTTCTCAACTTTTATTGCCAAAGCTTGCATTTCTAATACAATATTGAATGGTAATAGTGATAGTGAGCAACCTTGTTTCACTTCTGATCTTATTTGGAATGGTTCAAGTTTATCCCCATTTTTTTTTGGGGGGGGGAGTAACTCCTAATAATTGTTGTAATTCCCTCTTCAGTGGTGGATCTTTCTCTCTTTTCATTTTTAAGACTAACAATTTGGTTTTCCTCTTTTCTTTTTCTAATCAAATTTACCAAAGGTTTATCAATATTTTTATATCATGATCTAAATAGAATGCATTTATTGTTTCTGGTTTTCTCCATTTAATTTTGAGGTCTTTATGTCCTAATATATGGTCAATTTTTGTATAGGTTCCATGAACTGCTGAGAAGAAAGTATACTCCTTTCTGTATCCATTCAGTTCTTACTTATTTTGTGATTTGATTTATCTAATTCTGAAAGTACAAGTTTGACATCTTCCACTATTATAATTTTGCTATCTATTTCTTCTTTCAGCTCTCTTAGCTTCTCCTTTAGAGATTTAGATGCTATACCACTTGGCGCATATGTTTAGTATTGCTATTGCTTCATTATCTATGTTACCCTTTAACAAGATTTAGTTTCCTTCCTTATCTCTTAGTTCAATTTTTGCTTTCACTTGATCTGTGATAAGGATGGCAACCACTGCTTTTTTTTTTTTTGCTTCACCTGAAGCATAAGCGATTCTGCTCCAGTCTTTTGCCTTTACTTTGTATGTATCACCCTACTTTAAATGTGCTTCCTGTAAACAACATATTGTGTGATTTTGGCTTTTAATACAGTCTGTTTTCTTCCCCCTTTTTATAGGAGATTTCATTCCATTCATAATTATGGTTAAAACTACTAATTCCGTATTTTCTGCCATCTTATTATCCCCAGATTATACTTTTCTCTTTCATTTCTCCCGAACCCTCCTGCCCAGTATTAAACTTATGGGCACCACCTCCCTCTTTAGAATCCCTTCCTCTCCCTTAGAATCCCTCTCCCTTTTTAAACTTTTCCCTTATTATTTCCGTATTTCCTTCTATATAGCCTACCTTTTTCCTTTTCCCTTTTCCTCTCCCACTTTTTAATGAGTTGAGAAAGTTTCTCTATAAACTAAATATGCCTCATATTTTCTCTTTGAGCCAAATATGTTGAGAGTAATATTCACACAATGTTCCTTCCTTTCCCTAATTCCCTCAAATATGATAGGTTTCCTTTGTGAGGTGTAATTACCTCTTTGTGATGTAATTACTTTCTTTTAACCTGCACTTTTCCCTTTTTCTGATACAATTCCCTTTGTACTTCTAATTCATTTTTTATATTATAACAGTAAAATCGAATTATGCATGATCACTTTATGTATGACAGTAACATAAATACAGTTCTCAAGAGTACTTTTTATCTTTTTATGCTTGAGTTTTTGAGTTCTATATTTCGAGGTCATTTTTTTTTTTTTTTTACCTCTGGCTTTTTCATTAGAAATAAATGGAATTCACCTGTTTCATTGAATGTCCACCTTCTTCTCTGGAAGAATGGAAGCATTTGGAAGAAAATGCTCAGCTTAGCTGGGTAGTTTATTCGATGCATTCCAAGTTCTTTTGCCTTTCAGAATATCAGATTCCAGGCCCTTTAATCCTTTAGTTTGGATGCTGCTAGATCCTGAGAGATGCTTATTGTGGCTCCTTGATATTTGATTTTTTTTTTCTGGCTGCTTGTAATATTTGTTTCCTTAGTCTGTTAGTTTTGAAATTTAGCCACAATATTCCTTGGAGTTTTTATTTTGAGTTCTCTTTCAGAAGGTGTTTGATGAATTCTTTCAATGTCTATTTTACCTTCTACTTCTCTTCCATCTGGGCAATTTTCTTTGATGATTTCCTGAAAAATAGTGCCTAAGCTGTGTTTTTTTTTATTTTTTTATCATGGTTTTCAGGGAGCCCAATAATTCTTAGATTATCTCTTCTAGATCTATTTTCCAGTTCTGTTGTTTATCCAAGTAGATATTTAACTTTTTTTTCTTCTTTTTTTCTTTTTTCTTTTCTTTTTTTTTTTTTTTTTTTGTTTTGCTTGATTGATTCTTGATGTCTCAACAAATCATTCATTACCATTTGTTCAGTTCTGATTTTTAATGAGTTATTTCCTTCATTTAGTTTTTTTTTTACTTCTTTTCTGTATGCCCAATTGTGTTGTTTTCTTCTGGGGGAATTTTTTTTTCTATTTCACAATTTTTTAAATGAGTTATTTTCTTTTTCCAATGCACAAATCCTAATTTCCTAGGAGTTCTTTACCTTTTCCATTTTATATTTCATGGAGTTGTTTTCTTTTTGAAATCTTTCTTTTAATGAGTTATATGCCTTTTCCATACTCTCTTGCAGAGCTTCTCTCTGCTTTCCCCATTTTTCTTCTGGTTCTCTTTTAAGATTTTTTTAAATAGTTTCTTCTAAGAAAGCCTTGTGTGTTGGGAATCAAGTTATTTCCCCCTGATATTGATTCATTGTCTATAGTGTCCTTTAGCAAGACACAGCTTCCTTCCTTATCTCTTTTAATTAGATAAATTTTTGCTTTTGCTTGATCTGAGAGCAGGATGGCTACCCTTGCTTTTTTGACTTGACCTGAAGCATAATAGATTCTGTTCCACCCTTTTACCTTTACTCTGTATGTATCCCCCCTGTTTTAAATGTGTTTCCTGTAAACAACATATTGTAGGATTCTGATTTTTGATCCACTCTGCTATCCACCTCTTCTTTATGGGAGAGTTCATCCCATTCACATTTACGGTAAAAATTACTAATTCTGTATTTCCTACCATCCTAATATCCCCAGATTATACTTTTCTTTTTCTTGCCCTCCTTCCCTTCTTCCCTAGTATTAAACTTATTGGTCCCACTTGCATCACACAGCTCTTCCACTTTAGTATCCCTCCCTCTTCCCTTTGAATCCCTTCCCCTTTCTTGTACCCTTCCTTTATTACTCTTTTTCTTTTTCCCTTTTCAATTCCCAATTTTCAATGAAGTGAGAGAAGAATCTCTGTAAAACAAATATGTCAATTGTTTCCTCTTTGAGCCAACTCTGATGAGAGTAGGATTCACACAATGTTCCTCCCCCTCTCTAAGTTCCCTCAGATATGATAGGTTTCCTTTGCTTCATCGTCACATGTAGTTTCCCTCTTTTTATCTCCCCTTTTCCCTTTTTCTAACACTATCCCCTTTCCATTTCTACTTCCTTATGTTATGTCAGTAAAATCAAATTATACATATGGTTTTTTTATGTATATCCACAAAAGAAATACAGTTCTCAAGATTTCCTTTTACCTTTTTCTACTTCTCTTGAGTCCTCTTGTTGGAGATCAAATTTTTTGTTTAAGTCTGATTTTTTCCTTAGAAACAAATGGAATTCCTCTATTTCATTAAATGTCCATCTTCTTCCATGGGAAAAAAAATACTCAGCTTAGCAGGGTAGTTTATTCTTGGCTGCATTCCAAGCTCTTTTGCTTTTTGGAATATCTGATTCCAGGCCCTTCAATCCTTTAATGTTGAGGCAGCCAGATCTTGTTCAACCCTTATTGTGGCATCTCAGTATTTGAACTGTTTTTTTCCGGGCTACTTGTAAAATTTTTTCTTTACTCTGAAAATTCTGAAGTTTGGCCACAATATTCCTCGGAGTCTTTATTTTAGGGTCTTTTTCAGAAGATGTTTGATGAATTCTTTTAACGCCTATTTTACCTTCCAGTTCTATTACTTCTGGGCAGTTCTCTTCGATGATTTCCTGTAAAATAGTATCTAGGTTCTTTTTTTCATCATAATTTTCGAGTAGTCCAATGATCCTCAGTTTATCTCTCCTAGATCTATTTTCCAGGTCTGTTGTTTTTCCAAGTTAATACTTGACATTTTTTCCCAATCTTTCTTTTTTTTTTTTTTTTTTGGTTTTTGCTTGACTGATTCTTGATGTCCCAATGAATCAATCATTTCTATTTGTTCAGCTCTGATTTTTAGTGAGTTATTTTCTTCATTAGCTTTTTTTACTTCTTTTTGTATATGTCCAATTGAGTTGTTTTGCTCTATGGATTTTTTTTTTCCATTTCACTAATTTTTTTTTTTTAGTGAGTTATTTTTTTTCCCACTTCACAAATTCTGTTTCCCTGCACTTCTTGGGAGTTTTTTTACCTTTTCCAATTCATATTTCAGTTCTTTTTCCACTTTTATCAAATTTTTCTTTTAGTGAGTTATATGCCTTTTCTGTACTCTCTTTCATAGCTTCTCTTTCCTTTCCCCATTTTTCTTCTAGTTCTCTTTTAAGGTTTTTAATAGTCTCTTCTAGGAGAGCCTTTTGTATTGGGGACCAACAATTGTCTGGAGACTGTCTGCTATTAGTTTCTTCAGGGTTGAAAAGCTGTTCTCTTTCTGTATAGAAACTATCAATCATTCTTTTGATTTTTTTACTCATTTTGTTAAAACCTGTAGGGTCTGCCTTCAGAGCCAGGAGGTTACCAGCTTCCTCTGCAGAGCAGTGAAAGGTGTATGGATGGGTAGCTGTCCTGCCAGCCGGCTACAAAAAGCAGTGAGGTACTGGAGTTCTCTGGGAAAGAGTTCCCCACCTGGGAGTAACTCAGGCCTGGAACTAGGAAAGTACCCTGCAAAGAACCCCCTGCTGTGTGAGATAACAACTGCCCTGGGGCTAGACCCTGAGCAGTGAGAGTTTCACTACCCCAAGCCAAATCCCGCCTTGGGGCTGTGGATATTAGCAGTTGAGCAGTGAATGGATTTGCAGGGACTGGAAGTGTCTGCCCAGGAAGCACAGTCTTCTGGGGAAGTTCTATTGCCCCAAACTGAGCCCTCCATTGTGCAGATTAGAGGCTGCCCATGCTGTGCCCCCTGCCGTGCCGTGCCCCCGCAAAAGCTCCAAACTGCAGGATGTGACTGCAGGGCTGTGTTAAAATCTTTCTGAGTCACTTCTGGGTTTGAGTGGTTACAGCCAGATCTCATTAAGTTCTGGCGTTTTTTAGAGTACCTTCTGCTTTAGGTTTTAATTTCTCTGCCAGTTTATTGCTTTGTAGTCAAGGCAAAACAGTTAGCCTATAGCAGAGTTGTCTCTATAATTTCTCTAGCCACAGAGATCACCCCCGCCCCTGGTCTGCTCAGGTCGCTAGCCTTTCACTTCCTGTGCTACTCTGTTCCTGGCTCCTCAGGACAAACCTTTCCTCGCGATCTTCCAGATTGACTTCAGCTGGTAAGTTGTTGTGCTACTATTCTTCATGAATTTAAGCAGTGAAGAGCTATTTTTGAGGCTGAATTAAATAGTTTGTTTTGAGGGGAATGAGAGAAGCTTACAGAGTCGTGTGTGCCTTTTCTGCCATCTTGGCTCTGCCCCTGGAAGTCCTAATGTGTGAATTCTTAAAGGTGCAAACCCAAGCACACAAGCATTGCTTCCATCAATTCCATTGAGTTATCACCTTGTTTCAAATTCTGGCTCATAACAAATGGGGTTGGTACAACGTCACCCTAGGGACACCTGGAGAACATGGAACTCTGTTCCATGTTCAATGGTCAGTTGCCAATTGTAGTTGGAAGAAGGAGCAAGGATTATTGAAATGTCAATATCTCACCTTTGTGGGGGGAGGTCCCCTAGGGATGAGAGACCAATAATATTATCACTTTATAAGAAATAGCTCAAACATATTATCAGAGGAACAATCTGCTCTATAAGGCCACTCTTGTATTTGTGGCTTAACTGTCTATATTCACCTACCTATTAACTGAACAGATCTCTTATATTGGATTAATAAGACATTTTTTTTCTTTCTTCCTGAACAGTCAAATAAATATTTAGGGATTCAGCTATATAATGATCTGGAAAGAGGGAAATGGAGTTTTGAAAACTCTATTACCCACTCTGGGGATGCAAATGGTTGGGATGACACCTGGCTTCCAAAAAGAATAGTTAAAGAATATGGGCCAGCCACTTGGGTGCAAGATGGAAACTGGGGATATAGAACCCCAGTATACAAGTTGAACAGGATAATTAAGACTTCAAGCAGTTGTAGAGATTATCATCAATCAGACAGATAAGGCACTAGATCTTTTGGCTGACCAAGATACCCAAAGCAGAGAGGCCATTTTACAGCATAGATTTGTGCTAGACTATTTGTTCGATGAAGAAGGTGAAGTTTGTGTGAAACTAAATTTATCAATATGTTGCATAAGGATTGATGACAATGGAAATCTAGTGAAAGAAATCATTAAGAATATTAGGAAAACTTGCTCATTTTCCTGTACAAACCTGGACCTCACTTTTCAATACTTCCTGGTGATCCTGGTTTTGGGGAAGCTAGCAGAAGCAACTTCTTTGGTTTAACCTTATATCATTTAGTGTTGTTATATTACTGCCTACCTGCATACTTTGTTTAATCCAATGGTTAATTAGGATATTCCAAAACTAATTATCTAGAATGATTATGTTGGAAGGGTAAACTAAAGGGTCTGTTAAATTAATGTTGTTAAAAGAACAAGGGTGGGAGCCAGTGACTCAAGAGAACTTACAGGAGGAATTAGATAAGGAATGTGAAATTATGTTACAAAATTTTGAAGAGATCTCAGTGGACAAATAAGTGAGGGGACTGAAATAGATGGAGTGAGATCTCTTAAGGCAGTTGTGAAAATTGAGTAAGGTTTCATCTACCTCAGAGTTGCAGTAGTCCTAAAGGTCCCTGGGCATTGAATTAAGGACATACCTAAGTTCCCGTCCTGCTATTCTCCCATGATATTATTTTCTTCCTACCTCCATCAAAGATGGGCAGCTATGTACCTATTGGCCACAATTCAATTTCCTGGGTAGTTCCCATGTCTAGAATGTAAGACCCTCAGCCAATGAGATTGAGGGTCGGTGGTGGAAGGGATATTTGCATTAGGGACTATTTAAAATGTCAAATCTCTCCCAAAAGTTGTCTTTCAATTGCTTGCTTGACTGGAGGGATCCCGTTTCTCACAAGAACATATAATAAATGTTCGTTTTGCTCCTGGAGATATCTTGTTTTTATTAAATGGTGATCACTCACCATTCTGAGCCATACAGAATGATTTCCTTGTTTGCTTCATCTCAACTAAAGATAAATTGTTAAAGAATGTTGCCTTTGAGTATAATTAACTAATAACCTTTGAGACCTAAGAGAATTACAAAACACATTTGGAAGAAGATACCCCTCACCCCTGGTGCCCAAAGAATGCTTTAATGCTTCATTGCTCACTTCATCAGTTCTCTTGCTCTACTCTACTTTTAAGATTAGGGAATAGTATTTGGTTTTCTGAGAAAATAAGATAACTGATTCATTTTTGCAAGACTTTGTGCTTAAGTGCTCTTATTAAATTGCTTCTCCCTATCCCACTCCACCCCTTTCATTGCATGTGTATGTTCTTAGCAGTTGCCAAACAACTCCTGTAATACTCAAAATATTCTGAAATGTTTTGTGGAAATTTTCAGAATAGCCATAATGGACTCAATTCCCCCTTATCTGAGGATAACTTGTTCAAAAGCTAAATTAGACTCTGTGACAAAAGACCAGTATTTAATACTTTAACAAGCAAAAGTTTCTCTCCAATTGCAGTTTGCTTGGTTTAACTGCAGTGTTCTCATATACAGAAAATAGTTAAAATAGGGTTAAAAAATAAAATTAACAAATACCACAAGCAATAATCTTATTGAATTAAATAAAATAAGGCTTCTGTATTAATTCATCTTTTAAAATTACTTTCATATGATTAATGCCATTTTATAATTATATAATAGTAAATTATAATAATAAAATATTGTTACGTTATGAAATCTTTATTTTCGGTCTAGATGGTTAATGTGACATTACCCTTATAGTTTCTCTGACAATTGTATTCTCAGAGTAAGTCAATCATAATTTGAATCCAAAGCCTCTAATTTGTAATACAGAATTCTTCCTATTTCACCAGTTTGTTTCCACTAAAAAACTATGACAAAGTTATCTCATTCATTTCAGTAACTTACTTGGGCATCTTTTTTGGGCACAACATTTTACTGGGAGTTATAGGAAATATAAAAGTAGTATATAGTGTAATCATTTCCCAGAAGGTCATTACATTGCAAATGGACATTTGTGTTCTAAATGGACTGGATAGATTTTAATCAACTCTTTGTGAAAAAATGTCCTCTACTAAGGCAGGCAGACATTTTTTTCTACTGCTGAAAAATTTTAGAACATTGAATAGAGGACTGAGAATTTAAGTGACTTGAACTCTGCTCTTCCTAATCTTTAGGACAGCTAGCTCTCTAGGCACTGAAATCGCAAATTATCTTTCCCAGTCTTATATAATTAAACTTGTGAAACTTTTAGAAATCCTCCCTCTACTCATTGTTTGATTTCTCACTATATACATTGAGAGCAGATCTTTTTATACTATGGGACTATAATTCCTTTCTTTTTACCTAAATATATTTTCATGTTTTATATTAACTTCATACCTTAGCACAGTCTTAGAAACACAGAATCACAGAATTTTAGAGCTGAAAAGGACAATATAAATCATTTGCTATAAATAACTTATTTTATAAATTTAAAAATTCTCAGACTAGCGAATTAACATCCTTTTTTAATAATATAAATAATTAGCAGCAAAACTGGGGCTAGAACTTCACTTTTTTGATTACCAATATAATGTGCTTTTCCTTATATTTCTCAAGAACATTTTCTCATGCATTCATACATACTTTGCCACTTAATTAGGAGACAAATTTAATCCCCCTTTCCTGTGGTATGCTTGTACTTCAGTTTTTCTTCAAGATTTTGTCAAATATGCCATGGTACTCTGAAAATTCCCTGTTCCTGACATAATCTTTTGAAAATATTCTTGGCATTTCCTCTTAAAATCACACCTTTCCCCATGCTAGAAATCAGAAAATGTGTAATGGAATATTTTCTGCTCCCTTTTATTTTTATCTCCCAGTCCTCATTTTCATTAAAAAAAAAAAAAAAACAACTAAACAAACAAAAATTCATTCAATTCCTTTATGTCTGTCTTCCTTGTATGAAGAGATAAACTTGTACATAGTGCATATTTTACTGTCATTAATAGATTCTTTTAAGAAATATTACATTTTATAAATACATATCCAAGAACTAGAGATGTGTTACAAGTATAATTCCAAAAGGAAATATGAATAAGTATTTCAGTAAGTAATATTGAAAATAAATCTCCTTATTGGGGAATATTTTGCCTCCATCTGGATATATTGAACTTAGTTATTACATACAATTAACACATAGTGTGGGATTTAAAAATCCTTATACAGTGTATGTTTTTAAAATGTGATTAGTTAACTGTTCTAGTTTACAGAAATGGAACTAGATTCCATCCGTTGTTCTTGACTCTTTTTTCATGCCAAAATTAATTGTGAATAGTTTTTAGCAAGTATTGCTTCCTGGCTTGGCAACAAAAACTACTGTTTTTAACATAAACTTTTCCAGGAGTTTTGTTGTTTATGTGCAGTTTGATATGGAGAACTTTGAAAAGAACTTTGCAATTAGGAACATGAACTTTTAATAAACTGATACTAATGTGTATAATCTGCTTAACTTCCAATTTCTCGTATGTGTGTCAAGGAGGGAAAGAGTAATGGTCTATACAAGCTCAACTATCTATCACAGAATGACAGATTGGATTGAATCTCAAAGCCACTTAGTACAACTGTACTTTTGAAATCATAACACCCAACAGGTGATATCCATCTCCTATAGGGATGGGATAGAAAAAGGACTTTTAGCTCCTGAAGTAGCCCATTTAAATTCTAAATAGCTCTAAATATTCAGAAATGTTTCTTTACATTCTGCCAAAACTTGTATCTTATTATTTTTACCTGTTTCTCCTGGTTCTTTCTCTGTGGGGTCACTAAAAAAATCCAATAGTCACTTATCTTAACAGATACAAGATAAGTAATCCCATTCCAGTTGAAATACTTGCTACATTCTTAGGAAGTCTTTCTTACAAAATGTTTCTCTATATGAAGACTAAATTGTCTTAATATGATTGCAAGTCCCATCTGTTTATATAAAGAAAGTAGAGCAGGATAAAAAAAGCATGTGTGTGTGTGTGCATACATGTGTGCACATATGAACATGTACACAATCTACACACAGATACACAATACATGTGTGTATACATATGTTCATTTACCCATATTTCTGAATAAAATTCCAAATTTCCCCCCTTCTTCCCCCTACTCCCTGCCCTAGCTGGCAGGTTGTTCAATACATGTTAAATATGTTAAAATGCATGATAGATCCAATATATCTATATATATTTATACAGATTTCTGAAATCATCCTGTTGGTCATTTCTTACCGAACAATAATATTCCATAATATTCATATACCACAATTTATTCAGCCATTCTCCAATTGATGGGCATCTACTCAGCTTCGCAAGAAACACATTTTAAAACAGGGAGAAACAGAGTAAAGGTAAAAGGCTGGAACACAATCTATTATGCTTCAAGTGAAGTCAAAAAAGCAGGGGTAGCCATCTTTATCTCAGATCAAGCAAAAGCAAAAATTGATCTAATTAAAAGAGATAAGGAAGGAATCTATTTTGCTAAAGGGTAGCATAGACAATGAAGCAATATCAATACTAAACATATATGCACCGAGTAGCAAAGGAGAAGTTAAGAGAGTTGCAAGAAGAAATAGACAGCAAAACTATAATAGTGGGAGAACTCAACCTTGCACTCTCAGAATTAGATAAATCAAACCACAAAACAAATAAGAAAGATATTAAAGAGGTCAATAGAATATTAGAAAAATTAGGTATGATAGATCTTTGGAGAAAAATGAATGGAGACAGAAAGGAGTATACTTTTTTCTCAGCAGGTAATGGAACCTATACAAAAACTGACTATATATTAGGACATAAAGACCTCAAAATTAAATGCAGGAAGGCAGAAATAGTAAATGTTTTCTTTATTGAGTCTTTTCTCACTTTCCTTCTCCTCAGGTTACTGAAGGAATTCTCCTAGGAGGATGCTACTCATTAAAAGCTCTTGAGAGCTGCTGCTGCTTCTTTGGTTTTTGTTTTTCTTGTGATCTATGTTGGGTGCCAATTGTTGCAGGAGCAATCACCTACTAGTGGCTGGTGGGGATCTAATTCTGACCAGTTGAATAGATCCCTTCATGTGAGAGGAAGATACAACAAAAACTACATTCAATAAAAGTTAGGGATAAATAGACCAAAAAGTAATTGGAACCTAAATAATATCATCTTAAATTGGGTGAAACAGCAAATTATAGACACAATGAATATTTTCACTCAAGATAATGACAATGATGAGACATCATACCAAAATTTGTGGGATGCAGCCAAAGCGGTAATAAGGGGAAATTTTATATCCTTAGAGCCTTACTTTAATAAAACAGAGAAAGAGAAGATCAATGAATTGGGCTTGTAACTTAAAAAGCTAGAAAAAGACCAAATTACCCCCCCAATCAAATACTAAACTTGAAATTCTAAAATTAAAAGGAGAAATTAATAATATTGAAAGTAACAAAAAAAAAAACTATTGAACTAATAAATAAAAAGATTTGGTTTTATAAAATAGATAAAACTCTGGAAAATCTGATTAGAAAAAGGAGAGAGGAAATTCAAATTATTAGTCTTAAAAATGAAAAGGAAGAACTTTCCACCAATGAAGAGGAAATTAGAGAAATAATGAGTTTTTTTGCCAATACATTTGATAACTTAAGTTAAATGGATGACTATCTCCAAAAATATAGCCTTCCCAGATTAACAGAAGAGGAAGTAAATTGCTTAAATAGTCTCATTTCAAAAAAAAAAAAAAAAAAAAGGAATAGAACAAGCTATTAATCAGTTCCCTAAGAAAAAATCCCCAGTTCCAGATGGATTTACATGTGAATTCTACCAAACATCTAAAGAACAATTAGCCCCAATGCTATATAAACTACTTCAAAAAAAGGGGGGGGGATGAAGGAGTCCTACCAAATTCCTTTTATGACACAGACATGGTACTGATACCTCAACAAGATAGATTGATAACAGAGAAAGAAAATTGTAGACCAATCTCTCTAATGAATATTGATGCTAAAATCTTAAATAAGATATTAGCAAAAAGATTACAGAAAATCATCTCCAGGATAATACACCATGATCAAGTAGGATTTATACCAGGAATGCAGGACTGGTTCAATATTAGGAAGACTATCAGAATAATTGGCCATATTAATAAACAAATTAACACAAATCATATGATCATCTCAATGCAGAAATGCAGAAAAAGCATTTGATAAAATCCAACATCCATTCCTATTAAAAACATTTGAGAAGATAGGAATAAATGGACTTTTCCTTAAAATAATCAGTAGCATCTATTTAAAACCAGCAGTAAGCATCATATGTAATGGGGACAAACTGCAACCATTCCCAATAAGATCAGGAGTGAAACAAGGTTGCCCACTATCACATTACTATTCAATATTGTATTAGAAATGCTAGTTTTAGCAATAAGAGTTGAGAAAGAGATTAAAAGAATTAGAATAGGCATTGAGGAATCCAAATTATCACTCTGCTGATGATATGATATTATATTTAGAGAATCCCAGAGATTCTACTGAAAAGCTATTAGAAATAATCCACACCTTTAGCAAAGTTGCAGGATACAAAATAAATCCATATAAGTCATTGGCATTCTTATATCACTAACAAAATCCAACAATTAGAGTTATAAAGAGAAATTCCATTTAAAGTAAATTGGAACAAAAGTTTTTTCAATTGTCAATGCTGAAAAATTATCCATTATATATCTTATAAATAAAAAGGTATAATTAAAAAACCTGCATTTAATATTTTTGACTTCTGCCATATGTGTCATGAGCTTTGACTGTATAAAAAGCTAAATTTTTGCCAAACAATTTGTTTCTATTGTGCTTGAGCTCTGAATAATAGATCCTTTCTGTTAAAAAACAACTTTATTCTCTATGATATGGTCAATTTGTTACTGCCTTTGTTTATGGTAGTAAGACTGCGCAAACTTATTCTTGAGTAAGTGTTAAGGATCATGCCTAAGTATGAAGAAATAGGTTGATTCTCTGAAAGTCCCCACAGCTGTGAATCATAATACACTTGAAGGAATTGCTACTGATGCAGATATTGCTTATTAATTGGGAATAAAATAAATTGGAGGCAAGAGGGAATAGGAGAGATGTCAGAGAATGTCAGTGCCTCTCAGGTTCCTTGCATTGTTATCCTCCTCTCACATGAAGGGATCTGTTCAACTGGTCAGAATTAGATCCCCACCAGCCACTAGTAGGTGAATCTCATAACAGTCAGCAGTCAATAGATGGGTGCTCCTATAACAAATGGCACCCAACATAGATCACAAGAAAAACAAAAACCAAAGAAGCAGCAGCAGCCCTCAAGAGCTTTTAATGAGTAGCATCCTCCTAGAAGAATTCCTTCAGTAACTTGAGGGGAAGGAAAGTGAGAAAAGACTCAGTAAACCTTTTTTCAGTTGAGGTAATTAAAATGGGCCAATACAATCAAAGGGCTGAACCAGGAGACTTATGAGGGACCTACTCTAACTTCAATCCTAATTCTCCATTTGTGAGAAAGTTTGCCTCCATGACATCTTAAAAGGTTCAACACCTGCTATAGTGTCTCATTCTGCAACCATCTACAAGAATAGGTTGGAAAAGATTTTGACAGTGCTGTTTCATTCCTTAGCAAACTTATTGGCCATGCTCTTGGAGGAAAAATAATCATGTTTCTATAAAACAAAATATGAGGAATTATTAAGGACCATGCCAAAGTGTGAAGGGGCAACTCACTTCTCTAAAAGCTCCCACAGATATGAATCATAACACCCCTGAAAGAATTGCAAATCAGCCTTCGTTGATGTAGATGTTACTCGTGAATTTGGAATGAAATAAATTGGAGGCAAGAGAAGAGGAGAGAAGTCAGAAAATGCGAGTGCCTTTCAGTCTCCTAGTATTGTTATCATCCTCTCACATGAAGGTATCTATTCTGCTGGTCAGAATGAGATCCCTAGAAGCCACTAGCAGGTGGCTCCCATAATATCCAGCAGCCACTAGCTGGTGCTCCCATAACAATTAAGGTCTTATTTCTCATCAAATGTCCTACTACTGCACTCATTTCTACTGTAAATGGCACATGAATAAACTATTTAATTTCCAGTATAGACATTGCTGTATCAAAAATTAGTATTCTTTCTTATATGATATAACTGAGTTGTCTATGTAATCCTATTATTAAACACACAGCAGTACAAAGCCAAATATCATTTCAAAGAATATGTATACTGTACATTATATCATTCCTCCTGTTTTTATGGTTCTTAGATCTTCCTGTCTGTAGCACTGAAAATAGTCTTTAGGAAAATGATTTTCTGTTTCTTCTTTTGAAGGTTTACATTTGATTTCATCCATTTAGAGTAGGGACATATTATTCTAGTATTCAAAAGCTCTTCTTTAAATCCTTTCACTCCATTATTCCTATATATTTATTCTCCACTCTTCATTTCTTTTCTCCTATATACAATTGCTCAATCCTGTCATTCTAGGATTGTCTGTGATTGTGATTGTGTTGTCATTCTAACACAGACAATTTATAACATGGATTAAACAGTGTGATGCATTATGATGTTAGGATGCTAATACGTTAAGAATTTATTTAGCATTTATTAAACAATTTGGCAATAACATAATGGTCACAATTGTCCTCTTATTTTTTTCAAGAATTAACATGCTGTGTATATTAATTTAAAGATATACGAGAGGGGGAGCAACAGCAGTAGACAAAATTGCAGTAGTAACAAAGCTACTAACACATATATATAATGCTTTAGGTTATGTAAAACAATTTACAAATGCTATCTCATTTGGGCCTTCTAGTAATTCTGAAAAGTGGATGTTATTATCTCCATTTTGATAGAGAAAGACACTCAGATAAGGCAAAGAATAGTTACGTGACTTGCCCAGCATAACATAGTTAAATGTTCTATCTATTTGTGACCTACCTCCTCCTAATAATAACAATAATGACAGGCCTTTGTATTCTTTTTAAAATTTGACAAGTGTTTTATATGCAATATTTTCTTTGATTCTCTTAGTAACCCAGATGCTAAGTCATTTTCTGGATATAGACACTGAAGCTCAGAAAACTAATGTAACTTCTTAATGGTTACCCATCTAATAAGTATTCAGTTGCCATTTGAATCCAAGTTATTGGGATTCCAGGTGCATAATACTATCCTTTTTTCCCACCTCTCAAATATGTACAACCAAAGCTAATTCTTCCTCAAATCAGGAAATGCAAATCTGATCTTTGAGTATCTTTCTAATTTAGGGCCCTAACGCTCTTAAAATAAGAATCTAAATCTCACAAAACTAAGAGTGGTTAAAAAAATAAATAAATTAAGAATTCTAAGTGAGGGGGTGAAAAAGAAACAATCAGATTGATCTTTGTCTATCTGTTTTTGTCTGTATCTGTCTATCTCTGTGTCACTCTCTGTGTCACTCTCTGTGTGTCTCCTTCTCTGTTTCTATTTCTGTCTCTGTCTCTCTACCTTTCTCTTTCTTTGTCTCTCTTTGTCTCTCTCTCTATCTCTCTCTGTGTCTCTATAATGGGCTGAGGCTTGAGTTGATGCACTGAGGTCCCAAGCACATGAGGCTAAATAGTAATTGGACCATACTCTATTAATATATAAGCTTGAAGAAAGAATGGCCCCCGCCCACTCTTTGTGCAAGTCCTGATGTGTTGGATAGGAAATGATGATTTTGGTAGGTGGAGACAGGGAAGTGGAAAAGGAAGGGGAAGGAGAGACTGCTTGCATTGCCATTGTGATGGCTTTTCAGCTCAGATCCCCCTCTGTTAGCTGGCTTCCTGTCGCAGCTGCCCATATTGCTATCACAATCTTTCTTGCCCATATTGCTATTGCAATCCTTATTCACCACTTCACTTCAATAAAGATTGAAGATTTTCCCCTTAACCTGAATTCCTGACTCCAGCTGATTTTAAATACGTGGTCATTACATGTCTCTTTCTCTCTCTCTCTCTCTCTCTCTCTCTCTCTCTCTCTCTCTCTCTCTCTCTCTCTCTCTCTGTGCTTCTGTCTCTGTTTCTTTGCAAACTGTTTGTTTCTTTGTTTCTTTCTCTGTCTCTCTCTATATCTCTCTGTCTCTAATAAAAATAAGGAGATGGCAATCTGTAAGTAGAAGATGGATAATTAAGGATTCTTGACTTAATCATATGATTATGTGTAATCAATGCATTTAGCTTTAAAAACCTTTGGGCTTCTGCACAGTACTTGAATCTCAACCAGGAAAAAATGAAACTGCTGGACTTTTAAGATTTAAAATGTGTTTGTAGATACTTCCACTTTCAAAGCTACTTTGGTCTCTCGACACCATAATACATTAATATTTTGCTTACAATTTTTAAAGCACTACAATACCCCTATATCCATAATTTCATTGTACACACAGAACAATCTTATGTGAAAGCAAGATATATGATTATGGGCATTTTGTAGATTAACAAAAAAATTAAAGGAAATTGGTCAAAATCTAATGTCCAATGAAGCCAGTTCTTAAATCCTAGATCCTTTGATTCTTAGTCTATTGTCCTTTCCATTTGACCACATTGCAATTCTATTGTAGTAACGAATTCATAATAGGCGGGACGGAGCCTTAAATATTTTGGAGAGTATTAAAAGAAAATAACAAAAGCAGCATCTGGGAATTCTAGAGACATTATGTTTTCAACTAATGTAGAATCTTCCAGTTTTCATGTTTTTTATTATCATGAGAATTTTATATCCATGAGTCAAATTAGACATTTTTGCAAATTAGAGAAAATAATTAAGAAGTAAACTTCTAAATTAAAAGGAGTTAAGGGAATGTGAGAGATATGTAACAAACCACATTTAAGTGAACCAAAAGCTATTTCTCATGCCTTTAAATGCATATATTTAATGGAGTATATTGAACATATGACAGCAAGATAGGTCAAATAAGTTTCAAGTTAGTTCAGTGAAAAAATATTTTCATAACTATAATTTTGAGAGTTCAATTCAGGAAAAAAAAAAAAAACCTTACTATCAATTGTTATGGGCCAGAACTCTGAACTTGAAACAAGGATTCTTACAAGGTGGTAAGTCAGTGGAATTGATTTAATATAGTTCCATAAAATTTACACCTATGATAATGGAGTATATAACAGCTAGCAAGGATTGGACAATTTCTATTCCATCTTCTGTCAGGCTCGTGGTGGCAAGCTCTCCTCCTGCATTTTGTCCACTGAAACCAAGTCCCCTCTGAGTGCCATGAGAAAGCTAGGTGAGCACTAGGTGAAGGAGACAATAAAAATGTTTGGACTTTAACACCTGGCTAGTCTCCTGGTGATTGATCTACTGAAAAGAAGGCTTTTTCCAGGAACTCCCAGAAAACCAAAGAAGAACATTACAATCAATAATGTTATTAGATGGATTGTCTGTACTAATAAATCAGCTCTTATTGGACACCAAAAAGTAGAAGGTTAAAAAAGAAAAGTCTGTTAAAAATAGCTGGATTATGTAGATGTGTGTTGTAGCATTGTTTTTCAAACTCCAATCTGCAGAATGATCCTGCCCACAATCTTACTTTTACTGGTCTGTTACAGTCATTACCCAAAGGATCAAAGACTGCAAAAATTCAGATCTCAGCAGTATAAATAGGGTATTTCTCAGAAGTCTTTTTTAGTCTCATATCTCTATTTCTAGCTTGCCACAAATGCTACTTCATCTTAAGTTTTCCTCCACCAGAAATTTTTTTTTAATAAATTATATGAGGGTTGGTTCCCTTTTGTTTATTTTTGTTTCTTTTTTATGAATAGAAGAGACATTTTGTTTTGCAAATAATCACACAGAATGTACATGGATTAATTCCAAATAAAGCTCTTCATGTATAATCATATTGTAGAGGGTTCAAAGTGCATTTGTATTGGCATGATTGATGAATTTCATTAAGGGCTTCTAATAGAAAATGCTAACAAAAAACAGTCAACCACATCTATGCTGTTATATGGCTATGGATAAGCTAATAGATAGATTCAGTGGCCTTAATAGGTGTAGTATAATATTGTAAAACACAAGCAAAAAAAAAAAAAAAGATTGTTAGCTATTAGTAATCATTTCTTTAGATGTCTATTAAATGTAGCACAGAAAGAAAATGTCATCCTCCATTTAGCAGTTGTATATTCCTTGCATAATGACAGAATTTAAGCGCAATATCATCTTCCAATGAGTTCATTGAAGTGTCAGTGGAATTGAAATTTTTTTCCTCCCAAGTTGTTAAAACATACATTTCTTTGAGATCAGAATTGTAATCTTTCCTTCAGATTATTCTCCACATATGGTTGCCCTCATTTAAATGTAAAGTTGATCTAGCTCCAGGGCCTAAAGACCATATTAAGTTTACAATGTATCCAGATTGAAGCACTAAAAACATTGTGATGGCAATTTTACCATGGAAATTATGAAAGATGACAGCTGATTGGCTGCTGGAGATTCCAAAGTGCTCTTCATTTAATGCAGTTGTATGGATTTTAAATTATTTGCAGACATTTTAAAAGTCTGTATACTTACAAAAGCTTAAATTAGAGCACTGTGCTTAGTATTGTTCAGTAATATCCAATTCTTCATGACTCTGTGGACCATACTTATGTCCATGGAGTTTTCGTTTGTTTGTTTTGGTTTTGTTTTGTTTTGGTAAAGATGGTGGAGTGGTTTGACAATCCTTTTCTAGTAGATTAAGACAAACAGGACTTAACTTGTCCAGTATTATACATTTTGCCGATTGTTATACAGCTAGCAAATGTCAGAGGCTTTATCTGAATTCAGGTCTTATTGACATCAGGCTCAGATCTCTATCCAGTAGGACATCTAGTAGTCCCACAGCATTTATTACAGTCCTCTAATATTTTATCCTAATGCTTATTTATGACATGAAAGTGGCAATCCTAACAAGTTCTAATAGATTTTAATTTAAAATGATTCAAGTATGAAACTCACTGATAAAATTTATGTTTGCCATTCAAAGACCAAATTAGCTATGCTTAGGAAAAATCAGTACCATCATAACATAATTAGCAACAAAATAATATATTTTTATATAACATAAAAAAATAAATAATTGAAAATAATGCAAAACCCTATATTGGTTTAGCAATGGATGAAGGTGCTGCAGCCTATATCAATAGAGAGAGTGTGCCAGTATGAAAATTCACATCAGTGAAACATGAGCTAGATATTTTGGTTTCATAAAATTAGAAAAAGGTTTCCAATTGGCACAGTGGATAGAGCACTGAGCCTACAATCAGGAAGACTTGAGTTTAAATTCAGACTCACACACTTATGACAGTATGACCTAGATAACACTCTTAACCTTTATCTGTTTTAGAGCTGTTGATTATAATAAAAAAAATGTTTTAGTTGTTTGTGTAGTAATGAAATCAACTAGCTGTGCTTGAACATATTCCGTACTTATAAGAATGAAAGCTCTCCAAAGGTAAGAAGGATTTATTGTAGAAATGTAGAAAACACAATCGCTAATTGATAAATTGACATTCTTAAAATTATTATTTTTAAATCTGGGGAGTTTACACTGAAAAAAAGACCAGAAAATTAAACTCTGGTGAAATTCAACCATTAATGGTAATACTACACTAACAAAGTTAATGTATTCATCTTTCCTTTCTTATAATAATTAACTACACTTAAGGAACATATGTATTTTATAGGGTTTTTGTTTTCTTGTTTTTTCAAAGGTGTGAATTGTGTGTAAATGAAATATATAAAAGAATATAATCCCATACACCAAAGGATTGTAAATGTCCTTTCCCTGTACACTTACATATAGCTATTGTTCATTTTTTATATGACATTTTATCTCTTCAAGGCTTCCCTTGAGTGATTCATTTATTATATTTATAGAAATATAGAATAGTAGAGATACAAAGGAACCTCGGATGTCATTTTATATAAGGCTTACTTGGACAGAAATTCTCAGTACAATATTCCTGACAAATGGTCATCCAAATCACTTGGAAGAATACTGGTACTGAGGAATTCACTCCCTCCAGACACAGCTCGTGCTACTTTGGGACAATTCTTTGCAACTAACTTCTTGTATCTGTGAATGCAATGCACTGGAAGTCTAATACTTTTTTCAACTGACATATATGAATAGAAAATGATCATACCATATCCTCCAGAGGGCTTGTCTTTTTTCATTTCAGCTATCTTTTAATCCATACTTTTATGTTCTTTTACTTATCTTGTCACATTGTTTTTTCAGTTAATTTTCATTTATATTTAGTATTAATATCACTTTGATTATTTTTCATTTAAATCAGTTCACATTCTTTTGCCCTTAATTCTCTGAAATCCCATATTTATTTTTTCCTATTGCACAATACAATTTTATTATTTTGATATGTGTTTTGCCTATAGCACCCCAATCAATGAGTACTCATATTGTTTTTAGTTCTTTGCTACTGAAAAAAAAAAAGTTGCTATAAATATTGTAGTTTTGTTTTTATCTTCATCTTCCTTGATGTTTGGGACAAATAATTATTTCTTTTCATAGTTATGTATTCCTGAAATATGATTAAAGCATATCTTGACAAAGTGTTCTTAAAGATTATTTCTGCTAGTGATCTTTGGATTCTTCATATTTTTGCATTGCTATCTTTTTGATTTATTTCAATTAATGTATTCAATTAATTTATTTCAATTAATTGCTTTCAGTGGAGGAATGCAGGAGGCAGGAGAGCCTCCAGGAGGCTGGTTAAGTCTTCTCTGTCTCTGGCTGCATTTGTCCCCAATTGATAAACTCTATTACAATTAGGTCATTACAGATTTTATCTTGGGGGGGAGGGGGGGACAGAGACAAGATGGCGGAGAAGGCACACACGACTTTCTAAGCTCCTCTCATTCCCCTCATAACCAACTATTTAATCCAGCCTCAAAAATAACTTTTCACTTCTTAAATTCATGAACATTAGAAGCACTACAATTTACCAGCCGAAGTCAATCTGCAAGATCACGAGGAAAGATTTGTCCTGAGGGGCCAGGAACAGACTAGCACAGGCAGCGAGAGAGTAGCATCCTGAGCAGACCAGGGGCGGGGGTGATCTCTGTGGCTAGAGAAGTTATAGAGACAACTCTGCTATAGGCTAACTGCTCTGCCTTGACTACAAAGCAGTAAACTGGCAGAGAAATTAAAGCCTAAAACAGAGGGAACTCTAAAAAAAAATGCCAGAACCTAATGAGATCTGGTTGTAACCACTCAAACCCGGAAATGACTCAGGCAGACTGTAACCCAGCCCTGCAGCCACATCCTGCAGTTTGGGGCTTTTGCAGGGGGCAGTTATAAATCAGCACAGCAGGGGGGCACAGCCTGGACAGCCTCTAATCTGCACAGTGGAGGGCTCAGCTTGGGGAAATAGAACTTCCCCAGCAGACTGTGCTTCCTGGGCAGACACATTCAGTCCCTGCAAATCCATTCACTGCTCAGTTGCTAACACCTACAGCCCCAGGGCAGGCTTTGGCTTGGGGTAGTGAAACTCACTGCTCAGCTGTTTAGCCCCAGGGCAGTCGTTATCTCACACAGCTGGGATTCCTTGCAGGAACTTTCCCAGCTCCACCCTGCAGGCCTGAGTTACTCCCGGGTAGGGAACTCTTTCCCAGAGCACTCCAGTAGCTCGCTGCTTTTTGTAGCCAGCTGGCAGGACAGCTACCCGTTCATACACCTTTCACTGCCCTGCAGAGGAATCTGGTAACCTCTTGGCTCTGAAGGCAGACCCTACAGGCTTTAACAAAATGAGTAAAAAAATCAAAAGAATGATTGATAGTTTCTATACAGAAAGAGAACAGCTTTTCACCCCTGAAGAGACAGTCTCCAGACAATTGTTGGTCTCCAATACAAAAGGCTCTCCTAAAAGAAATTGTTAAAAACCTTAAAAGAGAACTAAAAGAAAAATGGGGAAAGGAAAGAGAGGCTTTGCAAGAGAGCAACAACTTCCTAAAATGTGAATTGGAAAAGATAAAAAACTCCCAAGAAGTGCAGGGAAACAGAATTTGCGAATTGGAAAAAGAAAATAACTCACTTAAAAAAAATTAGTGAAATGGAAAAAATTTCCATAGAGCAAAACAACTCAAATGGACATATACAAAAAGAAGTTAAAAAAAAGCTACCATGTTTCCCCAATAATAAGACACTGTCTTATTATTTTTTTGGACAGAAAAACACCAGAGGGCTTACATTCAGGGGAGGGCTTATTTTAATGAACATTGACAGCAATATTAATAAACAGGTAAATGTGAACAAAAAAATACCTTTATTCAATAATGATCATGTCATCTTCTTCAACAACATTGTCTTAAGTGCCCATATCCTGAATTCCATCCTGAATGTCTTGCGCCTCTATTTCCTTCAGAAGAAGTGGACCCAATATGTCATATCCAGCAATATAGCTCTCTTTAAATGAACATGTCTTGTCCAGATAACCTGCTTGTAATGCCTTGGCAACACAGCTGTCAGTAATTTTATCCCATGACTTCTTCACCCAAGTCACAACTTCTTGCAGATAGGGCTTCAGAAAGTTTCCATGCAGATTTCTTTCCATTCTATTTTCAATGTAGTCATTGACTTCCATGCGCAAATGGTCCTTGAATGGCTTGTTTATTGCAATATCAAGGGTCTGGAGATAGGCAGTCATTCCTGCAGGAATCATTATTGATCTATTCTTCTCTCTGCAAGGAAGTTCTTCATTTCTTTAGTGTGGTGAGTGCTGGTTGAATCCCAGATTATCAGACTTCTTTGGTTACCTCGCATAACAAGTGGCAGCATTAAATCAACCCACTTTCTTATAATGGCTTGTGTACACCAGGCTTTTTTGGTTTCAAGAACGTAAATGCCTGATACACATTCAATCTTATCTTTCTTGCCCTTACTGATGATTAGAGGTGTGGCTTTCTTTACATCCAAACAAATTGTCAAAACACAGATGACCTATGAAGACAGAATAATAAAATTATGACCATCAGTCCTTCTTTTCACTCCATCATGCCCCTCAATAATGTTTTAACCCCATCATGCTCCCTGAGTGCTCCTTCTATCCTCCATCATGCCCCCTGAGTTCTTCTTTTATTCTCCATCATGCCCCTTTTATCCTCCATAATGCCCCCTCACATCCGCTTACATACTGGGTTTTATGTTGTCCTGCCTCAGCTCTCCTCCATGGCACTGCTTTCAATGGCGCCAGCAAGCAAGTCACAGGGGAAGAACAGGATAATGTGCTCACTGCTGCAACTCTGATTAGATGCAGCTTGGAGTGCGGCGTGCGTTTCACCCAGAGTTGGGGGAGGAGAACGGTGCATACAGAGGGTACCGTAATGTAGCGTGTAGCACAGGGGATCACCTTCACTACAGTAGCAATCTCAATAGGGTTTATTTTCAGGGGAGGGTTATTTTAGAGGAATCTTACACAGTAAGGGGAGGGCTTATTTTTAGGATAGGTCTTATTATCGGGGAAACATGGTAATGAAGAAAAGAACTCACTAAAAACACAGAACTGAACAAATAGAAATGACTGATTAATTGAGACATCAAGAATCATTCAAGCAAAAAAAAAAAAAAAGAAGAAGAAAAAAAGAAAAGAAAAGAAAGATTGGAAAAAAATGTCAAATACTTACTTGGAAAAACAACAGATCTGGAAAATAGATCTAGGAGAGACAAGCTGAGGATCACTGCACTACCCAAAAACTATGATGAAAAAAGGAGCCAAGATACTATTTTACAGGAAATCATCAAAGAGAACTGCCCAGAAGTAATAGAATCAGAAGGGAAAATAGGCGTTGAAAGAATTCATCGAACACCTTCTGAAAAAGACCCTAAAATAAAGACTCTGAGGAATATTATGGCCAAACTTCAGAATTTTCAGACTAAAGAAAAAATTTTACAAGCAGCCAGGTAAAAACAGTTCAAATACCGAGATGCCACAATAAGGGTCACACAAGATCTGGCTGCCTCAGCATTAAAGGATCGAAGGGCCTGGAATCAGATTTTCCAAAAGGCAAAAGAGCTTGGAATGCAGCCAAGAATAAACTACCCTGCTAAGCTGAGTATTTTTTTCCATGGAAGAAGATGGACATTAAATGAAATAGAGGAATTCCATCTGTTTCTAAGGAAAAAAAAAAAAAAACAGACTTAAACAAGACATTTGATCTCCAACAACAGGACTCAAGAGAAGTAGAAAAAGGTAAAAGGAACTCTTGAGAACTGTATTTCTGTTGTGGACATATATAAAAACTATATGTATAATTTGATTTTACTGATATAACATTAAAAAGGGAAGTAGAAATGGAAAGGGGATAGTGTCAGAAAAAGGGAAGAAGGGAGATAAAAAGAGGAAAACTACATGTGACGATGAGGCAAAGGAAACCTATCATATATGAGGGAACTTAGAGAGGAGAAGGAACATTGTGTGAATCCTGTTCTCATCACAATTGGCTCAAAGAGGAAATAATTGACATACGTTATTTACAGAGATTCCTCTCTCACTTCATTAAAAATTGGGAGAGGAAAAGGGAGAAGGAAAAAGAGTAATAAGGGAAGGGTACAAGAAAGGGGAAGGGATTCAAAGGGAGGAGAGAGAGATACTAAAGAGGGAGAGCTGCGTGACGTAAGTGGGAACAATAAGTTTAATACTAGGGAAGAAGGCAAGGAGGGCAAGAAAAAAAATTATAATCTGGGGATACTAGGATGGCAGGAAATACAGAATTAGTCATTTCAACTGTAAATGTGAATGGGATGAACTCTCCCATAAAGAGGTGGCAGATAGCAGACTGGATCAAAAGTCAGAACCCTACAATCTGTTGTTTACAGGAAACACATTTTAAACAGGGGGGATACATACAGAATAAAGGTAAAAGGCTAGAGCAGAATCTATTATGCTTCACGTGAAGTCAAAAAAGCAAGGGTAGCCATCCTTATCTCAGATCAAGCAAAAGCAAAGATTGATCTAATTAAAAGAGATAAAGAAGGAAACTATATCTTGCTAAAGGGTACTATAGGCAATGAAGCAATACCAGTATTAAACAATATATGCACCAAGTGGTATAACATCTAACTTCCTAAAGGAGAAGTTAAGAGAGTTGCGAGAAGAAATAGACAGCAAAACTATAATAGTGGGAGATCTCAATCTTGCACTCTCAGATTTAGATAAATCAAATCACAAAGCAAATAAGAAAGAAATTAAAGAGGCAAATAGAATACTAGAAAAATTAGGTATGATAGATCTCTGGAGAAAACTGAATGGTGACAGAAAGGAGTATACTTTCTTCTCAGCAGTTCATGGAACCTACACAAAAAATTGACCATATGTTAGGACATAAAGACCTCAAAATTAAATGCAGGAAGGCAGAAATAGTAAATGCTTTCTTTTCAGATCACAATGCAATTAAACCTACATTCAACAAAAAGTTAGGTGTAAATAGACCAAAAAATAATTGGAAACTAAATAATTTCATTTTAAAGAATGATTGGGTGAAACAGCAAATTATAGACACAATTAAAAATTCCACTCAAGATAATGACAATGGTGAGACATCATACCAAAATTTATGGGATGTAGCCAAAGTGGTAATAAGGGGAAATTTTATATCCTTAGAGGCTTACTTGAATAAAATAGAGAAAGAGGAGATCAATGAATTGGGCCTGCAACTTAAAAAGCTAGAAAAAGACTAAATTAAAAACCCCCAATCAATTACTAAACTTGGGATTCTAAAATTAAAAGGAGGAATTAATAATATAGAAAGTTAAAAAAACTATCGAACTAATATATAAAGCTAAGAGTTGGTTTTTGAAAAAATCAATAAGATTGATAAACCTTTAGTAAATTTGATCAGAAAAAGGAAAGAGGGAAATCAAATTAGTAGTAGTAAAAATGAAAAGGGAGAACTTTCCGCAGATGAAGAGGAAATTAAAGAAATAATAAGGGGTTACTTTGCCCAACTTTATGCCAATAAATTTGATAACCTAAGCGAAATGGACGACTACCTCCAAAAATACAGGCTTCCAGGTTATCAGAGGAGGAAGTAAATTGCTTAAATAGTCCCATTTCAGAAAAAGAAATAGAACAAGCTATTAATCAACTCCCTAAAAAAAATCCCTGGGACCAGATGGATTTACATGTGAATTCTACCAAACATTCAAAGAACAATTAGCCCCAGTGCTTTATAAACTATTTGAAAAAATAGGGAATGAAGGAGTCCTACCAAATTCCTTTTATGACACAGACATGATGCTGATACCTAAACCAGGTAGGTTGAAAACAGAGAAAGAAAAGTATAGACCAATCTCCCTAATGAATATTGATGCTAAAATCTTAAATAGGATATTAGCAAAAAGACTACAGAAAATCATCCCCAGGATAATACACCATACTCAAGTAGGATTTATCCCAGGAATGCATGGCTGTTTCACTATTAGGAAAACTATCAGTATAATTGGCCATATTAATAATCAAATTAACAAAAACCATATGATCATCTCAATAGACGCAGAAAAAACATTTAATAAAATCCAACATTCATTCCTATTAAAAACTCTTGAGAGTATAGGAATAAATTGACTTTTCCTTAAAACCATCAGTAGCATCTATTTAAAACTAGCAGTAAGCATCATATGTAACGGGGACAAACTGCAACCATTCCCAATAAGATCAGGAGTAAAACAAGGTTGCCCACTATCATCGTTACTATTTAATATTGTAGTAGAAATGCTAGAGGAGTTGAGAAAGAGATTAAAGGAATAAGAATAGGCAATGAGGAAACCAAATTATCACTCTTTGCTGATGATATGATGGTTTACTAAGATAACCCCAGAGACTCTACTAAAAAGTTATTAGAAAGAATCCACACCTTCAGCAAAGTTGCAGGATATAAAATAAACCCACATAAGTCATCAGCATTCTTATATATCACTAACAAAACCCAGCAGTTAGAGTTACAAAAAGAAATTCCATTTAAAGTTACTACTGATTGTAAAAAATAATTAGGAATCTATCTGCCAAGGGAAAATCAGAAACTTTATGAGCAAAACAACAAAACACTTTCCACAAAAATTAAGTCTGATCTAACCAACTGGAAAAATATTAAATGCTCTTGGATTGGGTGAGCAAATATAATAAAGATAACAATACTACCTAAACTAATCTATTTATTTAGTGCTATACCAATCAGACTCTCAAAAAAGTACTTTGATGACATAGAAAAATTAACAACAAAGTTCATATGGGAAAACAAAAGGTCAAGAATTTCAAGGGAATTAATGAAAAAAAAAATCAAATGAAGGTGGCCTAGTTGTACCAGATCTAAAATTATATTATAAAGCAGCAGTTACTAAAACCATCTGGTATTGGCTAAGAAATAGACTAGTTGATCAATGGAATAGGTCAGGTTCAAAGGACAAAACAGCCAATAACTTTAATAATCTAGTGTTTGACAAACCCAAAGACACCAGTTTCTGGGATAAGAATGCATTATTTGACAAAAATTGCTGGGAAAATTGGAAATCAGTATGGCAGAAACTAGGCATTGACACACACTTAACACCGTACACCAAGATAAGGTCAAAATGACTTCATGACCTAGGCATAAAGAATGAGAGTATAAATAAATTGGAAAAGCATAGGATAGTTTACCTCTCAGACCTGTGGAAGAGGGAGGAATTTATGACCAAAGAAGAACTAGAGATCACTATTGACCACAAAATAAAAAATTTTGATTATATAAAATTGAAAAGTTTCTGTACAAACAAAACTAATGCAGACAAGATTAGAAGGGAAACAATAAACTGGGAAAACATTTTTACTGTCAAAGGTTCTGATAAAGGCCTCATTTCCAAAATATATAGAGGATTGATTAATTTATAAGTATTTTTTTTGGATGATTCTCTTGGATTTCCTAAATATATCATTGTATCATCTGTTAAAAGTTATAAATTTCTTTTCTCATTTCTTCAATTTCTTTTTCTTCTCTTAGTCCTAAAGCTAACATTTCTAGTACAATATTAAATAGTAATACTGATAATATGTTTCCCTCCTGATCTCATGGGGAATGCTTCTAGTTTATCCCCTTTGCATATAATATTTGCCTATGGTTTTACATAAATGCTCATTATCATTTTAGGGAAAATTACTTCAAGTTATTAACAATTTCCATTTGATCTTCAGCACCACCTTAAACAGTATGAGTTGTGGCACATAGTAAGCACTGTGAGAAATTCCAGGATCTCATATGAAAGTAACAGACAGGGATGTTAAGATTTGATAAATTGAATTTGTTTATTTTTTCCTTTAAGAATTATCTTCAAAGGAATCAGTTGCGACTTCCGGTTAAGATGGCGGAAAGGAGGCACATAGCTGTGTAGCTCCACGCTTTCTTTCACTATCCATTTCATTACAAGCCTCAGAATTAATGCTTGACTGAAAAAAACCCCACAAATTGTTACCAAGAGAAGCCATCCTTGAGATTCACCAAGAAAGGTCTGTTTTTACTGGAGGGCTGGGAAGGTTTTAGATCGGGTGCAGGCGGCGGGCAGCAGCAGTGAGAGCACGGGAGCAGACTGGAGAGGGGGTGGGGAGTGATCGCAGCCGTCTCTGCGGGGAGAGCTTCGCTACAGGACTGGATATTTTCCCTGGCAGCAAGTCAGCAGCCCAGCAGAGAAGCTAAAAACACCGGGGGTGAAGAATACAACCACAAACAGCTGGAGTCTCTCAGGACCTGGCCAACCCCCCACACACAGTGACTCAGCACCCTCTGGGATTTCAGAGCGCAGGCACAGCACAGTCGGGCTAGTGCCTCACTGCTACCCCCCCCCCCCATCCCTCCACAGTCTGTAGAGGAAGCTCGGTAACACCACCCAGCCCCTCCCCCAAAGAAAGACTCCAGTTTTTTCTTCTTTTCTTTGCTAGTTTGTCTTTGATTATTAGACAGAATGAGCAAGAAACTGAAGAGGACTTTAACCCTTGACAGCTTCTATACAGATAGAGAGCAGACTTTAAATACTGAGGAGACTAAAAACAGACAGTCTCCAGGTGAATCCACAAAGGAGGAGATCATCTGTTCCTCAGCACAGATGAATCTCATGGAGGAAATTAAAAAGGCTCTCACAAGGGAGCTAGAAGAAAAATGGGAAAAGGAGAGGGAGGCTTGGCAAAAGAGCCTGGAGAAGTCAGTTAAAGAGAGAGTGGATAAAGAAATAAAATCCTTGAAAAATAGGATTGGTGAACTGGCGAAATGGAAAAAAAATTCCACAGAACAAAAGAACTCAATGGGACAATTAGAAAAAGATTTTTAAAAAGTGAGTGAAGAAAATACTTCACTGAAAATCAGAATTGAACAATTGGAATTGAATGACTCGAGGAGACAAGAAAAATCAGTCAAGCAAATCCAAAAAAATCAAACAATGGAAAACAATGTGAAATACCTTCTGGGGAAGACAACAGACCTGGAAAACAGATCCAGGAGAGACAATCTGAGAATTATTGGACTCCCAGAAAAGCATGATGTAAAAAAGAGCCTGGACACTATTTTCCAGGAAATTATCAAAGAGAACTGCCCAGAAGTCATAGGAACAGAGGAAAAAATAAACATTGAAAGAATTCATTGATCGCCCACTGAAAGGGATCCTAAAATCAAAACACCAAGGAATATAGTGGCCAAATGCCAGAACCCTCAGACGAAGGAAAAAATATCGCAAGCGGCTAGAAAAACCCAATTGAAGTATCAAGGAGCCACAATAAGGATCACCCAGGATCTGGCAGCATCCACATTAAAAGATCAAAGGGCCTGGAATATGATATTCCGAAAGGCTAAGGAACTTGGTATGCAACCAAAAATAACTTACCCAGCTAGAATGAACATCTTTTTCCAGGAAAGAAGATGGACATTCAACGAAGTAAGCAATTTCACCTATTTTTGATGAAAAAGCCAGAACGTAACAAAAAGTTTGATCTACAAATATAGAACTCAAGAGAAATCTAAAAAGGTAAAGATTAATCTTGGGAACTATATTTCGGCTATATAGATGTATAAAGAATACATGTATACCTTGTTCTAGAAACTGATGTTGAAAGGACATTGTACCAGAAAAAGGGTAAAGTGGGGGTAGTACATCTCATGAAGAGGCAAAGGAAACCTATTATATCTGAGAGAAAAAATGGAGGGGGATGAATATAGTGGGTATCTTACTGCCTAACGAATTGGTTTTAAATGAAAATATCTTAGACATATTCAATCTATGGTGAAACTTCTCCCACTTCATTAAAAAGTGAGAAGGGAAAAGTGAAAAGGGAAGGAATAAGCTAAGCAGAAGGGAATACAGAAACTGGGAGGGAAAGGGGTAAGATAGGGGGAGGAACTCTAAGGCGAGGGGAGGGATACTAAAAAGGGAGGGCTGTGAGAAGCAAGTGGTGCTCACAAGCTTAATACTGGGAAGGGGGATAAAGGGGAAAGAAGGGAGAAAAGCATAAACCGGGGTTAACAAGATGGCAAGTAATACAGAATTGGTCATTCTAACCATAAATGTGAACAGGGTAAACTCCCCCATAAAGAGGAAGCGGTTAGCAGAATGGATTAAAAGCCAGAATCCTACAATATGTTGCTTACAGGAGACACACCTGAAGCGGGGAGATACATACAGGTTAAAGGTAAAAGGTTGGAGCAAAATCTACTACGCTTCAGGTGAAGTCAAAAAAGCAGGGGTAGCCATCCTGATTTCAGATCACGCTAAAGCAAAAATTGATCTAATTAAAAGAGATAAGGAAGGGCACTATATCTTGCTAAAGGGTAGCATGGATAATGAAGCAGAATCTATATTAAACATATACGCACCAAGTGGTGTAGCATCTAAATTCTTAAAAGAAAAATTAAGACTGCTGCAAGAAGAAATAGACAGTAAAACTATAATAGTGGAAGATCTTAACCTTGCACTCTCAGAATTAGATAAATCAAACCACAAAATAAATAAGAAAGAAGTCAAAGAGGTATATAGAATCCTAGAAAAGTTAGATATGATAGATCTCTGGAGAAAATGGAATGGAGACAGAAAGGAATACACTTTCTTTTCAGCACTTCATGGAACCCATACAAAAATTGACCATATATTAGGACATAAAAACCTCAAACTCAAATGCAGTAAGGCAGAAATAGTAAATGCATCCTTTTCAGACCACGATGCAATGAAAATTACATTCAACAAAAAGCCAGGGGGAAGTAGAACAAAAAATAATTGGAAACTAAATAATCTCATACTAAAGAATGATTGGGTGAAACAGGAAATCATAGACATAATTAATAACTTCAGCCAAGAAAATGATAATAATGAGACATCATACCAAAATGTATGGGATGCAGCCAAAGCGGTAATAAGGGGAAATTTCATATCTCTAGAGGCCTATTTGTTTAAAATAGAGAAAGAGAAGATCAATGAATTGGGCTTGCAACTAAAAATGCTTAGAAAAGGAACAAATTAAAAACCCCCAGTCAAACACTAAACTTGAAATTCTAAAAATAAAAGGAGAGATCAATAAAATTGAAAGTAAAAAAAAAAAACTATTGAATTAATTAATAAAACTAAGAGTTGGTTCTATGAAAAAACCAACAAAATAGACAAACCCTTAGTAAATCTGATTAAAAAAAGGAAAGAGGAAAATCAAATTTTTAGTCTTAAAAATGAAAAGGGAGAACTCGCCATTAACAAAGAGGAAATTAGAGCAATAATTAGGAGTTACTTTGCCCAACTTTATGCCAATAAATTTGACAACTTAAATGAAATGGAAAAATACCTCAAAAATATAGCTTGCCCAAACTAACAGAGGAAGAAGTAAATATCCTAAACAGTCCCATCTCAGAAAAAGAAATAGAACAAACTATCAATCAACTCCCTAAGAAAAAATCCCCAGGACCAGATGGATTTACATGTGAATTCTACCAAACATTTAAAGAACAATTAACTCCAATGCTAAATGAACTATTTTAAAAAAATAGGGATTGAAGGAGTCCTACCAAACTCCTTTTATGACACAGACATGGTTCTGATACCTAAACCAGGTAGGCTGAAAACAGAGAAAGAAAATTATAGACCAAGCTCCCTAATGAACATTGATGGTAAAATCTTAAATAAAATATTAGCAGAAAGATTACAGAAAATCATCCCCAGGATAATACACTATGACCAAGTAGGATTTATACCAGGAATGCAGGGCTGGTTCAATATTAGGAAAACTATTAGCATAATTGACTATATCAATAACCAACCAAACAAAAACCATATGATCATCTCAATAGATGCAGAAAAAGCATTTGATAAAATCCAACATCCATTTCTAATAAAAACACTTGAGAGCATAGGAATAAATGGACTTTTCCTTAAAATAGTCAGGAGCATATATTTAAAACCATCAGTAAGCATCATATGCAATGGGGAAAAACTGGAACCTTTCCCAGTAAGATCTGGAGTGAAGCAAGGTTGCCCACTGTCACCATTATTATTTAATATCATATTAGAAACACTAGCCTCGGCAATAAGAGTCGAGAAAGATATTAAAGGAATTAGAGTAGGCAATGAGGAAACCAAACTATCACTCTTTGCAGATGATATGATGGTATACCTAGAGAACCCCAGAGATTCTACTAAAAAGCTATTAGAAATAATTCATAATTTTAGCAAAGTAGCTGGCCACAAAATAAATCCCCATAAATCCTCAGCATTTTTATACATCACCAACAAAACCCAACAGCAAGAGATACAAAGAGAAATTCCATTCAGAATAACTGTTGATACCATAAAATATTTGGGAATCTATCTACCAAAGGAAAGTCAGGAATTATATGAGCAAAATTATAACAAAGTCTCCACACAAATAAAGTCAGACTTAAATAATTGGAAAAATATTAAGTGCTCTTGGATCGGCCGAGTGAACATAATAAAGATGACAATACTCCCTAAACTAATCTATTTATTTAGTGCTATACCAATCAGACTTCCAAGAAAATATTTTAATGATCTAGAAAAAAATCACAACAAAATTCATGTGGAGCAATAAAAGATTGAGAATCTCAAGGGAATTAATGAAAAAAAAAATCAAATGAAGGTGGCCTAGCTGTACCTGATCTAAAGTTGTATTATAAAGCAGCAGTCACCAAAACCATTTGGTATTGGCTAAGAAATAGATTAGTGGCTCAGTGGAAAAGGTTAGGTTCACAAGACAGAAGAGTCAACTATAGCAACCTAGTGTTTGACAAACCCAAAGCCCCTAACTTCTGGGAAAAGAATTCATTATTTGATAAAAACTGCTGGGATAATTGGAAATTAGTATGGCAGAAATTAGGCATGGACCCACACTTAACACCATATACCAAGATAAGATCAAAATGGGTCCATGACCTAGGCATAAAGAATGAGATTATAAATAAATTAGAGGAACATAGGATAGTTTATCTCTCAGACTTGTGGAGGAGAAAGAAATTTGTGACCAAAGATGAACTAGAGACCATTACTGATCACAAAATAGAAAATTTTGATTACATCAAATTAAAAAGCCTTTGTACAAATAAATCTAATGCAAACAAGATTAGAAGGGAAGCAACAAACTGGGAAAACATCTTCACAGTTAAAGGTTCTGATAAAGGCCTCATTTCCAAAATATATAGAGAACTGACTCAAATTTATAAGAAATCAAGCCATTCTCCAATTGATAAATCATCAAAGGATATGAACAGACAAATTTCAGAGGATGAAATTGAAACTATTATCACTCATATGAAAGAGTGTTCCAAATCATTATTGATCAGAGAAATGCAAATTAAGACAACTCTGAAATACCACTACCCACCTGTCAGATTGGCTAAGATGACAGGAAAAAGTAATGATGAATGTTAGAGGGGATGCGGGAAAACTGGGACACTAATGCATTTTTCGTGGAGTTGGTAAAAGGAAATAACACTTTACAAAATAGATTTGGCTTATTAGAAAAAGCAAATAATTCTTTAGTTATATTTATGAAAATAGTTATGAAAAAGAAACCAATTCATTGAAAAATAGAATTTGTGAAATGGAAAAAATGCAATGAGCTAAACTTCATTTAAAAGTTTAATTGGCCTAATGGAAAAGAAGATAAAAAACCTATTTGAAGAAAATAATTCATTAAAAATAAGAATTGAACCAATGAAAGTGAATGACTCAATTATAGTTAAAAAAATCAATCAATCAAAACCAAAAGAATAAAAGAAAGAAGAAAATGTAAAATACCTCATTGGAAAAAAAAAAGTTTCCTGGAAAATTGATACAGGAGAGATAATCTGAGAATCATTGGACTTCCTGAAAACCATGATGAAAAAAAGAACTTAGATATTATCTTTCAGGAAATGATCAAGGATAATTGCCCTAATTGTCTTTGAATCAGAGGGTAAAATAGTTATTGAAAGAATTCACTGATCACCTCCTGAAAGAAACCACAAAATGGAAACTCCAAGGAAAATTATAATTAAATTTCAAAATTATTGCATCAATGAGAAAATATTGTGACCTCTCTTACCACCCATGTCAGTAATGGGAGAATTCAAGAAACAGCTATTTTTGCTCTAATTCAGTGGCTGTGAAGGCCAGCTCCTGGGTATCTGGGGCCTACTCTGTTTTGGTATAGCTTGTACATCACTCTGAGCCTAATACAACAGACCTTTCCTGACAATCTTTTAAGTTTTCTTGGATAATTGTTTCACTCCATCTTTTATGAGTTCTTTAGAATTGGTTTAGAGCCATTATTTAAAGGTATTTAAAGGGCTACCTCAACTGAGTCCTTGCCCTTACTCTGCCAGTGGACTTAGATTACTCTGGAAGAAAAAGTGAGGCTGAGGACTTTGCCAATTCATGATCAAGTGATACAGCACCGTGTTATGTCATTGGTCCTCTTTAAAAATGAAGAACAAATTGTGGTGTTCTCTTCTTTTCAAAAAAATATAATCTGATGCTTCTCTGGGAGCAGGTTTCTTGGGGAGGTTTTGGAGGCAGCCTTAGTTTCAATTCAGAGTAATAATCACCTCAAATGCAGCCAACTGATAAAAGTTCAGTCTTTTATTGGATCTTCCAAAATAGCTCAGTAAGCTTTCTTAGAGACCTATCTTCCTCCTTGGTTCCAAGAGCTCTTGCAGTTTGTCTGTTAGCTTCAGCCTCCATCTCTCTCTGAATTTTGGTTCTAATTTCCCAACTGAATTCTGGCTCTCAATCTCTTCAACTGACTGACTTCTCACTTGTGCATCTCCCGAAGTCTCCTCACTGACTTGTGGCTCTCAGTATCTCCAACTGACTCTTGCTGAGACTGAGAACTTCTTATATATGATATCTTAACCCAAAGGTTAACTCATCCTCTGAGAGAGTGGGATTGTGGGAGGTGTAAATTTGGATATCTCCCGACTTGTGAACTCCAGTGTGTGAGCCAATGTGTAAACTTTCTTAAATGTATGAACTCTAATGTGTAAATTCTCCCAAAAGTGTGAACTCCAAAGGTGTAAACCAAGCACATAAGCACTGTTTCTATCAATTCCATTGAGTTAACACTAGGACTCTAACAATATCCAGAGATATTCATAGATTTTTAAAAAAAAACAATCATCCCTTTTTATTTTCACTTCCCTCTTAAAGGAACATTTTAAATGAATCCATTTTTTTTACCAAAAAGAATATTTAACAAATTGATTTTTTTAAAGGAGAATTAATTGATGGCATAATCACGTTTCAGTGTGGCCAGAATTTGCAAGATGTGTTCATATTGTAATCATAATCATAAACATGGAGAACATTTTCATAGTTTCAAGATGAAAAAATTCCATTCTGTGGAATAATGATATAATAGTGATTAAAAACCCTATGATGGGAGATTAACATTGCCAATATCCCTTCTATCAATGATTCTAAATCATATTTAACACTTCATAAACATTCCCCTAATTAAAGAACAAAATTTAGAACACTTAGTGGTGCTAATTTTTAATTGTATAACATAAGTTTAATTTGTTTTATGAAGGACACATTTTTGGAGCATTAGTCACCTCATTTTTATGAAGCATAAGAACATAAACATCAAGGGGCATACAATAAATAGCAAAAGCAGAACCTAATAATATACAATATTTTTTCTTTTGTATTCTTAATCCTCACTTACATATATGCAGAAAATTCCTGCTTATTGTAGCTGAAGGTAAATAATATCTTACTACATCTGGAGATCTTGGTGAGATTTGTTATTAGGTCTTTAATTAAATCTTCAAATACTGATTACTCAGCCTTGAGTTCATAATATTATACTAAAAATAAAGTTTATTAGGTTGCCTTCCATCCTCTATTCATATGAAAGGTAAATACTTAGAATGAGTATACTCAGCTTCTTTTTGTACCTGTGTCCATGCCCTATTTATAACTTTTTTTAAATTATGTGATTTGATTTTATAAGTTCATCATAATCACTATGGCACTTTTATTTTACTCACCTCTATGAAGCTAGTCAATTTCTTTTTATTTTTCACTGAAGACTCTGCTTTACACTTTTTATCAATGATGTTTAAAGACATTCATTCAAGCCTTTATTGGATTTCTGTCCAAAAAATAAGGAAAGAGGGGAAAAATGCAGCAACAAAAACAAAGCATGCTGGGTCAAAGCTTCTTAAACTGTGGGTCACAGCCATATAGGATCATTTCACTGAATGTCGGGGTGGTGAAATATTTGGCAACAAATAGACCACAAAGATTTAATTATTTATATTAAAATAAGGGAAAATATTTACTTTCTTATTTAAAAAATGGTAAAATTCTTATATACTAATGAATTGTCTTAAAATAAATTTATGATTTATTATCAGGAAATATCTCATTTGTATATATGTATATATACATACACCTGGCGTTGCATAAAATTTTCTTGGATGAAAAGAGGTCATGAGTGCAAAAAGTTCAGGCAAAAGTCTGCATTAGGTTAATTCAACACTAAAAAAAAAAAATAGATGAAATATGACACTTCTTTTTTAATTTTTTTTTTATTTTTAGCTTATCGATTAAAACCAGAAATTTTATAACAGTATAACAACAACAACAACAATAACAAAAACTACAAATCTATTATGTGCAACTTACCATTCCTTTTAAGTATATAATAAAGTTATTTTGTAAATTTCTTTTTTCCCCTTTTTTCTTTTCTCCCTCTATCACTGTACTATTGGATTAGATAGCTAATATTAAACAAATAACAATAATTATCAAGTATAGTTAACAAGAAAATAATAAGAAAAACCAGCCATTTTATTGGAATGGTATTGAATAAGTAGATCAATTTAGATAGGGTTGTAATTTTTATTATATTAGCTCGGCTTATTTATAAACACTTGATATTTTTCCATTTGTTTAGATCTAACTATATGTGTGGGAAATGTTTTGTAATTATGTTCGTATAGTTTCCTTCTTTACTTGATAGGTAGTCTTCCAAATGTTTTATACAATCTAAAGTTATTTTAAGTGCATTTTTTCTGTATCTCTTGCTGCTGGACTTTGTTACTTATATATGGAAATATTGATGATTTATGTGCATTTATTTTGTGTCCTGCAATGTAGCTAAAGTTGTTAAATGTTTTTAGTAGATTTTTTAGTTGATTCTTTGGGATTCTGTAACTTTACCATCATGTTATTTTCAAAGAGTGATAATTTTGTTTTCTCATTAACTATACTAATTCCTTTAATCTCCTTTTCTTCTTATTGCTAAAACAATTTATAATTTAATATTGAATAGTAATGATGATATGGACAACCTTTTTTTCACCCCTGATATTACTGAGAATGCTTCTAATTTAATTTCATTACATATGATGCTTTGCTGATGGTTTTAGTTAGATGCTACTGATCATTTTAAGGAAAAGTCCATTTATTCCTATGCTCTCTAGAGTTTTTAATAGAAATGGGTGTTAAATTTTGTCAAATGCTTTTTCTGCATCTATTGAGATAATCATATGATTTCTGTTTATTTGATTATTGATATAGTCAATTATGCTAATAATTTTGCAAATATTAAACTACTCCTGTATTCCTGCTATAAATACTACTTGGTTATTATCCTGGGGACAAATTATTGTAATCTCTTTGATAATATTTTATTTAATATTTTTGCATCAATATTCATGAGGGCAATTGGGCTATAATTTTCTTTCCCTGTTTTGACCCTACATGGTTTAGGTATCACCACCATATATGTATTATAAAAGGAATTTAGTAGGAGTACTTTCCTTATTTTTCCAAATAGTTTGCATAGTACTGGAATTAATTATTCTTTAAATGTTTGGTAGAACTCACTTCTAAATTCATCTGGCCCTGGAATATTTTTTGTAGGGAGCTGAATAACTTGTTCAAATTATTTTTTAATGTGACAATGTAAGTAATTTATTTCCTTCTCTGTTGATCTGGTCATTTTATATTTTTCTAAGTAATCATCTATTTAAATTAGTTTATCCGTGTTTTGGCATACAATTGGATAAGATAGCTCCTAATTATTGCTTAAATTTTCTCTTCATTGGTTATAAATTCATCATTTTTATTTTTGACAAATTCAAAAATCTCAAGAGAAAGAGGAAGTGATAAAGTGAGAGTCCCATTATCATCTATCCTAATCACAATGGGAGTATTTTGTTTTGTTCTGGCCATATTTTTTTATTAAAGCTTTTTTATTTTAAAACATAGGCATGGATAATTTTTAACATTCAGCTTCATAAAACCTAGTGTTTTTTTTTTTCCTTTCCTCTCTCCCCTCCCCTTCCTCTCACTGGCAAGTAATCTAATATGTTGAACATGTGCAATTCTTCTATACATATTTCCACATTTATCATGGTGCACAAGAAAAATCAGATCAAAAAAAAGAAAAAAAAAGAGAAAGAAAACAAAATGCAAGCAAACAACAATAAAAAGGGTGAAAATACTGTGTTGTGAATCATACTCAGTTCCCGTAGTTCTCTCTCTGAGTGCAGATGGCTCTCTTCATCACAAGACCATTGTAAATGGCTTGAATCACCTCACTGTTGAAAAGAGTCACGTCCATCAGAATTGATCATAGTATAATCTTCTTGTTTCTATATACAATGTTCTTTGGGTTCTACTCACTTCACTTAGTATGAGTTCATGTAATTCTCTCCAGGCTTCTCTGAAATAATCCTTTTGACTATTTCTTATAGAGCAATACTATTCTACAATATTCATATAACATAACATATCCAGCCATTCTCCAACTTCTGGGCATCTACTTACTTTCCAGTTTCTAGCCATTACCAAAAAGGCTGCTGCAAACATTTTTGTACACACAGGTCCTTTTTTTCTTTTTTATGATCTCTTTGAGATACAGGCCCAATAGAGATACTTCTGGATCAAAGTGTATGCACATTTTGATAGCCCTTTGGTCATAGTTCTAATTTGCTCTTCAGAATGATTGGATCGGTTCAGAATTCCACCAATAATGTGTTAGTGTCCCAGTTTTCCCACATCCCCTTCAAACAACCATCATTAACTTTTCCTGTTATCTTAGCCAATCTGAGAGGTATATAGTGGTATCTCAGAGTTGTCTTAATTTGCATTTCTCTGATCAATAATGATTTGGACCATCTTTTCATATGGCTAAAAATAGTTTCCATTTCTGGATCTGAAAATTATCTGTTCATATCCTTTGACCATTTATCAATTGGAGAATGGCTTGATTTCTTATAAATTAGAGCCAATTCTCTCTATATTTTGGAAATGAGGCCTTTATCAAAACCTTTGACTGTAAAAATAGTTTTCCAATTTATTCCAATTTATTTCCAATTTATTATTTACCCTTGTAATCTTCTCTGCATTAGTTTTGTTTGATATTTAACTTTTTTTTTTAATTTAAGCTTTTTAACTTGATATAATCAATTTTTTTTTCTATTTTGTGATCCATAATGATCTCTAGTTTTTTTGTTTGTTTGTTTGTTTGTTTGTTTTGGTCACAAATGCCTTTCTCCTCCACAAATTTGAGAGATAAACCATCCTATGTTCTTCTAATTTATTTATAATCTCATCTTTATGCCTAGATCATGGACGCATTTTGATCTTATCTTGGTGTACAGTGTTAAGTGTGTGAGTCAATGCATAGTTTCTGCCATATGAATTTCCAATTTTCCCAGTAGATTTTGTCAAACAGTGAATTCTTATCCCATGAGCTGGGATCTTTGAGTTTGTCAAAAACTAGATTATTATGGTTATTGACTATTTTGTCCTGTGAAGCTAACCTAGTACAGTGATCAACTAGTCCATTTCTTAGTCAATACCAAATGGTTTTGGTGACCTCTGCTTTATAATATTATTTTAGATCTGGTACAACTAAACAGTGTCACTCTTTATGTCTATTTTGACCTTCTTTTGGTAGACAGTGTTAGCTATTCCTCAACCCTTAGTTTCTGCCTCACTATTTTCCAATTTTACCAATTTTTTTGTCAAATAATGAGTTTTTATGCCAGGGACTAGAGTCTTTGGGTTTATAAGACACTAGATAAATATGGTCACTTACTATTGTGTCTTGTGGATCTAAGCTATTTCACTGATCAACTACTCTATTTGTTAACTGGTACCAAATATATCCTTGATGGTTGTTTCTTCATAATAGAGCTTTAGATTTGGTACAGCTAGACCACCTTGCTTTGCAATTTTTCATTAATTTCCTTGAAATTTTTTTACTTTTTCTTCTTCCAAATGAATTTTATAATTTTTTTTTCTGGCTTTGTAAAGTAATTTCTTGGCACTTTCATTCATATAGCACTGAATAAACCTCTGATATTCTTTTAGTTGCTTAGATCTAATTTTATTTATGTGAAAAGTGTTTTAAAATTGTGTTCTTACAGTTCCTGGTTTTGTCTTGGCAGGTAATATTTCATATTATACCAATATTATAACATCCCAAATATTTTACATAATCTGAAGTTATTTTAAATGGAATTCCTTTTGTATCTCTTGCTGCTTGATTTTATTGGTCATATGTAGAAATGCCAATGATTTGTGTGGATTTATTTTGTATCTTGCAATTTTGCTATAGTTGTTGTTTTTAGTCATTTCTCAGTTGATTTTCTAGTATTCTCTAAGTAAACAATCATATCATTTGCAAACAGTGATAATTTTGTTTCCTTGTAGCCTACTTTTATTTCAATTTTAATTTAATTTAAATCCTTTCATTTCTTTTTCCTCTCTTATAGCTAAAACTAACATTTTTAATATAATATTAAATAGTAATGATGATCATGGAAGCCTCATTTCATTCCTGATTTTATTGTGAATGTTTCTAATTTGTCTCCATTACATGATGCTTATTGATGGTTTTAGATAGATGCTACTGATATTTTTTTAAGGAAAACTCAATTTATTCCAATGTACTCTAATATTTTAATAGAAATGGATGTTGCATTTTATCAAATGCTTTTTTCTGCATCTTTTGAACTAATCACATAATTTCTGTTATCTTCATTATTGGTATTTTCATTCATGCTTATAGTTTTCCTAATATTGAACCAACTCTGCACTGCTGGTATAAATTTTATTTGATCATAGTGCATTTTCCTGATGTGAAATTGTTATAATTTACTGATATTTTATTAAAAGTTTTTGCATCAATATTCATTTGGGAAATTAATTTTATTTCTATGTTTTGACCCAACCTGGTTTAAGTGTCTGCACTATATCTATGTCATAGAAGGAACTTGGAAGGACTCCTTTTCCTGTTATTCGAAATAGTTGACATAATAATTCAAGTCAACTGGAGAGTTTAATTTTTGGGGTCAAGCAAAAACCCATCTTTTTTTAAAAATGCAAAATTCATTTTTAAAATAGTATTTTATTATTTTTAAATAATAATTTTGTAAAACCTTGTTTCATTTTTTAATTCTATCCTCCCCCATCCTTCAGAGAGTAAGCAATCTGATATGAATTAACATGTGCAATTCTTCTAAATATATTTTGCCATGCTGCACAAAACAAGAAAAATCGGACCAAAAGATAAAAAAATTAACAGAAACATTGACCATAAAAGTCCCCTCCCCCCAAAATTTTTTTTTCTGCTTCCCCTTTAATCTTGTCCATTTTGGTTTTTGGCAAACTTCATTTTTAATACCTTGCAATAGTTCAACAGTCCACAGCCCAGTTTGAGTAAAGAAGGTATTCATCATTCAGTTTAAATATATATTAAGAGTCTATTTTGTGTGGAATTCTATGATTGGTATTGTGATAATCCAAAATTTAAGAAGGCATGGTCCCCATCTATATGACACAGTTATAAAAATAATAGTATTAAAAAATTATACATGTTGAGTAATTTAAGGGATAGGGCAACTTGGGGGATTGCAATGGGAGAATATTTTAATAGTATTTTATGTTTTCCCTTATTACAAATTAAGAAAATCTTTAGCATTCCTTTTTTTAACTTTTTTATTTTAAAATACTTGTATAGATAATTTTCAACATTCACCCTTGCAAAACATTGTCTTCCAATTTTTTCTCCCTCTCTTCCCCCCATACCTCCCAATATATGTTAAATATATGCAGTTTTTCTATACATATTTTCATAATTATCATGCTGCACAAGAAAATTCAGATCAAAAAGGGAAAATAATGAGACAGAAAACAAAAAACAAACAACAAAAAGATGAATATAGTATGCTGTGATTCATATCCACTCTCCATAGTCCTCTTTCTTGATTTAGCATTCATTTTTATAAGCTTTTTAATTTCAAACTTTTCTCCCTTCATTCAAATGACCACTCTTCCAAAGATGGTAGGCAGTTCAATGTAGTTTATACATGTGCTATCATGAAAAGCATAATTACATATTAGTCATAGTCGTGAAAGAACAGATAAAAGGGGGGAAAAGTATAAGAAAGAATAAAAAATGTGAAAAAGAAGTTTTAGTCTGTGTTCAGAATCCATCAGTTCTTTATGTGGTTATGAATAGTATTTTACTTTAGGAGTTCTTTATAACTTGTCTTGGATAATAATGTTTCTGGGAACTGAGTCAGTCACAGTTGACCATTATATAATGTTACCAATACTGTGTACAATGTTTTCCTGATTCTGTTTGTGTTACTTTGTATCATTCCTACAAATTTTTCTGTTTTTTCTGAAATCTATCTGTTCATCATTTTTAATTGCATAACAGTATTGTTGTATTCATATATCAGAGCTTGTTCAGTCATTCTCCAATTGATGATCACTCCTTCACACACTGCTATAAATATTTTTACAAATATAAGTCCTTTCCCTTTTCTATGATCTTTTTGTGATTATAAATCTAGTAATATTATTGTTTGTTCATAGGGTATGCATAGTTTTATACTCTTTGGCTATAATTCCAAATTGCTTTCCTTACTGGAACAGTTCACAACAACAACATATGGTCTTAGAATTTTAGCACATCATTTCTAATATTTATCGTTTTCCTTTTTTGTCATATTAGCCAAACTTTTAGGGTATGAAGTGATACCTTAGGATTTTTAAATGTGCATTTCTCTAATCAAAAATGATTTAGATATATGACTATAGATAGCTTTGATTACTTCATCTGAAAGCTGCCTGTTCATATCTTTGAATCTTTTGTCATTTGGGAAATGGATTACATTATTATGAATTTGTCTCAATTATCAAGATAGTAGAGCAGTGAGGTCTTTATGACAGACATCTGCTGTAAATAACTTTTTTCTAACTTTCTACTTTCCTTCTAATCTTGGTTGCATTGCTTTAGTTTGTACAAAAGCTGTCTAATTTAAAATAATCACAATTACCTATTTTACATTTCATAATGCTCTCTTTCTCTTGTTTGGTCATGAATTCCTCCCTTCACCATAAATCTGATAGATTGACTATTCCTTGACCTTTAATGTACAAACTCACTGTTATGATTAATTCCTGTGGATTTCTCTCCATCCTATTCTTACTCTTATTTATTCACTCTCTTATTTTCCTCTGTTCTTCTTTAAGGGTTTTGCTTATATATCCTCTTATCCGCCCTCCCTTCTGTTAGTCCCCCCCTCTCCTTTACTTAGTCTCCTTCCCTCCTATTTCTCTGTTGGGTCAGCTAGATTTCTGTATTCACCTGGCTGTGTATATTATTCCCTCTGTGAGCCAGTACTGGTGAGAGTAAGGTCAACTGATGTTTATCGAACACCCTTCCATCTTCCGAATCAGTGTAATAGGTTTTTCATGCCTCTTCATGTGAAATCATTTACACCACTCTACCTTTCCCTTCCTTCTGACTCATTGACCTCCTTTTTTTCATTCCTTAATTTTTTTAATGACATTCTGTTAAATTCATCTTATATCCATATCTTCTGTCTATATATACATTATATTACATTACAACTATAATCTTAGGAATGTAACCAGTTTAGATCTATTGAATCACTTTTTTTTTCTTTTCTCTTTTACAAAAGTTCTCTTTTACAAGTTGGAATCTGATATTGGAGATCAAATTTTTTATTTACCTTTGGTCTTGTCCTTATGAAAGTTTGAAATTCTTCTAGTTCATTGAATGACCATTTTCCCCCTTGCTATATTATTGTTCACTCTCTTATTTTCATTAGATTTCATTCTTAATTTCATTAAATACATAATTACAGGTTAAAATCCTAGCTCCTTCATCTTTTGGGATGTCTTATTCCATGACTTCTGATCTTTTAATATTTCAGTGCCAAATCTAGATAATCCTCATTGATTCCTCAGTATTTGTAATGTTTCTTTCTGGCCACTTGTACTATTTCTCTTTTCTTTACTTGATAATTTTGGCTATAATGTTTCTTTGATTTTTAATTTTGGATTTTTTTCCCTGAAGTGATTGGTGGGTTCTTTCAAAGCTCGTTTTAGCCTCTGGTTTCAGGACATCTGGACAGTTTTCCTTGAATATTTCTTGAAAGATGCTATCCAACATTTCAGACAATTCCAATGATCTTGATAATGTCCTTTCTTGATCTGTTTATCAGGTCAGTTGGTTTTCTCTATGAAGTATTTTATATTTTCCTTTATTATTTTTTTTCATTCTTTTGAATGAAATTCAAAAAATGATTGTTTCTTGTTGTCTCATAGATTCATTAGTTGCCACTTGCCCAATTCTAACTTTTAAGGTGTTATTTTCCTTAACTAACTTTTGTACTTTCTTTTTCATTTGGCCATTTATATTTTTAAATTGATTTTCCAAGCTGTTGATTTTTTTTATACTTCTTTTGTGTCACTATCTTTTATTTTCCCAACTTTTCTTCTCCTTCTGCTTTATGATTGTTTAAGCTCCTTTTTGAATTGTTTATGAGTTCTTTCTTCTTGGAAACCACTTCCTTTTTTTTTGCAAGACAGAGGATGGGGGGTGGAGGTGTTTGTCCATAAGTATTTTGACATTGTTGTCCTCTTTTGAGAATGTGTCTTGGTCTTCCCTGACCCCACAATAACTTTCTATGATAAGATTTTTTTAAATTGCTTTTTATCTATTTTTTGGCCTTTTTCTTTTAAATTTAAGCATTTTTTCCAGTGTGGAAGAAGTGCTATCTCAGATTATTATATGCCAGTAGTTACAAGCCTTGGCTGTTTATCTGATGCTGCACTGATGTGCCCCTGAGGCCCATGCTTGTGTCTGGTGCTGTTCTGGGAGGTACACTGGGGCAGGCTGGTACTTCTGAGATTGTAGGATTTTATCAATTTACCTGCAGGTCCTAGTGGTGGTATCTGGAATGTACCAAGGTCTGGTGAGTATTTCTTTATTTGGGTTGGAGTGGGGGAGAAGGGAGGCTATTCTAAATCATGTGGAAATCTAGCCTTAGGAGTCTATCAGAGGCTATGCTAAAGCATGAATAGATCTGGCCACTTGAGGAGTCTCTTTGCTCAAAGCTGTTTTGAAATATTTGTTAGTTCCTGAAGTTCACTAGTTTCCCTAGCTCTGCTAATTAATGAAAATTGTGCATCCTGATGTTGCTATTTACCTATTTCACCATACTGGGACTTAGGATAATTTGTTTTTTTGCTGAGGTGGAGTTTGCTGCTCACTTTCTGGGAAACTTCCTCTCTTGGACTGTACCTCTCACCTTTTTAGCTGAGTGTGATGGGCCCTTCCTGCCAATCTTCTAAGTTTCTTGGGCTAAAATATTGTTTATCCCCATATCCTTACTGTTTCTGTTGTTTTAGGAACTGTTTTGGGGGTACTATTTTATGGCTGCCCAGAGGAGAACATGGGAGAGTTACAGCAATTCTCTGCTCATTCTACTATCTTGGCTGCCAGAAGTTGTATCTGGAAGAAATCTTGTGAAAGAGATACTATTTTAGTAGAATTTTGAAAAATGGAAAAATATTTCACTTGCTGAATAGAGAATTGTGGGAATATGGAAAGCAATCTGAGGGACAGAGAACAGTTTGTGGGAAAGTATAATCATTTGTGTTCAAGATTAATGGTGCAGTTACTTTTGCTCATGAGGATGATGAATGAATGGTTCTCAATAATTATTGTATGCCCAGATTTGTGTGTATTTCTTTTTTTAAATCAGAACATAAAAAGAGTTGAATGCTTAGAATTTGAAATTCAAATATCTAGCCTTTTTATGGCAAGTTTTTCCATGGTGGAGAATTCAAACATTATCTAACTTTCTAATGTTTCAAACTGTTCCTTTTACTGGGGATGAAGAAAAAATGTAATGGAAGTTGGCACTTAACTCACAGGAAAGCTACAAGAATTAGTGAGCTATTAAATAACCTAGAGTTTATGATTTTGGAAGGTATTCATTATATAACCAAAATATGAAATGTACCTTTTATTGTGTTAGTCACACTGAGTGAAAAAAATTAATTTGATTTCCAAGATACCTCATTAAATTAGGAGATATGAATTGTATACTTCCCTATGAAGAGGATAGTAAAATCATTTTTACCTTTAACTTACGGATGAACAGAGTAAAACTCTGAGGTCTTATGATATGTTGAAGGTCACAAAGCAAGAGTTTTGGGGAATGGACTTGAGTCCAGATTATTGAGCCTTAATTGCTAGTATGAGGATCATAGGATCATAGATTTAGGACTAACAAGGACCTAAAGTATATTAAATCCTCCTCCTCATTTTACAAATTAGGAAATGGAGCCATAGAGAGGCTAAGTAGATTGTCCAAGTTAGAATTGGGATGATTTAACAACTTCTTATGTTAATTATAATGTTTGCCTTAGCAACATGGTGGTGTTGTCAAATTTAATTTATCATTTTTTTTCTATATTTAGATAGGTTGGTTTAAAGGCTAGAAAAGAATAGAAATGTATACAATTCTCCCTGATAAATATTTCCATATTTTTAAAATGCCATAAAATAATAAAGATCATGATGAAGGTCAAATGTTTTAATTATTCAGCAATCAAGTCAGGAAATTCCTCATGGAATCAATCTCAATATTTTACATTTTTTGTCATATAATCTCTTTTGAATAAGCAAAATTCATTATTATGAGTAATTTCAAAACACATTTTCCACCATGGAGAGGAAGTTTTGACTAAACTTTCTTTTTTTAAGTTTTTCAGTTGTCTTTTTTTACTAAGTATATGTGTACACAAATACCTTTGAAAGATAAGTAAAAACAGACATTTAACAAAAAAAAAAAAAAAAACCTCATCATTCACATGCATAGGATGTTACACATTTATCTTCATTTCACCTGAAAAGTGTATTTTCAGGAATATATTAATTTTAAACTGTACTTGTACCTCAAAGAATTTCACATATTAGCTATATTCAAAAATGTGTTTCATTCCAAATTTTGAGTTCAACACCTTTCTGTGAGAAGGGGAACATAGTGATTCCTTCTTGGTTCTCTGGAAGTTAGTTGTATGTGTGTGTGTGTTTGTTTATGATTTATTCAGAGTAGTGTTTAAAGAAGGGGAATCTAGGGGTAGCTAGTCAGTGCAATGGATATAGAATCAGCCCTGAAGTCAGGAGGACCTGAGTTCAAATCTGGCCTCAGACACTTAACATTTCCTAGCTGTATGAACCTGGGCAATCACTTTATTCCAATTGGAAGAAGAAGAAGAAGAAGAAGAAGAAGAAGAAGAAGAAGAAGAAGAAGAAGAAGAAGAAGAAGAAGAAGAGGAGGAGGAGGAGGAGGAGGAGGAGGAGGAGGAGGAGGAGGAGGAGGAGGAGGAGGAGGAGGAGGAGGAGGAGGAGGAGGAGGAGGAGGTTTTTCTCAATTCATACTACATCAGTTGTAAATGTCTTTAAATTGCTCTGAAACCAATTCTTTAGTGATTTCTATGATATACTACTACTTCAACACGTCCATATGCTATAATTTGTTTTGCCATTTTCTAGTTGATGGGTATCACATAATTTCCAGTTACTTTTAAATATGTTGTCATATATGGATAATTTTCTTCTTTATTTAAACTCTTGGAGATATAAAAGTTATCACAGCATCAAAAGTTATTTATGTTTCGGTAAGTTTTAAAGCAGAATTACCAGTTGCTTCACAGGCAGCTTGGACTACTTCACAGTTCTACCACAATGCGTAAATGTATTCCAGCTTCCCTACAACTTCTCCATTATTCACCTTTTTTTTTGGGGGGGGGAGAGGGAGGGGCGAAGTTAACTTTGTCAATCTTGAATATGAATTGGAAAATTTGTTTTATTTTCATCTCAGAATATTAGTGATTAGAAATGTTTTTTTCTTATAAGTATTGGCAACTTGATTTTTTCTTTGAAAAATTTCATTTCATATATATGTAATTTTATATTTGCATATATGTATGTGTACTATTTATCATTTGGAGAATGTCTAAAAGATGCCTTTATCAATAATCTTCACTCATTCTAAGTCTTCAAACAATAAGAATTTATTAATGTATTTTCCTTTCCAATGAATTTTAAAGATTTCTGAGGTAATAAGATAGAACTTTTGTTTTTATGTACATTCCAATTCTTTTCACTAATTAAGTATTTCATATCTCCAGGTTTGCAATAATTTACTTTTAGAACTAAGATATTTAAGAATTTATTTTTCTTATCTTTGGGAGAGTAAAAATATTTTGATGATTTTTCATCTTCCAAAACTTCCTCCCTTATTTCAGTAGACCCATAATCTCAGCAACGAGATACATGCTTTTCATTTCACATAGTTTAATCCAGCTGAATATTCTATCCTTTGTCATTCTTGTTTAAATTCTTCCAAGAATCTTCCATACCATATCTACCAATCATCCTAGATTTCTTTCTTTAGGTAAAACAAATTTAATCTTTTGAATCAAACTTGAATATAAGCACTAAAATTTATTATTTTGAAAAATGTAACTGAACAAAGAAAAGTCAATTTACTTAAGTAAATATTTGTTTATTTCTTATCTGGAACTTTCTCTCTTTCCCCATTTTTCCTTTACTAGTTGAGATTCTCATCACCTCATACCTATGTTATTGTTAAATACTTCTTAACTAATGTCTAAAGTCCTGAATATTTTCTTTCTTAGTACTGGATTATTTTTCTTAAAACACTACTTCAGGCTAATGGTACACCCACACACATGTGTACATGAGAAACATTTTATCTTGTTTGCCTTAGTTCCTCATCTGCAAAATGAGGTGGAGAAGTAAATAGCAAAGTACTTCACTATACTTGCTAAGAAAATGCTCAAAAAGCATTAGACACACAAAAAATGGCACATATGCATGTATGTGTATGTTTAGATCTATATATCTACTAATTTGAAAGTAAGGATGCTAGCAGTTGAGGGAATCAAGAAATGTTTCATATAGAAGATATTATCTCAGCTGTTTCTTGCATGAAGAGAGGGATTTTATGAGACAGAAGTGAGAAGGGAATGGACTGCAGTCATGAAGAATTGCCATTGTACAGATATAGATATGAGAGACAGTGAAATGGCACATGTGAAGAACAAAAAGAGGCCATTTTGATTTCATCTTCGTGGAACAGAGGGAATAATACAGGAACATAATAGAAAGTCAGAAGTTTGGGAAAGGATTTAAATGTTAAAAGAAGAATATATATTTGATCTTACAAATAATAGTATGTTCTTTAATTTTTATATAACATAATATAATTATATAAATAAAAAGTAAAAAAGATGGTTTTATATCACAAAAGTATAAAATAGGTATATTTATGCATATATGAATTGAACACTGTGGAAACAATACCAATCTACTTTTCTATATACCTTTAAGTTTGTTTCTGTTCTATTAAGTATGTGTTCAAAATATTCTTTTGATTCTTTTTTGTATCACTTTAAATATTCATTCACTACTCCAAAATCTTTCCCCCATGATATTATATTGTCCTTTTTTCCCATATTTCCCATTATTCTCCAATATGAACTTTTTTTTCAACTAGCTCTACACTGTATTTTAAGAACATCATATCTAGCTTTAAAGCATTTATAATTAAAAACCTTCCTGTTTTTGAAATTCTCATTTTATCCATCTCAAATTCAAATTTATTCCAATTATTTTGGTGATCAATAATTTCCCTCCTTCTCTATATTTCTATAGATAGCCTTTTATGTCTAACATTAAATGTAAAACAATTTTATAATGTTACTTAACTAGTTGTGAATATATATCTTGGTAAATTTTAAGTTCAAGAAGGAAAGGAGACATTTCTGACATTTCTTTTGCATTTCTTTCAGTGCCAAACACAAAGCGTCTAATAGATGATACATAATTATTGAATATGTAGAAACATGAATAAATAAGTATCACTATCTGCAACCATCTACTGGATTGCATTAGTTCCTTGAAGCCAGGTAATATTTGAGGGGTTGTGCTCCTTTTATTTTAAGCTTCTAGAGCAGTGATTACACATAATAAATACTTGATGGATTTCATCTCAATTAAAACCACACAGATTAAGTTGTCCTTGTAATATGAGAGAAAATTTAAAATATTGTAATAGATTTACTGGGCTAATTCTTACATGGGTAGTCATGTAGTACGGCCCTCAGACACACTGCAGGAAAACCCTTAATTTAGCAATTTCATCAGCTAAAGATTAAAGCATAGAGTTGGGAGGGAAAAGAGTATTTCTCCACCAAAAATCTAATTTCCAAGTCCAGAGAGTTTTCTCCTCTGGCATTATCTCTTTCTTCTGATGTGAAATACTGCATTGTAATACAACTTAACTATTGTGTTAGCATTATTATGAATTCAAATTGCAATTATTCATGTGAGAACATTAAAAAAATCTTTAATAATTACAGAAATCCAAGTAAAATTATTTTAAGATATTTTCTTATACCTATTAGTGTTGCAAATATTGTTGAAAATAATAAAATTGACTGTAGAAGGACTATAGATGACTCTTCCAGAAGCACCATAACTATGAGTTGTAATTTAGTTCAACATTTTTTGGAAAAGTAATATAGGCATATAGTAAAATAAAATCTGTTTTTTTATCTTTGATCTAGCAAGATGATACTGAGATGATATTCTAAAGATATTACTTTCTTGATAAAGTAAAATATTTATTTGTGCAAAAATAATTTAATATTAATTTATGTACTTCAAGATTATGTGCATCCATTATCTCATTAAAGTAAAGTGCTTCCCATCACTAGTAATCCCTGTTAGCATTATTTGTAATAAGAAAAAATGGAAACAGTTTACATTGTGGAATACGAGTGTCATGGAATATTGTTGCATTGGAAGAAATGATGAAGGGAATATGAATTGATTTAAAGTAAAATGAGCAGAAGCGAGAGAACTCTGTACATAGTAAGAGCAATGTGGTAATGGCAATCAACTTTGTTTTTGTTTGTTTGTTTGTTTGTTTGTTTGTTTTTACAAACTCAGCAATATTGATTAATACAATAATCCACTAAAATTCCAAGGTGAAAACTTCCATCCATCTCCAAAGAAAGAACTGATAAACTCTAAGTCGAGATTGATTTTTTTTTAATTTTCTCAAATTTCAAAATCCCGCCCCCCCAAACTAGCAGTCATCCACTTCTTATCTTTGTACTTTTCCTAGGTTGTCCTGCTGGGGTTAAAAATATTTTGCTATTTCTGGAAATCCTGCAAATCCTGCTCTTACCAAGTGAAACTAGAGTCTTTTGAATTTTTGGGAGATATAAAGTCTTTTTCTATATGAAGACCTTGTTACATATGTACCTTTCTAGCTACTAATCACATTCTAGTTAGCATCCTCTTCCTTAATATTTGAACCATTATATTTTAGGAATCATTTCTATTTTATTTTCCCTTTCGCCAAAATATTCTTTCCTCCATTCACACCTTATTAAGTTTTTAAACTTAGTTTGCATTTTCTTCTTTAGACTTCTATCCTAATGTTGCCATATTAAAGTTAACCTAATTTTCTTTTTTTTAAATATATATATTTTTAATTTCAGGCAAGGATTCACAATGCTAATGACATACACTCTGTTCAATGGAAATCATCCTTATGATGCCTTGAATGATAAACATATATTTGACACCCATGTAATGTTCAGTAATCGTCCCCCCAAAAAAATCTCAAAGCCTCTAATTCCTCAAATCAGGGTCACTTTTTACATATGAGACATTTTGTCACAGGTATCACAGATTTAATTAGTGGGCCATAATAAAGGAGGTCTCTTTGGAATTAGCAATCCACTTCATGAAGTCACTAGGAAATAAACTTATAATATGATAGAGCTCCTACCCTATACTTAGAATACTGGGGGTTACTTTATAAAACATGGTGAAATTATTAAAATATATTTAAAAGTAATGTAGATCTTCTAGAATTTGGCAAGTGCATTTTAAATTTTAATTATTTTATGCTTCAGCTACAAAGAATTGGCATTGTCAGAATAAAAAGCATAATTTAGATTTTCCATTCAAAATTTGAATATGTTGCATTTTAATCCTGCTTTCATAAAGTAGTAGATCGAGATTTATTTATTTTTCTAAGCTGACAAGGCTCTACTTTTATTTGCTGAATATTGTACTACTGCCCAGTTGAAGTGAATTTTAGTAACAGCAAATGATTTTTTTTTAAGCTATGTGCTGCCAAATGAAATGGAATTTATTCCGCTCCACTCCTTAATAACGCATACAATTATGAAAGATAATGGAATGTAGGAGAGGTGTGCTGGCTTATTTGAAAAAGTTTTTTTTCCCCAAAATTGGAAAGAAGCCCAAATTTAAAATTCCATCATCACTTTTCCTCTGTTATTGTAATAAAAGCTTCAATTTCAGTATAGTCCCTTTAAAATGTCCTTTCTCTCTTTTTAATTACAGTCAACTTTTAGAGATAAAGTCATAGAATCTAAGAATTGGAATGGACATTTGAGGTCATCTAGTCATATCTGCCTCCCAATGTAGGAATTAATCTCATCCACCACATCCCAACCAGATATACCCCCTGCTTAAACATTTTCTGTGACGGGAAGTTAGCTACTTCTGTGGGATTGCCTATTCTATTTTAGACAGCTTTTTTAGAAAGTTCTTTCTTTTTTTAAGTGAAAATCTGGTTTTATTTACTGAACTGAATAGTGCCTTTTAGGACAAGAAAAACATTGTCTAATTCTTCTTTCATATAATGATGCATACAAAAATTTAAAAGTTGAGTCAGAAGGGCTAAGAAGTCACTGAGTGATAGTGCTCCATGTCTGGAATAGCAGACCCACTGTGGGCTTGTTAATGGTCCATCCCAGCCCATCATCACCCATGTCATCTCTGTTTAGCCCTAACTAGGCAGGCTTGACCTAATTCTCCCCTTAGCCAGAGCTTCTAGTACTCCAAGCAATAATGCAACTTGCAAAACTTTGTGGCCAAATTGTAAGAGTCACCTGAGACAGGCCCTTGAATGGAAAGGCTGGACTCCTCTAAGTGAATAGACAGTTAATGCATTTCAGTCTCCTTTCTTCAAAGTAAAGTCAGAAGTGAATAAACTTTCAAGATGGGCACCAAACCCCCACAGTTTGGGGGTGGGAAAAGTTTGTTTGTTTAACATAGAAATCTCCAAAATCAGAAGATTGCTCTGTAATAAAGTAGAGACAGTGGAAAGGTCTTCTGTCAGGAAGCCCCCAAAGAGAAGAATGAAGATTATTTATATGGGAACAGGGGCTATGATTAGGGGATGGTGAAAACAATCTGTTGTGCTCTACTGTGATTGGGAAGCAAAGCAAGAAATGTTGTGTCCCCACTGCTTCATGGAAATCTAATTGATGCTATTACACCTATGAAGGTCAGGCTGAGCTATGAGAATATTTTAAAGCTTGTCTTTCAATGAGTACCAGTACAATAAATAATAATGAAAAAAATACTAGCTGCAAACTTCTAAAAGAAACAATTTTGCTTTGAGTCCTGAAAACTCTGGAGGATTCTCCAAGATGAACATAGCATATCTACTTCAAGATGCTCTGGAATAAATATCACTGCCAAGGCAATTCCTTTTACATGGAATAGATACTGCTTTAAAACAACAACAAACAAAATCCCAAACTGTCAGGGAATTAGAATATATTCTGAAAGATACAAAACTGAAAGAGACAGACTATTTAATAGAACTGAGCGGTTTTAATCTTAATAAACAAGGCATTAATTCAAACCAAGCTCTCTGGATTCTCAACTCTCTGACATAATAGCCCGTTTATTTACAACTTGTTTTTGAAGTGGAAATACATAATACATAACAACCTAAGATACACCTTTTTAGTGTATGGATTGTAAATATTTTATAGTGATGTGTTTGTTTAAAAAAAAAAGAAAATACTTTTTTGGTTTTGAGGAATGCCTTGCATTTGCACCAATATATTTGAGTCACATGGACAAAAAGAAGCTACTGCTTAAAAGGTTATAAATGAGAATTTTGGAGAAAATTTAAAAATAAATCATATGAGAAATGTTCAAAATAAGTGGGAATTGTAACACAATGTAAAAGAATATAAAACTTAGAAAAAAATAACTTTTAAATTTTTCTTTGTATCCAGGGATTTTTATTTGACAAACTATTACAAAAGACAGTGTGTGTTGTCTATTGATTGTCTATTGATTTAGTGCTAGAAACTTTAAATCATAGACATCCTTGAGGTGAATAAAGTTGTCAGCTTTCATTTGAAAAGTTTGTTCTCCATTTATAAGTGTTTTATTTTCTGGCCACGCTCTCACCCCAATTTGACATTAGCAAAAGAAGGTTTCTTTAACAAACTTTGCTTTAGTTTTCTAATCAACATATACTCAGACAAAGCCTTTTAAAGGAATGCATTGTCAATATGAAGTTTAAAGATGCCATACACTTTTTAAATAAAGTTGCCAAACCCATTTCTTAGATAGCCATTGGCAGTAACCTGTTTTAGAGCTTATTCCTTGATAGCAGCATGAACTTAAAGATCATACATGTCTAAAGAAAAACAACAAGAACAAAACATTTATTGGACTTTCATTGATGATTAATAGAATTAAACACGCTTAGGAAAGCTTTTAGCTGTAACTAGATCTGCTAAAATGTTAATTTCCGTGTCAGTCTATCCCATATAGTTATTTTCTTTATTTTCAGGAGACATATTTTGGCTAATCATGGATAATATCAAAATAGAGATGACTGTTTAAATGTTATGATGCTTGTTTGAAATATATTAAAATAGTTTATTTAGTAGATTTAAATATGTTCTAACTAAAAGATGAAGTTTGAAAATAAAGTTTTTTTTTTCCCTTAAATATTTTGTTTTAAAGTGTTGTGTGTGTGTGTGTTTTTTTTTTTTTCTGGAGACACCTTAATCTTAACCACAAAACTCAGTGTAACACACTAAACCTGGGATAACTTAACATTTTTTATGAACTGCTGACCCACTCGACAAGGCAGTACTCATGAACAACAGTTGCATTCTATTTTAAATTTTGTTTTATGGTGCATCCAAATGAAAATTTTCTCTGAGTCTTCACTAAAGTATCATTCCTGTTAAAAATGGAAGGAGCCAAACAACACACACTGTCTTTTGTAATAGTTTGTCAAATAAAAGTCCCTGGATACAAACAAAAATTTAAAAGTTATTTTTTCTAAGTTTTATATTCTTTTACATTGTGTTACAATTCCCACTTATTTTGAACATTTCTCATATGATTTATTTTTAAATTTTCTCCAAAATTCTCATTTATAACCTTTTAAGCAGTAGCTTCTTTTTGTCCATGTGACTCAAATATATTGGTGCGAAAAATGTAGAGAATACTGAATTTCATGAGATTTAGCTGCCTTGCTAAATTTTTTTCTTTAGGTCTTATTATTTCCTGAATATATAAATACTTATGTGAAACCTTCTGTATCAATGTATTTGATTTGTAATTTATTTAGAATTGCCTGAGTCACTGAGAAGTTAAGTAACTTCCTCAGAGCCATAGCCAGCATATAAAGGATAGGATCTGAACTCAATTCTTCTAATTTCTCTAGTTGGCTGTATATTTCTATACTGGATTAATTTTCTTAGACCTTATATTTATCTATATTACCTGTGTTGCCTTTGGCAAGTTTGTAAAGCTCTCTGAGCTTCAGAGTACTTGTACATAAAATGATTTAGCTAGAATTAGGTGATCTACAACCTTACTTTCAGCTCTAAATGTGTGAATCTATAAAGTTTAGTAGGAGTCAGAGTTATAAAGACCTGTGATTTCATTGGTATATAAACCTTCTTGTCAGTAAATATTCATTAAATGTTTATTAAATACTATGCATCAAATATTGTGTTAAAATTAAGGATATGGGACTTCCAAGTGTAGAACCAAGATGGTGGAGACTAGACATAATTCTCTCTGACCTGTAGAGAACTACAGTTCTCACACTAATTATGAAATTTAACCTCTGAATTAGCTCTGGACTGGCAGAACCCACCAATATTGAAAGTGCCACAAATTACCAGCAGAAAACAATTTTGAAGATCACCAGAAAGGTTTGTTTCAATTGTATCGTAAAATAGAAAAATTTGATTATATTAAGTTAAAAAGGTTTTGTACAAACAAAACTAATGAAGACAAGATTATAAGGGAAGCAATAAACTGGGAAAACATTTTTACATCCTAAGTATCCGATAAAAGGCCTCATTTCTAAAATACCGTATATACTCGAGTATAAGCCGAGTTTTTCTGCCCAATTTTTGGGCAGAAAATCTCCTCCTCGGCTTATACTCAAGTCACTAGATAAAACATGTGTAAATATCCCTTTGAATGCCCCCCTGCTGTGTAGTATACAGCACGAGTGCCGACTGTGATACTACAGGGCCGGCCATTGCTACGGTGATGCAGCTGTTCCTGTAGTATCACAGTTGGTAACCGGACTGTATACTAATGCTGGCAACAGCTCTACATACATATACCAGCACCCACTCTCCTCCTCTGCGGGCACCAGTGCGCTACCTAAACCTACTGATATAATAAGTTTTCCCAGATTTTGGGGTTAAAATTAGGGGCCTCGGCTTATATTTGGGTTGGCTTATTACTCAACTATATATGGTATGTAAAAAATTGACTCAAATTAATAATAGTTCAAGCCGTTCTCCAGTTGATAAATGGTCAAGTAATATGAACTGACAACTTTCAGATGAAGAAATTGAAACTCTTTGTAGCCACATGAAAAGTTGCTCCAAATAATTATTGATCAGAAAAATGCAAATTAAGAAAACTCTGGGATTCCACTATACACCTGTCAGATGGGCTAAGATGCAGTGAAATAAAACAATGAATATTGGAAGGGATGTGGGAAAACTGGGACACTGACACATTGTTAGTTGAACAGTGAATGGATCCAACCATTCTGGAGAACAATTTGGAACTATGCTCAAAAAGTTATCAAACTGTGCATACCCTTTGATCCAGCATTGTTTCTACTGGGGTTATATCCCAAAGAGATCTTAAAGGAGGGAAAGGGACCTACATAAGCAAAAAATGTTTGTGGCAGCACTCTTTGTAGTGGCAAGAACCTGGAAACTGAGTGGATGCCCATCAATTGGAGAATGGCTGAATAATTATGGTATATGGATGCTATGGAACATTATTATTCTGTAAGAAATGACCAGCAGAATGATTTCAGAGAAGTTTGGAGAGACCTATCTGAACTGATGCTAAGTGAAATAAGCAGAACAGGAGATCACTATATATGGCAACAAGAAGAATATACGACAATCAATTCTGATGGACATGGCTCTCTTCAACAATGAGATGATTCAATCCAGTTCCACTTTGCAGTGATGTAGAGAGCCCTCTACACCCAAAGGGAAACTGTGGGAACCGAGTGTGGAACACAACATATCATTCTCACTCTCTGTTGTTATCTGCTTCCATTTTGTTTTCTTCCTCAGTTTTTCTTTTTCTTCCTTCTTGATCTGATTTTTCTTGTGCAACAAGATAACTATAAATGTGTATACATATATTAGATCTAACATATATTTCAACATATTTAAGATGTATCAGACTACCTGCCAGCTAAGGGAGTGGATGGGGGAAAGGAAGGGAAATTTTGAAACAAAAGTTTATGCAGGGGTCAATGTTGAAAAAAATTGCCCATGCATGTGCTTTGTAAAAAAAGTTTTAATAATGTTTCCTTAGATCTAGAGATGGTAACCATAGCAATAAAACAAGAAAAAAAACTCATAAGGAAAGAAAAAAAAAAGATTAAGAATGTGAACAACAAAAAGACAGTCACTAATTAACCTCAACAACCTATAGTTTAATGGGAAAAGATAACATACAACAGGAAGTTGAAAAGTGGTGAGTATATATGTGGGAAAAGAAGATATTTGTCAACAAGATATAATGGATTCCAGACCAAGCTTAGCACCTAGTGAAAAATCAAGATGGTTAGTCTGCATGTCCTTTTTAAATAGAGGCTTTAGGAGTTTTTGATCTTGAATCTGAAAGGTAAAGAATACCTAATGTAGTGAAGAAATGTGAGTACCCAAACTGAGGAAATCTTGCAGAATTATGATTTTATTGTGGTTGAGATTTTCTAGGAGAGTGATCATGTTTGAGTGTAGTACAAGTTTTGCAGATACATAAACTATTAATTAGTAATAGCTATCATTTTATATTTATTTTTGTAAAAACCAAATATATTATATGATTTGATCTTCACAACAAGTCTGTGAGAAGTAGTTTTTTACCTCACTTTACAGAGAATATTGCACAGCCACACAAAACACATATTGACTTAGAAAATCATATGTTAATGTTTTCTATATTTTATGATAAAAACATCATTTATTTTGTTAAATGTTTTCCAATTATATTTTACTCTGACTCTGGCTCAGTATCATCTCAAAAATCCTATAGGCAGCATGTCTAGCATCTCTAATTTGGAGCACTGAGTGATTAAGTTATTTTACTTTACCCAATGTCTCAGAGAAAGGGTTTGAATTTAAATATATCTGACTACAAGGACAATCTACTAAATTATGCTTTCTCTTTATGGCTTCTCTTAATTCAGCTTAAATTTTTTATCTATTTAGGCTTCCCAATAACTCTATTGACTCACATTATATTTGTGGTCGACACTGAATACATTTTATATCATTTACAATATAAATACAAAAATAAAAGTAAAGCTGTCTCTTGAAAAATGTAGGGAAAAGAAAATAATCAAACTATCTTCAGAAATGCTTTCTGAAGTAATAACTAAAATGTTCAATCATAGTCAAACTATTCAGTATTGTCCATCGCTAAAGCAATTAATCTTTATATGGAAAATGCTTGTATGTCACAGTTAATCATATCAGAAATGCCCACATGGACTACAGACTACAGAGAAGAGTCCTCATAGTGCTCATCAAAACTTGACATTAATGATCATTTTTTCCCAAGTTTAATGTATTAGGAAGTCAGTAGGAACTTTGGGAAATAATGTCAAAAAGAGCTAAGTTGGGATTAAAAATGTATTCACTCATTTGAATATGAAAGTTCTATTTTACAATTGTAGACAGATTATTTTTGAGAGTTTCTAAAACTAACCCAAGTTTAAATGTCACTTTAAATGTTAACAAGTAAGTCATCAATGATGAGTAAGTATCTTGTTCTGAATTCTTAAACAAAATGTATTATGATCTCATCCTATTCCGTGCTTTGCTTTGGGGATTCATGAATTCTTAGCATGAAAGAATTTCATACACATATTAATCTACTTTGCCTTGAATTGTGATAAAACTCTGATATCAACATCTCTATTGAAAAAAAATCAATATTAGAAAATTTCCACATGGAAAGTTTAAAAACAAAGACTGTGGCATGGTCCCTAAAATGTGAGACTGAAAACAAATCAGATATTGCTTAGTTCTCTCAATGACTTTCAATTTGGACTCTTGTTATTTATTAATGCACAAAACAGAACTGATGGCATGCTAAAATTCTTTGTTATTAATGTGCAGTGGGATTTGGAAAGAATTTATTTTGTATTCAATTCAGCATGAAATGAAGCATACTACTCAGGGATTTAATCCTGGAGCAGGGGGAGAAGAAGTGCCATAGTGTCAAAAATGTACACTCTCCTTTCTCTGCCATGTTCAGACCAAAAGGTAATCACTTTGTTCATGGATCAGTTTTCTTAATAGTTCATCCACAAATAGAATACTCATAAATGATATTTAGATAATTAGAGCACAAAACTTTTTTCTATCTTAATTAATATGACTTACCCATGATAACACAGTTAGTGAATGTTCATATAACATAATAGAAGGAATCCTAGAGGACAAACAACTGTCAAAGATTTCTTTCATCTTTATCTAGGAATATTTGCAAAAAATAATGGAAAGGCTATGTCATCTAGTAGATTGAGTTGGAGTTAGGAATTATTAGGCTCAATTAAGAGTTACTTGCCCAACTTTGTGCCAATAAATTTGTTAACATAATGGAGGAACATATACAAAAATATAGATTTCCTAGGTTAACAGAAGAAGAAAAAAATTACTTAAGTAGTCCCTTTTAGAAAAAAAGAAATAGAACAAGCTACTAATCAACTCCCTAAAAATATCTCCCGGACCAGGACCAGGATTTACATATGAATTCTCCCAAACATTTAAAGAACAATTAACTCCAATACTATATAAACTACTTGAAAAAAAATAGAGAAAGAAGGTCTGCTACAAAATTCCTTTTATGACACAGAAAAAGTATTGACATCTAAACCAGGTAGGATAAAAACAGAGAAAGAAACTTATTCCCTAATGAATATTGATGCAACGATCTTAAATAAAATATTGGCAAAGAGATTACAGAAAGTCATCTCCAGGATAATACACTATGACCAAGTAGGATTTATACCAGGAATGCAGGACTATTTCAATATTAGAAAAAAACTACTAGCATAATTGACTATATCTATAACCAAATTAACAAAAAACATATGATTATCTGAAATGATGCAGAAAAAGCATTTGATAAAATGCATCATCCATTCCTATTTAAAACACTAGAGAGTATAGGAATAAATTGACTTTTCCTCAAAATAGTCAGTAGCATTCCATCAGCAAGCATCATATGTAATGGGGATAAACTAGAACCATTCCCAATAAGATCAGGGGTGAACCAAGGTTGTCCACTATCACCATTGCTATTCAATATTGTATTACAAATGCTAGTTTTGGCAATAAGAGAAAAAAAAAAGAGATTAAAGAATTAGAGTAGGTAATGAGGAAACCAAGTTATCACTCTTTGCAGATGATATGATGGTATACTTAGAGAACTCTAGAGAATCAATGAAAAAACCTATTAAAAATAAACTGCAACTTTAGCAAAGTTGCAGGATACAAAATAAATCTACATAAATCATTAGCATTTATATGCATCACTAACAAAATCAAATGGCAAGAGATACAAAGATAAATTCCATTTGAAATAACTATTGATAGTATAAAATATTTGGGAATCTATCTGCCAAGGAAAAGTCAGGATCTATATGAGCAAAACTACAACAGACTTTCCACACAAATAAAGTGAGATATAAAAAATTGGAAAAATATCAAGTACTATTGGATAGGTACAATAAATATTATAAAGATGACAAAAACTAAGCCAATCTATTTATTTAGTGCTATAACAAACTCCCAAGAAACTCTTTTACTGACCTAGAAAAAATAACAACAAAATTTGTCTGGAAGAACAAAATGATCAAGAATTTTCAAGTCAATTAATGGGGGAAAAAAAGTAAATGTAGGTGACCCAGATGTACCAGATCTAAAACTATATTATAAAGCAGTGGTCAACAAAACCATTTGGTACTGGTTAAGAAATAAAGTAGTTGATCAGTGAATAAGTTAGGTTCACATGATAAAATAGTCAATAACTGTAATAATCTAGTGTTTGGAGGACCCCAGCTTTTTGGATAAGAATTCACTATTTGACAAAAACTGCTGGGAAAATTGAAAATAGTATAGCAGGAACTAGGCATTGACCCACACCTAATACCATATACCAAGATAAAATCAAAATGGATTCATGATATAGACATAATGAATGATATTATAAACAAATTAGAAAAACATAGAATAATTTACCTCTCAGATCTGTGGAGGAGGAAGGACTTCATTTCTAATATGTAGAGAGAATTTATAACTCAAACCATTCTCCAATTGTAAATGGTTAAAGGATAAAAACAGACTATTTCCAGATGAAGAAATTGAAACTGTTTCTAGTCATATGAAAAGGTGCTCTAAATCACTATGGTTCAAAGAAATGCAAATTAAGACAACTCTGAGATACCACTACACACCTCTCAAATTGGCTAAGATGCCAGAAAAAGCTAATGAAGGATGTTGGAGGGGATGTGGGGAAAGTGGGACACTGATACATTGTTGGTGGAATTCTGAATGGATCCAACAATTCTGGAGAGGAATTTGGAACTATGCTCAAAAAGTTATCAAATTATGCATATCCTTTGACCCAGCAATAGTTCTACTGGGCTTATATGCCAAAGAGATCTTAAAGGAGAGAAAGGATACACATGTGCAAAAATGTTTGTGACAGCCATTTTTGTATTGGCAAGAAACTGAAAACTGAATGGCTGCCCAACAGTTGGAGAATAGTTGAATAAATTTTGATGCATAAATGTTTTTTTTTAATTTTTTATTTAATAATTACATTATATTGACACTCGTTTCTGTTCCGATTTTTTCCCCCTCCCTCCCTCCACCCCCTCCCCTAGATGGCAAGCAGTCCTTTATATGTTGGATATGTTGCAGTATATCCTAGATACAATATATGTTTGCAGAACCGAACAGTTCTCTTGTTGCGTAGGGAGAATTGGATTCAGAAGATATAAATAATCCGGGAAGAAAAACAAAAATGCAGATAGTTTACATTCGTTTCCCAGTATTCTTTCTTTGGGTGTAGCTGCTTTTGTCCGTCATTTATCAATTGAAACTCAGGTCTCTTTGTCAAAGAAATCCACTTCCATCAAAATATGTCCTCATACAATATCGTTGTCGAAGTGTATAATGATCTCCTGGTTCTGCTCATTTCACTTAGCATCAGTTCATGTAAGTCTCGCCAGTCCTCTCTGTATTCATCCTGCTGGTCATTTCTTACAGAACAATAATATTCCATAACATTCATATACCACAATTTACCCAGCCATTCTCCAATTGATGGGCATCCATTCATTTTCCAGTTTCTAGCCACTACAAACAGGGCTGCTACAAACATTTTGGCACATATAGGTCCCTTTCCCTTCTTTAGTATTTCTTTGGGATATAAGCCCAATAGAAACACTGCTGGATCAAAGGGTATGCACAATTTGATAATTTTTTGGGCATAATTCCAGATTGCTCTCCAGAATGGTTGGATTCGTTCACAACTCCACCAACAATGCATTAGTGTCCCAGTTTTCCCGCATCCCCTCCAAAATTCATCATTATTTTTTCCTGTCATCTTAGCCAATCTGACAGGTGTGTAGTGGTTTCTCAGAGTTGTCTTAATTTGCATTTCTCTGATCAATAATGATTTGGAACACTCTTTCATATGAGTGGTAATAGTTTCAATCTCATCCTCTGAAAATTGTCTGTTCATATCCTTTGACCATTTATCAATTGGAGAATGGCTTGATTTCTTATAAATTTGAGTCAGTTCTCTATATATTTTGGAAATGAGGCCTTTATCAGAACCTTTAACTGCGAAAATGTTTTCCCAGTTTGTTGCTTCCCTTCTAATCTTGTTTGCATTAGTTTTATTTGTACAAAGGCTTTTTAATTTGATGTAATCAAAATTTTCTATTCTGTGATCAGTAATGGTCTCTAGTTCATCTTTGGTCACAAATTTCTTTCTCCTCCACAAGTCTGAGAGATAAACTATTCTATGTTCCTCTAATTTATTTATAGTCTCGTTCTTTATGCCTAGGTCATAGACCCATTTTGATCTTATCTTGGTATATGGTGTTAAGTGTGGGTCCATGCCTAATTTCTGCCATACTAATTTCCAATTATCCCAGCAGTTTTTATCAAATAATGAATTCTTTTCCCAGAAGTTAGGGGCTTTGGGTTTGTCAAACACTAGATTGCTATAATTGACTATTCTGTCTAGTGAGCCTAGCCTTTTCCACTGATCCACTAATCTATTTCTTAGCCAATACCAAATGGTTTTGGTGACTGCTGCTTTATAATATAATTTTAGATCAGGTACAGCTAGGCCACCTTCATTTGATTTTTTTTTCATTAATTCCCTTGAGATTCTCGACTTTTTATTGTTCCATATGAATTTTGTTGTTATTTTTTCTAGATCAATAAAATATTTTCTTGGAAGTCTGATTGGTATAGCACTAAATAAATAGATTAGTTTAGGGAGTATTGTCATCTTTATTATGTTCGCTCGGCCGATCCAAGAGCACTTAATATTTTTCCAATTATTTAAGTCTGACTTTATTTGTGTGGAGACTTTTTTATAATTTTGCTCATATAATTCCTGACTTTCCTTTGGTAGATAGATTCCCAAATATTTTATTGTATCAACAGTTATTCTGAATGGAATTTCTCTTTGTATCTCTTGCTGTTGAGTTTTGTTGGTGATGTATAAAAATGCTGAGGATTTATGGGGATTTATTTTGTAGCCAGCTACTTTGCTAAAATTATGAATTATTTCCAATAGCTTTTTGGTAGAATCTCTGGGGTTCTCTAGGTATACCATCATATCATCTGCAAAGAGTGATAGTTTGGTTTCCTCATTGCCTACTCTAATTCCTTTTATATCTTTCTCGACTCTTATTGCCGAGGCTAGTGTTTCTAATACGATATTAAATAATAATGGTGATAGTGGGCAACCTTGCTTCACTCCAGATCTTACTGGGAAAGGTTCCAGTTTTTCCCCATTGCATATGATGCTTACTGATGGTTTTAAATATATGCTCCTGACTATTTTAAGGAAAAGTCCATTTATTCCTATGCTCTCAAGTGTTTTTATTAGGAATGGATGTTGGATTTTATCAAATGCTTTTTCTGCATCTATTGAGATGATCATGTGGTTTTTGTTTGTTTGGTTATTGATATAGTCAATTATGCTAATAGTTTTCCTAATATTGAACCAGCCCTGCATTCCTGGTATAAATCCTACTTGGTCATAGTGTATTATCCTGGTAACAATTTTCTGTAATCTTTTTGCTAATATTTTATTTAAGATTTTAGCATCAATATTCATTAGGGAGATTGGTCTATAATTTTCTTTCTCTGTTTTCAGCCTACCTGGTTTAGGTATCAGTACCATATCTGTGTCATAAAAGGAGTTTGGTAGGACTCCTTCAATCCCTATTTTTTCAAATAGTTTATATAACATTGGAGTTAATTGTTCTTTAAATGTTTGGTAGAATTCACATGTAAATCCATCTGGTCCTGGGGATTTTTTCTTAGGGAGTTGATTGATAGTTTGTTCTATTTCTTTTTCTGAGATGGGACTGTTTAGGATATTTACTTCTTCCTCTGTTAGTTTGGGCAAGCTGTATTTTTGGAGGTATTTTTCTATTTCATTTAAGTTGTCGAATTTATTGGCATAAAGTTGGGCAAAGTAACTCCTAATTATTGCTCTAATTTCCTCTTCGTTAGTGGTGAGTTCTCCCTTTTCATTTTTAAGACTAACAATTTGATTTTCCTCTTTCCTTTTTTTAATCAGATTTACTAAGGGTTTGTCTATTTTGTTGGTTTTTTCATAGAACCAACTCTTAGTTTTATTAATCAATTCAATAGTTTTTTTACTTTCAATTTTATTGATCTCACCTTTTACTTTTAGAATTTCAAGTTTAGTGTTTGACTGGGGTTTTTTAATTTGTTCCTTTTCTAGCATTTTTAATTGCAAACCCAATTCATTGATCTTCTCTTTCTCTATTTTATACAAATAGGCCTCTAGAGATATGAAATTTCCCCTTATTACCGCTTTGGCTGCATCCCATATATTTTGGTATGATGTCTCATTATTATCGTTTTCTTGGGTGAAGTTATTAATTATGTCTATGATTTGCTGTTTCACCCAATCATTCTTTAGTATGAGATTATTTAGTTTCCAATTATTTTTTGGTCTACTTCCCCCTGCTTTTTTGTTGAATGTAATTTTCATTGCATCGTGGTCTGAAAAGGATGCATTTACTATTTCTGCCTTACTACATTTGAGTTTGAGGTTTTTATGTCCTAATATATGGTCAATTTTTGTATAGGTTCCATGAACTGCTGAAAAGAAAGTGTATTCCTTTCTGTCTCCATTACATTTTCTCCAGAGATCTATCATATCTAACTTTTCTAGTATTCTATTTACCTCTTTGACTTCTTTCTTATTTATTTTGTGGTTTGATTTATCTAATTCTGAGAGTGCAAGGTTAAGATCTCCCACTATTATAGTTTTACTGTCTATTTCTTCTTGCAGCTCTCTTAGTTTCTCTTTTAAGAATTTAGATGCTACCCCACTTGGTGCATATATGTTTAATATAGATAGTGCTTCATTATCCATGCTACCCTTTAGCAAGATATAGTGTCCTTCCTTATCTCTTTTAATTAGGTCAATTTTTGCTTTAGCTTGATCTGAGATCAGGATGGCTACCCCTGCTTTTTTGACTTCACCTGAAGCATAGTAGATTTTGCTCCAACCTTTTACCTTTAACCTGCATGTATCACCCCGCTTCAGGTGTGTTTCCTGTAAACAACATATTGTAGGATTCTGGCTTTTAATCCATTCTGCTAACCGCTTCCTCTTTATGGGGGAGTTTACCCCGTTCACGTTTATGGTTAGAATGACCAATTCTGTATTACTTGCCATCTTGTTAACCCCGGTTTATGCTTTCCTCCCTTCTTTCCCCTTTCCCCCCCTTCCAAGTATTAAGCTTGTGAGCACCCCTTGCTTCTCACAGCCCTCCCTTTTTAGTGTCCCTCCCCCCGCCTTAGAGTTCCTCCCCCATCTTACCCCTTTCCCTCCCAGTTCCCGTATTCCCTTCCGCTTAGCTTATTCCTTCCCTTTCCACTTTTCCCTTCTCACTTTTCAATGAGATGGGAGAAGTTTCACCATAGATTGAATATGTCTTAAGATTTTTCACTTAAAGCCAATTCTGAAGGCAGTAAGATACCCACTATATTCATCCCCCTCCATTCTTTCTCTCAGATATAATAGGTTTCCTATGCCTCTTCATGAGATGTACTACCCCCACTTTACCCTTTTTCTGATACAATGTCCTTTCCACATCAATTTCTAGAACAAGGTATACATGTATTCTTTATACATCTATATATTCAAAATATAGTTCCCAAGATTAATCTTTACCTTTTTAGATTTCTCTTGAGTTCTATATTTGTAGATCAAACTTTTTGTTAAGTTCTGGTTTTTTCATCAGAAATAGATGAAATTCGCTTACTTCGTTGAATGTCCATCTTCTTCCCTGGAAAAAGATGCTCATTCTCGCTGGGTAAGTTATTTTTGGTTGCATACCAAGTTCCTTAGCCTTTTGGAATATCATATTCCAGGCCCTTCGATCTTTTAATGTGGATGCTGCCAGATCCTGGGTGATCCTTATTGTGGCTCCTTGATACTTGAATTGGGTTTTTCTAGCCGCTTGCAATATTTTTTCTTTCATCTCAGGGTTCTGGCATTTGGCCACTATATTCCTTGGTGTTTTGATTTTAGGATCCCTTTCAGTGGGTGATCGATGAATCCTTTCAATGTTTATTTTTTCCTCTGTTCCTATGACTTCTGGGCAGTTCTCTTTGATAATTTCCTGGAAGACAGTGTCCAGGCTCTTTTTTCATCATGTTTTTCTGGGAGTCCAATGATTCTCAGATTGTCTCTCCTGGATCTGTTTTGCAGGTCTGTTGTCTTCCCCAGAAGGTATTTCACATTTTTCTCCATTGTTTGATTTTTTTGGATTTGCTTGACTGATTCTTCTTGTCTCCTCGAGTCATTCAGTTCCAGTTGTTCAATTCTGATTTTCAGTGAAGTATTCTCTTCACTCACTTTTTTTAAAATCTTTCTCTAATTGTCCAATTGAGTTCTTTTGTCCTGTGGAATTTTTTTCCATTTCGCCAATTTTGTTTTTTAGAGAGCTGTTTTCTGTTTCCAGTTCACTAATCCTATTTTTCAAGGATTTTACTTCTTTATCCACTCTCTCTTTAACTTTCTCCAGGCTCTTTTCCCAAGCCTCCCTCTCCTTTTCCCAAGCCTCACTCTGCTTTCCCCATTTTTCTTCTAGCTCCCTTGTGAGAGCCTTTTTAATCACTTCTATGAGGTTCATCTGTGCTGAGGAACAGACAATCTCCTCCTTTGAGGATTCACCTGGGGACTGCCTGTTTTTAGTCTCCTCAGGATTTAGAGTCTGCTCTCTATCTGTGTAGAAGCTGTCAAGGGTTAAAGTCCTCTTCAGCTTCTTGCTCATTCTGTCTATTAATCAGAGACAAACTACCGAAGAAAAACAGAAAAAACTGGAGTCTTTCTTTGGGGGGGGCTGGGTGTGTTATCGAGCTTCCTCTACAGACTGCAGGGGGCAGCAGTGAGGCACTAGCAGGACTGTGCTGCGCCTGCGCTCTGAGATCCCAAAGCGTGCTGAGTCACTGAGGGGGGGGAAGGGAGGGGCGGCCAAGTCCTGAGAGACTCCAGCTGTTTGGGGTTGTATTCTTCAGCCCCGGTGTTTTTAGCTTCTCTGCTGGGCTGTTGACTTGCTGCCGGAGGAAAGTATCCAAACCTGTAGCGAAGCTCTCCCCGCAGAGACTGCTACGATCACTCTCCACCCCCTCTCCAGTCTGCTCCTGTGCCCTCACTGCCGCTGCCCGCCGCCTGCGCCCGATCTAAAACCGCCCCAGCCCTCCAGTAAAGACAGACCTTTCTTGGCGGATCTCAAGGATGGCTTCTCTTGGTAACTATTTGTGGGTTTTTTTCAGTCAAGCATTGATTCAGAGGCTTGTAATGAAATGGATAGTGAGAGAAAGCGTGGAGCTTATGCAGCTGTGAGCCTCCTCTCCGCCATCTTAACCGGAAGTCCGATGCATAAATGTTGTGGAATATTATTGTTCTGTAAGAAATGATCAGCAGGATGCTTTCAGAGAAGTCTGAAGAGACTTATATTAAGTGATTTTTAGTGAAAGAGCAGAACCAGGAGATCATTATACATGGCAACAACAAGATTATAAGATGATCAATTCTAATGGACATGACTCTCTTCAACAATGAAATAATTGAAAGCACTTCCAATTGTTCAGTGATGAAGAGAGCCCTCTACATCCAGAGAGAGGATTGTGGGAACTAAATGTGGTTCACAACATAGTATTTTCACTTTTTTCATTATTGCTTGCTTGCATTTTATTCTACTTCTTTTTCCTGGTTTGATTTGATTTTTCTTGTGCAGCATAATAATTGTATAAATATGTATACATATATTGGATTTAAAACATATTTCTATCAAGAGTAACATATATTGGACTACTTGTCAGTTGGGGAAAGGGAAGGGAAATTGGAACACAAGGATTTGCAAGGGCTAATGTTAAAGAATTGTCCATGCATCTGTTTTGAAAAATAAAAAAAAGCTTTAATAACAAAATAAAAGGAAATTTTAGGCTCAAATATCATTTCTCATATATAATAGTTATGTTGACTACGAACAAGTCATTTGACTCCTTAGTGCCTCAGTTTCCTCATATGTAAAAGGTAGTTAAGATATCTGTAGAATTCAATACTTTTTTTATGTTTTAAGGTTAAATGAAATAGTTTATGCAAAATATTCATAAACTTTAAAGTATTAAATAATTTTCACCAATATTATCATTATCAGATTGAATTTCTATAATTTCCATTTATGACACAAGCACATCATCCAATTAGAAAGGAAATATGATATGGACTTGGTTCATATTACCTAATGTATCTTATTTTTTAATAGTATTTTTACCTAATGAAGAAAAAAAATGTCACAAAATTCAGATAAAGAAGTGATTCTCGAGGGATAATCTTGGAACCTTTAGGGGTTTATTTTACCTTTTCAGGTCTGATTTTTTTTTCATTTGATTATTAGGTCATTGGTTTTCTTAAGAAAACTGAGACATTTCAATTTATATTATAGTAAATTTTGAAAGTTAAACCCCACATTTTAAAAAATCTTTGTGGAGCCACTGATCATTTTTTAAATGTGAAGGGGTTTTAAGAGCAGCTACATGGCATAGTGGATAGAACACTAGCCCTGAATTCATGAGGATCTCATTTCAAATTTGGCCTCAGACACTTGACAATTACTAACTGTGTAACTCTGGGCAAGTATTTAATCTCTATTATCTAACAAAAATGAATAAATAAATGAATAAATTAAAATAAAAATTTTAAAAGTGAAGGGCTCATGAGACTTAAAAGTTGGAAAATCAATATTAAAGAAGTACTAGAAGTACTAGAAACTGAAATATTATTGATTATGTGTCATCTTTCATTTGAATCTCTTAACACTTCTTCTCCATTCTTCACAACTTCTGATGTTCAGCATCTCAGTCAGTCAATAAATATTCGTTAAGCATTTACTTTGTGCCAGACACTATACTTAAGCTCTGAGGATTCAAAAGGATGTTACAGTTCCTCTTCTTAAGCATATAATCTAAAGGGGGGAGGGGTACAAAAAGCAAATGGATATGTACCAACAAGTCATATAAAGGTTAAACAGGAAATATTTAATAGAGGGAAGACAGTGGAATTAAGAGGTAGTGAAAGGTGAAGATGAGATTTTATGAGGGATTTGAAGGAATCCAGAGAAGCCATTAGGTATTAGACATTCCAAGCATGATAGACACACTGTACTCTTCTTTTGTCTGGTCACAAACCAATGTTTCTTTATACTTTTTTGAGGCTAACCTTTATATCTCTACTTTTTTTTTTATTATTCCCCCTGTCTTCTCTCAGTATCTTGCTCCAAATGCTATCCTCTGTCTCATTCTTCTTCAATAATAACCTCCCTCTACTGTCTCCTTCCCAGAAATTTACTTTCGTGTCCTCAAATGTAAAAAGTTGACTGTTCTAATCTCTTCTACAAACATACAGCATTTCACCTTCCATTCATTAAGATACTTTTTTTAAAGTTTTTTTTTACTTTAAATGTGTCCATTTTTTTTGCATATCTAATATAGATACATAGAAACATAGATACATACACAAACACATTATGTGAGTATATAACATATACATACATAATGTGTATGTACATACATACACACACACACACACACACACACACACACACATATATATATATATATATAGAGAGAGAGAGAGAGAGAGAGAGAGAGACAGATGCAATAGATCCTCCATTGTCTTTTCATCCCTTCTTTTTTCATTTCTTAATTCTTCTTACAGCTTATATGAGACCAAAATAATTAGTTAGCTTCTACAATAAAATATTAATTTCATTCATTGTTTCTTCCCTTAATTTTTCTGTATGCCTATTTTTATTCTGTTTTTAAAAGTCAAATCATCTGTGACCTACTTTCATGACAGCATAAAAGCTGATATATAGTAACTAAATTATTCAGTCACTTTAATATCTACCATTAGTATGTAGCATTTCCCCATATATCTGGATTCCCTGGCTCTTTCAGTGCTATCTCAACTCTAATGCATGTATTAGATGCCAATTTGGATTTATGCAAAACTATAGGTCACAAGTGCCAACAGTGATGTTTATCAGATTTTTTTAAAAGACATTTGGTTAAATCATATGGTAAAATAAGTGAGAATAAGAAAGATTTCCCTCATATATAGGGCTATACTATACCTGCACAAGTAACTATACCACCAATGGAGGAAGAGTAATAGGGATCTTATGTGATGAGAAAACATCCATTATTTGGCATCCATGCAGAGATCATAGATGACCAAGGTATACAGGGTATATTTATTCAGTAATAGCAGACTTTAAAAAACACAGCTAACTATAATGGTCTTGGAAGTCCCCTTAACTACCAGCTAAGTGATAGAATTCCAGACCTATTGTCAGGAAAACTCACTTTCCTAGATTCAAATCTGCCCTCAGATATTTGCTTAGCTATGTGATTCTGAGCAAGTTAATTTTCACATCAAGATTCTGGAGAAAGAAAAATAAAATCATCAAATTATCTTTGCTAAGAAAATCCCAAAAAGCACCATAAAGAGTCAGATCTAACTGAATAACAAGAACAAACTTACCATGAAAGAGTAGAGGACAAAGATCATCAATGAAAAATTTAGAAGAAGCACTCAGCCACAGAGATATCTAAGAGAAAGCAACATAAGAAAAAGAAAGGAACAGCAAAGACCCTCAGACCTCAATAGCTCTCTAGGCCCAGTGTTTTTTTTTCCCCCTATATCTCACTCCATGATTTTGTCATCATGGGTCCTTTCTTTGCTGATATATACCAAAATTCCTCTTGAACTCAGTAGATGCATTTCATAGAAAATTTTATGTGGGTTTCTGTAACCAAGAACATTATGCCAACTTTCAGGTGATAAATCTGAATCGGTTTAGTTAGTCTAGTCTTCACATTATGAATATTGCATCTATTGCCAAGTCCATTTCATTGTCATTGTCTTGATAGGATTATTAATTCAAAAAATATTCCTTATAACAAATAATAAACAAATGCATTTTTAGGTCTTGTTTGTAAAAGTATCATTTCTCTTATACCTCTGTTCTTTCACTTCTGTCAAGTTACAGGAAATGTGTTTCATCTACAGATTTTTGGAGTTGTGATGCATTTACTAATTTTCATTCTTTCCCTGTTGTTGTTTTGCCTGTTGTTGTATAAATTGTTCATTCAGTTCTGTTCACTTCGGGATTCTTCAGTAAGCATAAGTTTTCCCAGATTTCTCTGAATCTCTCCATTTCATCATGATTTAGTACAGTGATATATATATATATATATATATATATATATATATATATATATATATATATATACACATACATATACATACATATGTATATGTGTGTATGCATGTACATATGTATTCCTGTATTCAATGTACATTAATATATTCATAGAAACTCCTTTTGTGCTATAAAAAATTAGAAGATAGAACAAGTTGTGGTATATGAAGGTAATGGAATATTATTGTTCTACAAAAGATAATGAACAAGCTGTATATATATTTGTGTATTTCAACTACCCTTGAGACATCCTTGGTCTTAGTACTTGTTAGGTCTCAGGCTACTTACTAATGCTTCCTGTTATCTTTAGATGTCTTTGATCTAATTCATTTTTCAATCTTGGAACAAAGGAAGAAAAATGGGATTTCCTATGCAATTTCACAATAGTAATTAAATATGAAATTATTCACATCATTATTAACTACAAGTTTTTCAAAAAAATTTTTTGGAAATGAAACTCTCTCATCTGTATGAGGAAATTTTCTCTCTCCAATATAAAATTTCTTATGAATATATTCAGCTCAATGTGTAGTTCTCCTAGAAGGGTGTCCTATATTCAGTACTTTTACAACTGCTTGCCTGTATTGATTCTCTGTTACTGAAGATTCTTGATACTGGATTTTCTATGCATTAAAGAATTTTTATGCTAATTACATTTGTAAAATTTCTCAGCACTATGATTTTCTGATGTTCAATGAGGTGATTTTTGTCTGAAAAAAAAACTTTCTAAATTTCAATGTAATAAATGTTCTTTTTACAACAATAAAAGAGAAAATTATTATCTCCCAAAGGTATTATACATGGAATACTTGTACCTTTAAGAATATATTCATAAATCTGATACAGATTCATCATGTCAGAAAGATTTTTTTGAATTAGCAAAAGTTGGAAGTTAATGATTACTCAAGACAGAGAGAGAGAGAGAGAGAGAGAGAGAGAGAGAGAGAGAGAGAGAGAGAGGGAGGAACAATGGAAGGAAGGAAAGAAGGAAGGAAAAGTATTGATGAAACTTTTTTTTCCAATGGTAACATGTTTTAAATGTCAAAGTTTGAGCAAATCAGAAGAGCCTGGAATAGTTTACTTTTCAGATCTATATATAAGAAAACAATTTAAGACTAAATAAAATATAGTGGTTATTACCAAATGAAAAGTAGATACTTTTAGTTATATAAATTTTAAAAGATTTTGTGCAAACAAAACCAAAATAACCAAAAGTAGAAGGAAATAAGAAAATTGGGAAACTTTTTTTTGCAGCAAGGATCTCAGATAAAAGCCTAATTTTTCAAATATATGGAGAACTGAATCAAATTTATCAGAGTTCATGTCATGCCCAATTGATGGTAAAAGGGCAGCTTTCAGATGAAGAATTTTTTTACATAATAACTTTATTATGTATTTTTAAAAATAATTATAACTTTTTATTGACAGAACCCATGCCAGGGTAATTTTTTAGAACATTATCCTTTGCACTCACTTCTGTTCCGATTTTTCCCCTCCCCCCCTATCTCCTTTCCCAGATGGCAAGCAGTCCTATATATGTTAAATAGGTCACAGTATATCCTAGATACAATATATGTGTGCAGCACCAAACAGTTTTCTTGTTGCACAGGAAGAATTGGATTCAGAAGGTAAAAATAATCCGGGTAGAAAAACAAAAAGGCACATTCATTTCCCAGTGTTCTTTCTTTGGGTGTAGCTGCTTCTGTCCATCCTTGATCAATTGAAACTGAGTTAGATCTTCTCTTTGTCAAAGAAATCCACTTCCATCAGAATACATCCTCATACAGTATCGTTGTTGAAGTATATAATGATCTCATGGTTCTGCTCATTTCACTTAGCATCAGTTCATGAAAGTCTCTCCAAGCATCTCTGTATTCATCCTGTTGGTTATTTCTTACAGAATAATAATATTCCATAACATTCATATACTGCATTTTATCCAACCATTCTCCAATTGATGGGCATCCATTCATTTTCCAGTTTCTAGCCACTATGAACAGGGCTGCCACAAACATTTTGGCACATACAGGTCCCTTTCCCTTCTTTAGTATCTCTTTGGGGTATAAGCCCAGTAGTAGCACTACTGGATCAAAGGGTATGAACAGTTTGATAACTTTTTGGGCATAATTCCAGATTGCTCTCCAGAATGGTTGGATTCATTCACGGCAACAATGCATCAGATGAAGAAATTAAAGCTTCTTTAGTCAAATGAAAAAAAAAATGTTCTGAATCATTGTTGGTCAGAGAACTACACATTATGATGATTATTAGGAACCACTTTACAACAATCAGATTGACTAATATGACAAAAAAGAAACATAATAAGTGTTGAATGGGAATTAGTTTTCACAACTACCTTGTGAGCTCCATATTATTATTATTATTCCCATTTTGCAGATGAGGAGTCTGAAACTGAAAGATATTAAATGACTTTCCCAGAGTTACACAATTAGAATGTTTGAGGCAGAAGATAAACTCAGGTCTTCGAGATTCCAAGTCCAGTACTCTGTCCATTATGCTAGTTAGTTACATGGCTATCCCAATATCAAAATTCTATTTACTTAAAGCATGCATATAGTATATAAGCATGTAGTATAGCAGTCCCAGCATCCATATGAGTGTCCTGTCCTAAAGAAAATATGTGGAAATATTTGTACATTGATTCATTGGTTATCTTTTTTCATCTTGTTGACTTTTCTCTAGATATATATTGTCTCCCTGCAATAACCTCATTTATTTCTTTTTCCCCCAATTTGCATTGCAATCTAAGACTCAATATGATATAGAGAAATGGCCTTGCAGTCAGCAAGGGAAAGGCTGAACTCAAATTACATATTACACATGTGATTGTAGTCATATAAATCAATCTCAGTGCACTAGATATGTCTATAAGGTTATATGCCACTGATTATCTGAACTTCTGCATCAAAAGCACAGGGGAAGGGAGAGAAAAAGAGAGACAGACAGACAGACAGAGATAGACATACAGAAATAGAGACAGAGAGAAGAGAAAGGAAAGAAAAAAGGAAGACAGGAAGAAAGGAAAGTGGGAGGGAGGGAGGAAGAGAAGAAAAAAAGGGAGACATGGAAGAAAGAAAGATGGAGGGAGGGAGGGAAAAGATGAGGGAAAAAATCTCATAGAAATAAAACTGGTCCCAATTATTCTTCCTGCTCAGGACATTTTCCTCAAGTGAAAATTTTTTACTTGAAAAAAGTTATTTTAATAGTGAAATATATTGATTATGCCACTACAAATATTCCCTCCACACCCCTAATATTATAGCCATAGTCCTAGACTTGTAACATTTAAATGAAAATTATTAAAATTATATCCTATAATTTTTTTGTTAATTATATGCTTCACATTTATATGTCATATCCCACAATTAATTCAAATAAAATAGTTCTATTCAGACATATTCAACTCCTAAATTAGAAGTTTATAAAAAGTTAATATAATTTGTCAGCTAGAAGGATTAGCATGTGATTTGGAGTAAGTTTCAGTGGTAATTCTGATATGGGTATAAATATAGCTTGTATATAAACCTACCCCCATCCATCACCTTAAAACAGAAAGCATGCATGTAAGAAAAGAATAGTAATAATGAAAGGAGGGAGTAAAATAATCAAAAAACATCAAAAGATATTCACTAGAGAAATTAAAATGAAAAATGAGCCTTTCCAGAAAACTCTCGTAATAAACTGAAGATAGTAGTTCTTCTATCAATGAAAAGAATTTGAGGTGCACCTTTTAGAAAAAAAATTTGTTGTAAAAATTGTTAAGATTTTTTTAAAAAACCTTATAAATATATATATATATATGTTTATATACATATATGTATGAATAACATGACCATTGAAAAACTTAATTAAAAGAATAAAATGGAATAAATAGCAAAATCAAAATTTAGAGAAAAATTCAAAAGAAGATAATATTTTAGAAAAGAATCTTAGCATAAACTATCCATGAACTATCCATAAGTTCCCTAGAAAGCAAAGTTACCACATAGCTAAATACCACAAAAATAAAGATAGAGAAGCAGCTTAAAAAACATTGGTTTCCAAGAAAACATGAGGAAAGGAAAATTTTTATTACCATATTTCAGAAATATATAGACAATTAGTAGAACTAGAGGACAATATACATATCAGTGGCTTTCCCCAGCAATAAAGAGTTTAATTTATACAAATGTAGTTGCAAAGCTCTGGAACTTCCAAATCTAATGAAAAAATTTGTGGAAGTCAGTAATAGACAACTGGTTTAAGAAAACATCCCAATCCAATTCATCTATGATTATAATCAATATTTATCAAAAATTTTTAAAAATGAGAAAAGGGATTAGATTATAATATCCCCCAAAGTAAGTTGGCATGCCAGTCAAAATCACAACTAAAAACTTTTAAAAGATCTTAAAAACTCCAAATTCTAAGCTTCTGGTTTTATGTACCTAAACAAATTTTATATGAAAAGATAATTTCATTTGAAAAAAGCACCCAAGTTAAAAAAAAAAATAAAATTATCAACTATGCAAAAAAAATATATACTGCATGCATTTGGAAATAGAGATCATTTTTTTTCATTTATGCTTTTATTTGCTTACTACCTACAAAATCCTAAGCTAGATACTGTATGGATTACAAGTTATTTATTCATAATTCCTTTCTTCAAAGAATTTTTAAAAACTCACAAAAGGACAATGGTGAGAGTTTTCCCCTAAGTCGCAGATATTTGTTATAAATTTAAAGCAGATTATTTAATACCAATAGTGGTTCTCAGTTTTAATCTGGTCTCAGACGCTTATTGGCCACATGACCTAGACCAGTTCACTTAACCATTTGCTTCAGTTTCCCCTATAAAAAATGAGCTGGAAAAGGAAATGGTAAGCCATTTCAGCATTTTTGCCAGGAAAACTCAGAAAGGGTCATAAAGAATAAAGTGACTTAAATTACTGAACTATAACAAAGCAAAAATACAAAATTGTTTCATTATAATTTTCTTTGCCCTTTCTTTATTTAAATATTTTGTATGAGGATCATTTGTCACTCACCTCTTCATTGAGTCATAGTAAAGAATACTTTTTTTTAAATTTTTAGGCCAATGAACAATTTAACAGATTGTGCTCATAGAACCTAAGCTTAATTCATAGTTTTCATTATGTTCAGCTTTATGTAACAAGATTTAGAAGAAATGTTCATTATTGGTCTATGACCTTTAGAGCAAATATTTTAGAAGTGATACATTATTTTTCTCATTTGAGGATATGCATCAATAAAATATTTCCTGATATCTGGTGCTGCTTGTAATATAAAAATGCAAAACCAAACCAAACTAAAATAAGCAAACAAATAAATAAAAATATGGGCCCTACACTCCAGAAGCTTGCAATCTAGTTGTGAATATAAACTTAAATTTTATGAAACAATTAGGATACACTGAAATATTAAATATCTATTGATGACAGGAATAGTAGACCTTTAGAGAAAGGAATCAATGGGCATAAAAGATTTCATCAATCAATAAATCAAAGAAGATTTCATGGGGAAAATACAAAAATAAAATCTCATAATTTGGGACTGATTCATGATTTATGCCAAATAATAATGAAAGTTGAAGTTCAAAGTTTGATTATATAGCATTTGGACAAACTGGGAAGAGAAAGGACATTCTAAGGAAAGAAGATAATCCTGGGAAAAATCATGAAGATAGTAGTAAGCATGACTGATCTAAAAATTATATGATAGGTATAAATTAAGCTAAAAGATGTCATTTAAAGATATTGTTTTAAAAATAATTGTGCTAAAGTAATATAAAGAATATCACTAAAGAAGTATATGACCAGTATATGATCCAGTTATATAGTCAGAGGAAGGGATAATCAATGGGAAATCTGAATGGTCCATTAGGATCTGCAAAGTGTAAATAACGAAGGAAAACCACTGGAATTCTGGGGGGACATCATTATAGATTATTTTGGGGAGAAAATGGAAAAGAGTTTTATAAGATAAACAAGAATGGATAGATTGCACTCTGAATTTTTGAAGAATATACCCAACATTAAAGATTTTACAAATTCATTGAAATATTGAAATATTGGAATGGTAATGAGACAGCAGTACTAATGAAATGTATGGATTTATATTTTGAGAACAAGAAATCAATCAATATGCATTTCTTATAGTTATTTCTGATTTGGGATTTTATTAGCCAAGATCAAGATGAAGATGTACATAGTTCAAAATAACATTAGGGAAAAATGGCTAGTCAGCAAAATTCTCTCTTGCTCAAAGTAATTTGTCAAAGATAGCTGACTATATAGATAAAATTGAATCAAATCATATTTAAAAGTATCACATAATGGAAAATTATTTTAATGTGTTTTTTACTTAATAGTATATATTTTCTAGTCACATGTAAAGATAACTTTCAATATTCCCTTTTTTATTATAGCTTTTTATTTACAAGATATATGCATGGGTAATTTTTCAGTATTGATAATTGCAAAACCTGTTACAATTTTTCCCGTCCTTCCCTCACCCCCTCCCCCAGATGGCATGTTGACCTATACATGTTTTGTATGTTAAAGTATATGTTAAATACAATATATGTATACATGTCCATACAGTTATTTTGCTGTACAAAATCAGACTTTGAAATAATGTACAATTAACCTGTGAAGGAAATCAAATGCAGGTGGACAAAAATAGAAGGAATGGGAATTCTTTGTAGTGGTTCATACTCATTTCCCAGAATTCTTTCACTGGGTATAGCTGGTTCTATTTATTATTGAACAAATGGAATTGGTTTAGTTCATCTTATTGTTGAAAAAAGCCACGCCCATCAGAATTGATCATTATATAGTATTGTTGTTGAATATATAATGATCTCCTGGTCCTGCTCATTTCACTCAGCATCAGTTCATGCAAGTCTCTCCAGGCTTTTCTGAAATCAACCTGTTGGTCATTTTTTACATATTCCATAATATAATATTCCATAAAATTCATATACCACAATTTATTCAGCCATTCTCCAATTGATGGGTATCCACTCAGTTTCCAGCTTTTGGCCACTACAAAGAGGGTTGTCACAAACATTTTTGCATATACAGGTCCCTTTCCTTTCTTTAAGATTTCTTTGGAATATAAGCCCAGTAGTAGCACTGCTGGATCAGAGTATGCACAGTTTGATAACTTTTGGGGCATAGTTCCAAATCGCTCCCCAGAATGGCTGGATATATTCACAATTCCACCAACAATCAACATTCATTTTTGTAAGATTTTGTTTGCTTTCCATTACTCCTTCCCTTCCTTATGTAACTGCTCCTGAAGAGAGCAAGCAATATTATAGGCTATACATGTACAATCATTTGAAACATATTTCTATACTAATCATGTTGAGAAAGAAAAATCATAACAAAAGTGAAAAATCATGAGAAAAAAACTACAAAAGTAAAAATAATATTCTTCAATCCATATTCAATCTCCATAGTTCTTTTTCTGAATGCAGAGAGCATTTTCCATCAAAAGTGTATTGGAATTGTCTAGGATCATTCTTGATGAGAAGAACTGTCTTTCATAGTCAATCGTCATATAATATGTATATAATATCTGTTCATTTCATTCAGCATCAATTTATTTAAGTCTTTCCAGGACTTTCTGAAATTTGGGCAACTATTTTTGGTTGTTTTTTGTTAAATTTCTATCCTAGTCTATTTGCATATTATTAAAATAGGTAAAATTTTAATTTATAGAAATGCAGTTTGAAATTTTGCTATAAAATGGCAAGTTGATTATAAAGTTTTACTTTATTTTGACCAGGTTGTTAACATCAAGTAATAAGTATCTTAATACTTATTACTTCTACTATGGTAGAAGTAATCTACTCATGTAGATGACCATAGCATAAAAGCATTTAGTATTCATTATTGCCAATGACTTAAGTCTGAGCATAACAACTGTTCTCTCTTTTCTAATAAACTTCAGTGATTCCCTTTTATCTCCTGAATCTTATATAAAGCACTCCGAGATCTAAATTCCTTCAAAGACAGGCCTCTTTCAAAACTTCTAGTCTTTTTGCATTCTATTCCTCTAGATCCATTCTTTACTAAAGACATATTGAACCACATCCCTAAGTTCCTGGCACAGGATTTTCCATCTTTCAGGTCAGGAGCTTTACAATGACTGTCTCAAACTACTGAATCTGTCCTTTATGACTGGAATGCTCACCCCTCCCCTCCATCTACATTTCTTAGAATTCTTGGCTTCCTTAAGTACTCATCACACCTTCTGGAAATGCTTCTCAGCTTCTTCCCTTCTCCCTAGCTACAAATTTCCATTTACTTTATGTATGTTGCATGCATCTATTTATGTGCTTTATGGTCTACAAGACCATATGGTCTGCCTTAAGGGCAGAGAGTGTCTCCCTCCACCTGTCTCTTGTCCTTTGTCCCCTGTCCTGAGTCTCTTGTCCCCTGAATATAGCACAATTCTTGACAATTCCTTTATAAATGATTGCTAAGTGAACACTTAGTTGATTGATTTAAATATAGAAGAGAGTAACAACTCAAAAATAATTCATTTCACACTTAATAATAATAGGAGTATTAAGTAATAAAAAACAATCTTAATGACATATTATTTCATTCTAGGCATAATATAAAATAGTTGATTTGATACTACCTAGTGGACATTTTCTCACTTTACATGAAGGAAAAAAATAGTTTCAAACTATGTTTAATATTGATAAAATTAGAGTAATTGACAAAAATATTCAAATATTGAATAATTTGATGATTATAACATAAAATTATCTTATCTTGTGATGACTTTTAAATACTAATTGAGCAATGTATAAATTTTTCAGTAATATAAAAATATTAAATAATGCATGACATTTTTTTTGCTAAGAATTTTTTTACTAAAGCTTATTATTTACAAAACATATGCATGGGTAATTTTTCAACATTGACCCTTACAAAGCCATCTTTTCCACATTTTCCCCTCCATCCCCCACCTCTGCCCCAAGATGGCAGGTACTTCAATAAATGTGAAATATGTTAAAATGTATATTAAATCCAATATATGTATACATATTTATACATTTATCTTGGTATGCAAGAAAAATCGGATCTAGAAGGAAAAAAAGAACTGGGAAAGAAAACAAAAAGCAAGTAAAGAACAGCAGAATGAGTGAGAAAACTATGTTATGGTCCATACTCAGCTCTCACGGTCCTTTATTTGGATGTAGATGACTCTCTTATCATATTGTGATATATAATAATTTCCTGGTTCTGCTCATTTCACTTTCATCAGTTCATTAAGTCTCTCTAGGTCTCTTTGAAATCATCCTGCTGAACATTTCTTACAGAACAACACTATTCCATAACATTCATATATCATAATTTATTCAGTCATTCTCCAATTGATGGGTATCCATTCAGTTTCCATTTTCTTGCCACTACGAAAAGGACTGCCACAAACATTTTTGCATATGTGGGTCCCTTTCCCTTCTTTAATATCTTTTTTTTTTGGATATAAGTCCAGTAGAAACACTGCTGAGTCAAAGGATATGCACAGTTAGATAATATTTTGAGAATAATTCCAAATTACTCTCCAGAATGGTTGGATCTGTTCACAGTTCCACCAACAATGTCTCAGTGTCCCAGTCATCCTCTCCAACATTCGACATTATTTTTCCCTGTCATCTTAGCCAATTTGAAAAGTGTATAGTGGTATCTCAGATTTGTCTTAATTTGCATTTCTCTGATCAATAGTAATTTGGAGCATCTTTTTGCATGACTACAAATAGTTTCAATTTCTTCACCTGAAAATTGTTTATATCATTTGACTGTTTATCAATTGGAGAATGGCTTGAATTCTCATAAATTTAGTCAATTGTCCATATATTTTAGAAATGCAGCCTTTATCAGAACCTTCGAATGTAAAAATGTTTTCACAGTTTATTGCTTCCTTTCTAATCTTTGCATTAGTTTTGTTTGTACAAAAACTTTAATAATAAGGAATTATCTATTTTGTTATCAGTAATGATTTCTTGTTCTTTGGTCACAAATTCCTTCCTCCTCCACAGATCTGAGAGGTAAACTATTCTATGTTCTTCCAATTTGTTTATAGCATTCTTTATATCTAGATCATGAACCCATTTCAACCTTATTTTGGCATGTGGTGTAATGTGTGGGTCAATGTCGAGTTTCTGCCATACCCAGTTTTCAATTTTCTGAGCAGTTTTTGTCAAATAGTGAATTCTTATCCCCAAAGCTGGGGTCTTTGGGTTTGTCAAACACTAGATTGCTATAGTTATGGAGTATTTTGTCTTGTGAACCTAATCTATTCCACTGATCAACTTCTCTGTTTCTTAGCCAGTACCAAATGGTTTTGGTGACCACTGCTTCATAATATAGTTTTAGATCTAGTAGGCCACTTTAATTTGCTTTTTTTTTTTTCATTAGTTGCCTTGAAAATCTTGACCTTTTGTTCTTCCCAATGAATTTTATTGTTATTATTTCTAGGTCAGTAAAATGGTTTCTTGGGAGTTTGATTGGTATAACACTAAATAAGTAGATTAGTTTAGGTAGTATTATCAACCTATCCAAGAGCACTTGATATTTTCCCAATTGTTTAGATCTAACTTTATTTGTGTGGAAAGTGTTTTGTAGTTTTGCTCATATAGTTCCTGACTTTCCTTTGGCAGATAGATTCCCAAATATTTTATACTATCGACAGTTATTTTAAATGGAATTTCTGTTTGTATCTCTTGCTGTTGGATTTTGTTAATGATGTATAAAAATGTGGATGATTTATGTGTATTTATTTTGTATTCTGCAACTTTGCTAAAGTTGCAGATTGGTTTTAAGAGTTTTTTAAAGCTGATTCTCTACGATTCTCTAAGTATACCTTTATATCATCTGTAAAGAGTGATGATTTGTTTTCCTCATTATCTACTTTAATTCTGTTAATCCTTTTTTTTCTCTTATTGCTAAAGCTAGCATTTCTAATACAATATTGAATAGTAATGGTGATAGTGGGCAACCTTGTTTAACCCCTGATGTTATTGGAAATGGTTTCAGTTTATCTCCATTACATATGATGATAGCTGATGGTTTTAAAGAGATGCTACTGACTATTTTAATGAAAAGCCCATTTAATCCTATATTCTCTAGTGTTTTTAATAGGAATGGGTATTGAATTTTATCAAATGCTTTTTCTGTATCTATTGAGAAAATCATATGGTTTTTATTCATTTGTTATTGATATAGTTAATTATGCTGATAATTTTCTTAATATTGAACTAGCCCTGCATTCCTGGTGCTACGTGAGTGTGGCCTAGTCTCATGAAATATTGGATGTTTTATAAATTCTCTGTTCACCTACTGCCTTGTAAACAGGGCAGAGTAGCCAACACTGCTGTAGATTCTTCCCCATAGATTCTTTGCTGATCCATAACCCCTCCCTTGCCCCCTTGCCCCTCCCCCCAGTCCACATCACCCCATGGAGTCTGGAGTTCACACCACCCTGTCTGTACTATCTATGCTGGCATCTATGCTCAGCCTGCTTGGCCCATCTCCCTCTATGCCCAATTGAAACAGATCCTTTCTTACGATCTTCTAAATTATCTTCTGCTAGTAATTTATTGTTCTCCCAATATTCGTGGATTCTGCCAGTCCAGAACTAAATCAAAGGCTAATTTGCTAATTAGTCTGAGGATTGTAGGAGAAGGTCAGAAAGAAGTGTGCACCCTCTCCAACATCTTTGCTCCACCCCTTTCCCTATATATTTGAAAAGATAATAAATGAAATGTGCCCTATAATGAAGAGAAAGGAAAATATTCCTCACCTCCAGTCCTTTGATTCAAAGTTCATTCATTCAAATGTTTATTTCTTAAAGCCTATGTCTTAAATCCAAAATCATTCTGGCTTGCATTGATTGGCCAAAAAATAGATCACAATCAAGCTTCATTTGGTTATTTTGGGGGCCTTGATTGACTCAGAGTTAATATAAATGGCAACTGTTTCTGTTTTGGCCAGAAATGCTGAAGTTCTTTTCCTCCCAGATTGATTTTTTAATTGGGCAAAAGAGGCCATTCTTTGCCTCAGATCTTACCTAGCCTTAATCACTTAATGGAAGTTGCCTCAGTCAAGCTGAGACTTGGGAAAAACTTAGTTTAGAAAGGCCAAGGTCTCCTATTGTGTCCAGGGCCATCTCATATCTTCCTGATCTATATCTCTCTTGCCACTGGACCCAGATGGCTATGGAGGAGAAATTGAAACTGGCCACTTTACACAGCCCTCCCTCATTTAAAGCCAATTGATTTGCATGTCAACACATCACCTCCCTGATATCATGGTCCTCCTTGAGAATAAGAACAAACAAGATAAGCATATGTATTAAGTAGTTCATGCAATGTTTGAAGAGGCATTTGAAATGATGAAAAGAAGAAATCATCTTTACCCTAAAAAACATATAAACAATGGTTAGTGGGTGAGGAAATATTTATGTGGCTCAGGACATTTTAAAAATAATTTTATTCACTTATCTTGACAACTATACTGTAAGTTAAGAATTTAGAATTCAGGTTAACAAAGAAAATCAAGATCATAATCATCCCAAATTTACAAGTGAGAAAATACGTTGAGAGAAGGTCCTACAATCTCATATCAACTGAGTGGCACATCCAATTATTCAGACTCTTATTTCAGTATTATTTTCACTATATCATGTTATCTCCCCTCAATCTTAAGGAGGAAATAGAATTCTTGCAGTGGCTATCAGAAGTATATATTTTCTAAAATATTTTAAAAACATTGCAAGCAAAGTACCTTCACAGTGTGATGGTAACCATTATTTAGAATCCTTGGACAAAAACAGTAAGGATAGTAGGAGAAATGACAGGCACATTTTATCTAAAAATAATATTAAATATCAAAAAATAGGAAGGAAACTCTACTTGTAAAGGGAGCAAAATCATGTCCAGAGTTTTATCATTGATATTGAAGTTAACTTCAGTGAGACCAAATGTTTGAGGAGATAGATGGAGAATGAAGAATGTAGAGCTAACTATTTTTGTGATGAATATATAAAATGAATAGGAGTCAGTATTATCCATTCATATACCATATCTTAGAACTGGCATATCATATATCATATGTATTATATACTATCCTAGAATTGGATAGATTTGTATTTTAAAAAGTTTAATGGATTGAGGAAAATAATCTTCAGAACAAGCATCAGAGAATATCCAAAAATTATATGTGAGACTTAATGGGGAAAGAAGGGAACAATTAGTTAATTGATCTGGAGACCAGGTTCATTATGAACTTAAGGAAAGGAACTTTAATAACTTCATGAAGATGCAAGAGGTGCATATGCTGTCTGCCTCATTTTGCGATGTGGGGATTGGTATTTCAAATGGTAAAGAGAAAGCCTTAATAAGAAAAGAAGAAAATTTAAAACATTTTATACTATTTTAAAATAAATGGTGACTTTATGAGGAAAGCTCGGAAACTGAAGGTGTATATATGTATGTGTGTTTTGTCTTGGTATTTGTTTTTAATCTGCCTTGAGATGATAAAGTATTTTATATTCACTGACAGAAGTTATGATGAAGCAGAACTGACCTTTAAAAGGAAACATGAATTTTTGACTCTATTGATCATTGTCATTTCACATCTCTCAAACAATCTTGATTGTACAAGAATACCTTAGGTGACAAAGCATGAGCAAAAGTCTATTTAATTGCTCAAAAATAACTATGGGGATTCTGCTACTTACTAACTGTGATTTTGAGAAAGTCATTGCTGTTGCCTGGAACAAAGTAGCTCATGTGTTACATGAAGGGGTTATGCCAGATGGGCAGTAAGTTCTTTTCTGATGTTAACATCTTGTTCTTCCTAGATCATTGTTGTTATGAATTATTTTATCATAAGATCATTTATTATTACATTTTATCTTTAAATTATCAAATCTTTTTAGCTAGTTAGGATACAGATATCAGCATTTACATTTGAAACATTGACAATTGCCTACAAATTAATCATCACATTGCATTCATTATTAATAATTGTTTCACTGGAAACTGAATGGATGTCCATCAGTTGGAGAATGACTAGATAAATTATGATATATGAATGTTGTGGAATATTATTATTTTGCAAGAAAATGACCAGAAGGATGATTTCAGAGAGGCCTGGAGAGACTTACATGAACTGATCTAATTGAAATGAACAAAATCAGGAAATCATTATATATGGCAACAACAAGCTTATACAATGATCAATTCTGATAAATCTTCAACAATGGCATAATTCAAATCAGTTCCAAATGTTCAGTTATGAAAAGAGCCATCTACATCCAAAGAGAGGACTTGGGAACTGAATGTGGACCATAACATAACACTCTCACTCTTTCTGTTTTGTTTGCATTTTATTATACTTCTTTTTTTGTTTTATTGGTTTGATTTAATTTTTCTGATGCAGCACAATAATTGTATAAATATGTATACATATATATTGGAGTTAACGTATATTTCTACTATGTTTAGCATGTATTTGGATTACTTGTTCTCTAGGGGAAAGAAAGGGAAATTGAAACACAAAGTTTTGAGAGGGCTAATGTTAAAGAATTTTCTAAATATATGTTTTGAAAAATAAAAGCTTTAATAAAAAAAATTAAAGAATTGTTTCAATTAGAATAAAATTACACCAGTCATTTTCTAAGATTGCAATAACATCATATTGATGGGATAACTATATGTATTATAATCTTAGTATCATTATGATACTCCCTCTTTTCTCCTTACAGTAAATCTTTCACCTTCAGCTCTGTATTTTAAGGTAAATAATTATATTTTGACTTTTGTACTTACCTTGTAATTCTTTACTTCATCCCAAATTCTTTTCCTTGTCCTGTATGAGAAGATCACACCTTTTATCCCTGTATTGGTTCCATTATGTTTGGCTCCCATCACCCACATATTCTAGTGTGATAGATTTGAAAAAAAGTATTAATGGGACCTGGAGGAAGATGGCTTCAGGTCTTTATATGTTATTTGATGTTATGTGACCATAAGTGAATGAGTATGTCTGGACTCAGGTTCCTCGTTTTTAGAATTATCTCTATATTAATTTTCTACCTTCTATCATCTTTTGACATTTATTCTTCTCCATTAATGCTTTAGACATTTTTATGGGAGGTGACATAGGCTTTTGATTTTTGTCAGTGGGTAGAAAATCAGTATCTAAGTTTATAATTCTTTCATCTCAGTTCTTTCATTCTCTCATAGCTGCTTTTTCCTATTTCACTGCTTTTCCTATCCTTTTTTATGGAAAATATAATATTTACAACACATTTTAATAAAATATGCAGCATGTCATTTTGCAAATACTATGCAATTTATTGATCTCTTTCTCCAAATATATACAAATTAAATACGAATTATTATAGGAAGAGAGGTTTCTAGCAGCTTGTAGGACTGGAAATGGTTTCATGTAGTGTTGAGATGAGTCAAAAAATGGATTTTATAAACAAGAATGAAAATAAAAGCATTCTAGGCACCAGAATAGCCAGTATAAAATGAAAGTAATGGGGAAATTAAGTCCTATGTATGAGGAAGTACAAGAAAGTAATTTAGCTAGATTGTAAAGAGATTATAGTAGATTGTAATGAAGGTTTGTTTGTTTTTTGTTTGGTTTGTTTTATGAGAATTGAACATGTTGTAAAGAATAGAAGATGGGTAGAGACTGAGGATTAAAGAAAAAAGAGTGATAATTGCAGAGAAATAAAAAAATATATAGGCGCAAAATGCATGTTCAAAAGTTGATATTGCATCCTACATTATTAGAAACTGGAATGAAGGAATGTGTAGCTGGATACAATCAGATCTGAAAAACTCTTCTTAAGTAAATAAACTTCTGTCAGTATGGGTTTTTTTAAATTAGTAACTTAGCAAATATTTTTCTCCTATTTATTCCAAAAAAACATTCTTTTCTAGGCTCTAGTGAATATATTAAAAATTCTGAAGCAGCACCATAAAACTTTAAAATTATATCATTGCGTATAATGGTAGATATTCTCCTAAGACAAGGAGATTGCTCCCCTGCCTTGTCATTGCATGTAAAACTTCAATCCTTAAGACCTCGAAAACTTTTTATGTGATAGCCCCAGTACACTAAAATCAACTCTCAAATTATGAGCGTACTATTCACAATAATACAGAAACACTTTATTAAAAGGAAAAAAAATATTCAATGTGATCAGAAGTCCTAAAGATCTATCTAATCTTTACTAATCAATTATATGATTAGGAATCTACCCCTTAGGAAATCCTTGCTTTATTTGATTTGATCTGCCCATCTAAGACTGCTTTCTTCCTCTCACACATACACACCTTTTCTCTTTCCCCATTCCTATTATGAAAGTCATGAAAGACTTCTTCCATTTGCAGCTGCTTAGCTATGTGGGATTTATGAGCATTTTCCAAATGCGTACAAAATGAGAACTAATCTAATCCAATGTAATCTAAAAGACTTTTTCAAGTTGCTATTTGCAATTGAGTTGTGATAGATACACAGAAATACAGAGACAAAATGAAAAAAAAAATACCTTTCCTCAAGGAGCTTACATTCTATCTGAGCATACTATGCATAACTTTCCTTTCTTGCATATCACCATTTCCTTCCCATACTCTTTCTCTAGCTCTTAACTTTGTAATCCTCATTTCCTCCAGTCTTTATGAGTTACCATCCTTATTCTTTCAAGTCAATTGTAGAAAAATAAGAACAAAGGGGAAAAAATCAGCACTTTATGGACAACACCAAAAATAAGGATAAAGAAGAGACTTCAGATTTCATTGATGTAGAAAACTTTTGGAAAATCCACTCTCCTAAAGCAGGTCAGCACCTTTGCTGCAGCTAAAAGTGTTAAAAAAAAATTGCCAGGAATATTAAGATGTTAGGTTAGCCCAGTGTCACCCAGCCAGTATGTCAGGAAAGCAAGATTTGAATATAGAACTACTTACCAATCTTATAATACTTTCAATTTATTAAAAGGGACTTATTACACTTGATCAAATTACAGAAATTTTGTGACTAGCTGTATTACATTTCCCTTATAAACTATTGATGCAAAAAAACCTACCAACTGTCAGAACGACAGAAGACCATTGCATTCTCTAAACAGTATAGTTATTTCAAAATAAAATGTAATTGCTGCCTTCTAATCTACTGAGGTGGGAAAGGTGCTACTTAATTGTAAAATAATAAGGTTGATTCCTTCTGATGGCTCGATGCTTGTAGATAACTGTTCCATCCATGAACAAAATTCAATGGGATATAATCTACATCACTGGAAGGACTAACATTAAATGTTGATAAAAGAAATAATATTTAGTTATCAACATATCAAAATACTTTAGAATTGGAAAATTTTGGAAAATGTGCTGAATCCCGAGTCAGAGGATAAGGGCCAAAGCATAACTCTGAAGATTTCAATCCTTTTGATCCTACCAAGTCACTTAAACTTTTTCTAGGTCTCAGTTTCCTCATCTGTAAAAAACAGAGAGTTGACTGGATAGCTTTTGAGAATGCTTATAATTATAAATCTGTGAGGCTATAATCAAATCAATTTTTCCATCATTAGCCAGAACAGAAGTTGTGGAGTTTAGACTCGAATTTTCTGAATCACATTTCATTACAAAACCTTAGCAACTGTCAGTCCATCTACACATTTTCACATCTTCGTGATGGTTTTATATTAAGGGTATCATGGATTAAAAAAAAAAAAGTATAGAGGACCTACTGTTATGTAGGGCTACTCACCTAGTTAGGGGTCTAAGGCAAGATTTGAAATCAGAATGAAGAATGTCTATTATTCCATGTGGTATAGAAAATATGGGATGTTTTTGCTTGTTTACTAATTGTAAAAAAAAAAAAAAAACATAATTTGATTTAATCAATTATAGCAGAAGTGTTTAACTAAAATTCCTCTGAGCCTGGGAACAAAATAAAATATAATTGGAAACTATATAAAATATCAAATACAACATAGATAATATAAATTTGTGGATTTTTAAGTCACTATGGAAGTCACATAGGAATCAATTTCTATTTGGATTTGACTTCACTTTAATAAAGCATAGTGTTGAAAAGATCTCTCCCAACAATATATATATATGATTATATTTCATTTTAGATTCTAGTATGTAGATCATATTTCATTAAAGATTATTGAATAGATTACATTTCATTTAATATGTGATCACAGATATATCTTTGCTCAGCAATCTTCTCTCTATAAATATCTGTTTATCCTAAAAACAAGAAGACACTCCTTATGGAAAATGTCTTAAAAGTTGCAGTTCTGTCAGTACCCTTAGATGATAAATAACAAATAAAGAGTTAACCAGTAAGAATGTTATTTAGGAGATAGAGAGAAGACAAAGTGTCATAGGACTGGAGAATGATAATTCTCAATTAACAAAAGAAAAAATGTTGAAGTTTGCTAAGATTATATTGGTGATCTTGACCTTAATTCCTTGAGAAATTCTAGAATAAATAATTTTTACAATGACTAGTGTTTAGAAGGAAGATATCGATCACTTAAAGCAAGCATAACTTCTTCAAGAATAAACCATATGTGCCTAACATTATTTACTTTATGGTTATAGAAATTAGTTAACTATATCAGAAAAAATTAAGTGTATTTGACTAGATGATCTAAGCTTGTTATAATCATATGATCCTGCACTTTGAACTCAGATTTTTTTTACTACAAGTTCACACTTCCTTTAACTATTTCATACATTCTCTCTATTCAACTTACTGATGACTACTTTGGGTGTAGCTTGATACAATCAGATCTGAAAACACTTCAATCAATTCTCATTAAATTTAGGCTTAGAGAAGACCACTTTCAGCAATAATAGAGAAGGAATTCTTGGTCAAGAATTGATAGGTCCACATCACCTCTGAGATTTTGTATTTGTATTAATTCTATGATTGTGTGAAGATCACAACAGAGTGGAATGATGGATATAACAGCATATAATTAATATGTTACTTGATAGAAAAAATACAAATCACTACATTTGAGATTTTAAAGCTATTTTCAAAGGCATAAAATGGGATGGAGATTCCTAGATCTAGATCTAGATTTTTAGATCATCAGTCATTTTTTTGGTCTTGTTTGACTCTTTGGTTCCATTTTTTTTTTTGACTAAGATACTAGAGTGATTTGCCATTTCCTTTTCCAAATCATTTTACATAAAAGGTAATTGAGACAAACAGGGATAATAAATGACTTGCCCAGGGTCACATATTTCAGGAAGAAGAATTTTCCTGACTCTATTCTCAGTACTCTATCCACTACACCACCTAAGTATATCTCAAGTACAATGAAGCATGAAACAGGTGATCATGGCCTGAAGACTGAGTATTGGATTAGGTAAGCATTTTAGACAGCAATATAGTTAATGACTAAGGAAAATAGTGGTGTTAGGGAAAATGTAACAGAAATAAAATATTAAGAGCATCTGGAATTATAAAGTTCTGGAACGTGTTATTGATTGAATTCTAAAAAATAATGGGAGTAAACATGTGGCCATATAGAAAATAGAAAATAAGCTGAAATTGTACAAAGAAGCTATTCATTAGGACTGAGAAAGTTAAGGAATAATGTGATCAGATCATCAGAGAGGTCATCAAAAGTAATGTTAAATTCCCTGTGGATAATAAAAAGGAATGGTGTAAAGAGAAGACACTTAAATTATTTAGAAGTCAATGCTTTGTTATAAACATGCATTAAAAATAGCCCCAGTTAAAGTTTTTAATGTAAATGAGAAATTTACATTTACCCCATTACATTTCTCAGTAGATTTAGTCCAATGTCCTAGCCTTCTTAGCTTTTTAAATATTTGTTTTCATCAATCCAATCTTCCATTCTGTAGATATCCTTCCCAGCTTCATGCTGGCCCCAAACTTGGTAAAGCTGTCATGAAATGCTTCACCCAAATCTTTGATAAATACATTGATAATAACACGGGCCAAGAAAAGAATTATTTTGAAGCAGTAATATGGTTTTTATTTTTTTTAAATAGCTTTTTATTGACAGAACCCATGCCAGGGTAATTTTTTACACCATTATCCCTTGAATTCACTTCTGTTCCAATTTTTCCCCTCCCTTTCTACACCCCCTCCCCCAGATGGCAAGCAGTCCTTTACATGTTGAATAGGTTACAGTATATCCTAGATACAATATATGTGTGCAGAACCAAACAGTTTTCTTGTTGCAGAGGGAGAATTGGATTCAGAAGGTATAAATAACCCGGGAAGAAAAACAAAAATGCAGGCAGCTTATATTCATTTTCCAGTGTTCTTTCTTTGGTTGTAGCTGCTTCTGTCCATCCTTGATCAATTGAAACTGAATTAGCTCTCTTTATCGAAGAGATCCACTTCCATCAGAGTACATCCTCAAACAGTATCATTGTTGAGGTATATAATGATCTCCTGGTTCTGCTCATTTCACTTAGCATCAGTTTATGTAACTCTCGCCAGTCCTCTCTGTATTCATCCTGCTGGTCATTTCTTACAGAACAATAATATTCCATAACATTTATATACCACAATTTACTCAACCATTCTCCAATTGATGGACATCCATTCATTTTACAGCTTCTAGCCACTACAAACAGGGCTGCCACAAACATTTGGCACATACAGGTCCCTTTCCCTTCTTTACTGTAATCTCTTTGGGATATAAGCCCAATAGAAACACTGCTGGATCAAAGGATATGCAGTTTGATGACTTTTTGAGCATAGATCCAAATTGCTCTCCAGAATGGCTGGATGTGTTCACAGTTCCTCCAACAATGTATCAGTGTCCCTGTTTTCCCACATCCCCTCCAACATTCCACATTATCTTTCCCTGTCATTCTAGCCAATCTGACAGGTGTATAGTGGTATCTCAGAGTTGTCTTAATTTGCATTTCTCTGATTAATAATGATTTGGAGCATATTTTCATATGTCTATAAATAGTTTCAATTTCTTCGTCTGAGAATTGTCTGTTCATTTGTCAATTGGAGAATGGCTTGATTTCTAATAAATTAGTGTCAATTCTGTATATATTTTGGAAATGAGGCCTTTATCAGAACCTTTGACTGTAAAAATGTTTTCCCAGTTTATTGTTTCCCTTCTAACCTTGTCTGCATTTGTTTTGTTTGTACAAAAACTTTTCAATATGATATAATCAAAATTTTCTATTTTGTGGTCAATAGTGATCTCTAGTTCTTCTTTGGTCATAAATTCCTCCCTCTTCCACAGGTCTGCGAGGTAAACTATCCTATGCTCTTCCAATTTATTTATAATCTCATTCTTTATGCCTAGGTCATGAACCCATTTTGACCTTATCTTGGTGTACGGTGTTAAGTGTGGGTCAATGCCTAGTTTCTGCCTTACTGATTTCCAATTTTCCCAGCAATTTTTGTCAAATAATGAAGCAGTAATATGTGATTCTTCTTTTCCCCTTGAAGAATTTACTCAAGGTCCATTGCTGATTTGTCACATAGGTAGCAAAAATACTGAACTACTTTATTCTAAAGTAACAAGAACAATCTTTGCATCAGAGTACTAATTTCCACAGGAATTATGTAGAGTATCTAGGAAATTGGATTTCCCTTAAATAAGACTGATTCTTCCCTCACAATATACTGGATTACCTAAACTAATCTATTTATTTAGTGCTATACAATCAAACTCCCAAGAAACTATTTTACTGACCTAGAAAAAATAATGACAAAATTCATCTGAAAGAACAAAAAGTCAAGAATTTCAAGGAACTAATGAAAAAAAAATCAAATGAAGGTGGCCTAGCTGGACCAGATCTAAAATTATATTATAAAGCAGCAGTCATCAAAACTATTTGGTACTGGCCAAAAAATAGACTAGTTGATCAGTGGAAGAGGTTAGGTCCACAGGACAAAATACTCCATAACTATAGCAATCTAGTGTTTGACAAACTCAAAGACCCCAGCTTTGGAGGTAAAAATTCACTATTTGACAAAAACTTCTGGGAAAATTGGAGACTAGTATGGCAGAAATTAGTCATTGACCCACACTTAATATCATATACCAAGATAAGGTCAAAATGCATTCATGATCTAGACATAAAGAATGATATTATAAATAAATTAGAATATAAGATAGTTGTCTCTCAGATCTGTGGAGAAAGGAGAAATTTGTCACCAAAGAAGAACTAGATATCATTAGTGATCACATAATAGATCATTTTGATTATATTAAATTTAAAAGTTTTTGTAGAAACAAAATTAGTACAGACAAGATTAGAAGGGAGACAATAAACTGGAAAAATATTTTTACATCCAAAAGTTCTGAAAAAGGCTTCATTTCTAAAATGTATAGAGAATTTACTCTAATTTATAAGAAATAAAGCCATTCTCCCATTGATAAATGGTCAAAGGATATGAACAGACAATTTTCAGATGATGAAATTGAAACTATTTTTATCCATATGAAAATGTGTCCCAAATCATTACTGATCAGAGAAATGCAAATTAAGACAACTCTGAGATACCATTACACACCTCTCAGATTGGCTAAAATGACAGGACAAGATAATGATGAATATTGGAGGGAATGTGGAAGAACTAGAACACTGCTAAATTTTTTGTGGAATTTTGAATGAATCCAACCATCCTGGAGAGCAATTTGGAACTATGCTCAAAAAAGTAATCAAACTGTGCCTAACCTTTTGATATTACTACTGGGATTATATCCCACATTAATTTTAAAGAAGGGAAAGGGACCCACATGTGCAAAAATATTTGTGGCAGCCCTTTTTGCAGTGGCTAGAAACTGGAAACTGAATGGAAGCTCATCAATTGGAGAATCACTGAATAAATTGTAGTATATGAATGTTATGGCATATTATTGTTCTATGAGAATTGACCAGCAGATGATTTCAGAGTCCTGGAGAGACTTACATGAATTGATGCTAAGTGAAATGAGCAGAAGTAGGAGATCATTATACACAAAACAAGACTATACAAAGATCTATTCTGATGGATGTGGCTCTCTTCAACATTGAGATGATTCAAACCAATTCCAATTGTTCAGTAATGAAGAGAGTCAACTAGACCCAGAGAGAGAACTATGGGAAATTCGTGTGGATCACAACATAGCTTTTTAACTCTTTCTGTTATTTGATTGCATTTTTGTTTTCCTTTTCAGGTTTTTTCTTTCTTTCTAGATCCGATTTTTCTTGTGCAGCAAGATAACTGTATAAATAGGTGTACATATATTGGATTTAATATATGCTTTAACATATTTAACATGTATTGGACTACCTGCCAGCTAGGAGAAGAGGTAAGGGGAAGGAGGGGAAAATTTGGAATAGAAGGTTTTGCAAGGGTCAGTGTTGAAATATTACCCATGCATATGTTTTGTAAATAAAAAAGCTATAATAAATAAATAAATAAAAATTAAACAAAAACAATATACTATAATGCTGCACCCTTATTTCCTTATTTTGAACAGTAGAAAAATTATAATTCTTTCTCCTCCCATGCATTGGGAAAGTTTGCCAAATTTTTTCACCTTAATTTTACAAGAATTACAAAAAATTTAGTAACTAGTTTAGTTATTCTTGTTTTATGAGTACAATCATTTTATAGACAAAAAATATCTCAAGTGCCTGCAATGAATAAAATAACGATTTTACATAAAATAAGTATAAAATAAATGTAATGGGACTTTTTGTACATAAATCATAACAGACAAGTCTACTTTTTTTTTTCTATTGCAGAAATGGAGATCAAAAAAGTACATTATACTGTTGGTTCTTATTTTATGAAATTTCACATTAAAGAAGAGAAATAACTTGTCCAATATACCATGAAATTGCCTGCCATGAAATTAATTATAGTCTTTGAATGATTTCATTGCTCTAACCAAGGAATGATCTTAATAGAAATGATAAATTGGAATACTCTGCCTCTTCACCTCCACCTATTAGTTTGACTTCAAGACTGAGTTCAACTCTTTCCTTTTGAAAAAGGCAGTCCTTCCTGAATAGAAACTTTCTCCTCTGCATTTTTTTTCTCTTCATAAACACCTGTAGATCCTTGATTATAGGCAGATAAACTAAGAAAAATTTTGAAAAATTTGCAAAGTTTGCAGTTAGCATCCTTTTTATTAAAAAAGCATCTATTCCCCTTCTATTTCCTTTCTACCTTACCAAGTGTTTAATGTCTTCATAATGGCCCAAATCCCTAAGTCTTAATAATGTAGCAGTAGTTTTATCATTCTTTAAATTCTTCCTCTTTATGGGGATTATTGAGATTCCAAAACCTTAGAGGTATATATGTTTGAGCTATCATCTTTACTCCTCTTTGGGGTTAAGATGACCTCTGTTAAAAAAAAAATGTTTCCTGGAAGGAGTTACACATATTAATTGATTCAGAATTAGACTGAATTAGGCTATTTTATTAACTGGTCATTTCATAAGTCCATAAGAAAAAAAGAATATAGTAAAATTCATTTTGATGGTCATAGGATGTAGAAGGAGAAACTTCTAGTTTATTATTTTCCCTTTCAGAATCCTTTTATGTAATTATAGGTCTTGGATATATATCTATGTACATATATATATACACATATATTTGTATACGTATGTATATGTTTACATATTATCTCTCTCATTAGAAAATAATACTCTTTAAAATAAAGTATTGTTTTTTGCCTTTGCTTCTATCCCCGAAGCCTATGACAATGTCTAGCACACTATATGTACTTAATAAGTGCTTATTGAATGACAAAAAAGGGGGGGCGGAGCTCTTATAAGTGTCAGAATATTCATATTTAATTTTGTTATAATGCAAAGGTAGAAACAATCTATTTCCTAAAGCTTAGAAAAGTATGAATACATTATGCTGTATTAATGGAATATGTTGCAAAATAACATTTATGAAAAATACAAAAAATATGAAAACATTTATAAAGAGATATAAAACAAGACCACTGAAATAAACCAAGTCACTTAATACTAATTTCCTTTCTTACCTTTTATATTCTTTGTTTATGTTTTTAGGCATTAAGTCTATTCCCTGCTTTCACATTGATCAGAATACCTGGAATATTTCCAAATAAAAAGAGAATAGAGTTCCTTGTTCCATTCATAAATTCATACTAGAAATATGATCCAGCATTTAAAATAAAGTCTGATTTCATCTTCACAGTTTTTCTCTCTATCAGTGATTTATCATCACATCTTGATGAATTATTTTTTTAAAGAATTTCTGTGACCATGCTTGCTTCAGAAGCACATACACTAAAATTGGAACAATACAGAGAAGATTAGCATGGCCCCTGTACAAGGATGACATGCAAATTTGTGAAACATTCCATATTTTTGGAAGGAAATACAGTATTAATAATTGTAACCATAAATGTGAATGGGGTAAACTCCCTTATAAAGTGGAGGCAGATTGCAGACTGGATTAAAAACCAGAATCCTACAATATGTTGCTTACAGGAAACACACTTGAAGCAGGGCAATGCATGCAGAAAAAGGAAAGAGTAAAATCAGATTGTTAGTCTTAAAAATGAAAAGGAATAATTTGCCACTAATGAAGAGGAAATTAGAACAATAATTAGGAGTTACTTTGCCCAAATTTATGCCAATAAATTTGATAACTTAAATGAAATGGATGAATACATTCAAAAATATAGCTTGTCCAGATTAATAGAGGAAGAAGTAAATTGATTGATTAAACAGTTCCATTATTATAAAGCAGTGATCACCAAAACCATTTGATATTGGCAAGAAATAGATTGGTTGATCAGTGGAATAGGTGAGGTTCACAGGACAAAATAGTCAATAACTATTGTAATCTAGTGTTTGACAAACCCAAATATCCCAACTTTGGGGATAAGAATTCACTATTTGACAAAAATGGCTGGGAAATTTGGAAATTAGTATGGCAGAAACTAGACATTAACCCACACTTACCACTGTACACCAAGATAAGGTCAAAATGGATTCCTGATTTAGGCATAAACATTGCAATTATAAATAAACTAGGAAAACATAGAATAGTTTACTTCTCAGACCTGTAGAGGAGAAAGGAATTTGTGACCAAAGAAGAACTAGATATCATTATTGATCATAAAAGAAAATTTTTATTATATCAAGTTAAAAAAGGTTTTGTACAAATAAAGCAGACAAGATTAGAAGGGAAGAAATAAATGGGGAAAACATTTTTACAGTTAAAGGTTTTGATAAAGACCTCATTTCTAAAATATATAGAGAATTGACTCTAATTTATAAGAAATATAAGAAATTTATAAGAAAAAAGCCATTCTCCAATTGATAAATGGTCAAAGGATATGAACAGATGATGAAATTGATACAATTTCTACTCATATGAAAAGGTGTTCCAAATCATTATTGATCAGAGAAATGCAAATTAAGACAACTCTGAGATACCATTACACACCTGTCAGATTGGCTAAGATGACAGGAAAAGATAATGATGAATATTGGAGGAGATGTGGGAAACCTGAGACACTGATGCATTGTTGGTGGAGTTAGGAATGGACCCAACCATTCTGGAAAGTATTTTGGACCTATACTCAAAAAGTTATTAAAGTGTGCATACTCTTTGATCCAGAGGTGTTACTACTGGGCTTATATCCCAAAGATAGATAGATATATATATATATACATATATATATATATATATATATATATATAATATATATATATATATATATATATATATATATATATATATATATATATATATATTTTAATTTAAATTTTATTTTATTTAATAATAACTTTGTATTGACAGAATCCATGCCAGGGTAATTTTTTACAACATTATCCCTTGCACTCACTTATGTTTCGATTTTTTCCCCTTCCTCCCTCCACCCCCCCCCAAGATGGCAAGCAGTCTTAAAAATGTTAAATATGTTGCAGTATATCCTAGATACAATACATATTTGCAGAACCGAACAGTTCTCCTGTTGCACAGGGAGAATTGGATTCAGAAGGTAAAAATAACTCGGGAAGAAAATCAAAAATGCAAATAGTTCACATTCGTTTCCCAGTGTTCCTTCTTTGGGTGTAGCTGTTTCTGTCCATCATTTATCCATTGAAACTCAGTTAGGTCTCTTTGTCATAGAAATCAACTTCCATCAGAATACATCCTCATACAGTATCGTTGTCAAAGTGTATAGTAATCTCCTGGTTCTGCTCATCTCACTTAGCATCAGTCCATGTAGGTCTCTCCAAGTCTCTCTGTACTCAGCCTGCTGGTCATTCCTTGCAGAGCAACAATATTCCATAACGCTCATATCCACAGTTTACCCAGTCATTCTCCAATTGATGGGCATCCATTCAATTTCCGGTTTCTAGCCACTACAAACAGGGCTGCTACAAACATTTTGGCACATACAGGTCCCCTTCCCTTTTTTAGTATCTCTTTGGGGTATAAGCCCAATAGAAACACTGCTGGATCAAAGGGTATGCACAGTTTATCAAACTTTTTGGGCATAATTCCAGATCGCTCTCCAGAATGGCTGGATTCGTTCACAACTCCACCAACAATGCATCAGTGTCCCCGTTTTCCCGCATCCCCTCCAACATTCATCATTATTTTTTCCTGTCATCTTAGCCAATCTGACAGGTGTGTAGTGATATCTCAGAGTTGTCTTAATTTGCATTTCTCTGATCAATAGTGATTTGGAACACTCTTTCATGTGAGTGGTAATAGTTTCAATTTCTTCATCTGAAAATTGTCTGTTCATATCCTTTGACCATTTATCAATTGGAGAATGGCTTGATTTTTTATAAATTTGAGTCAGTTCTCTATATATTTTGGAAATGAGGCCTTTATCAGAACCTTTAATTGTAAAGATGTTTTCCCAGTTTGTTACTTCCCTACTAATCTTGTTTGCATTCGTTCTGTTTGTACAAAGGCTTTTTAATTTGATATAATCAAAATTTTCTATTTTGTGATTGGTAATGGTCTCTAGTTCATCTTTGGTCACAAATTTCTTTCTCCTCCACAAGTCTGAGAGATAAACTATCCTATGTTCCTCTAATTTATTTATAATCTCGTTCTTTATGCCTAGGTCATGGACCCATTTTGATCTTATCTTGGTATATGGTGTTAAGTGTGGGTCCTTGCCTAATTTCTGCCATACTAATTTCCAGTTATCCCAGCAGTTTTTATCAAATAATGAAATCTTATCCCAAAATTTAGAATCTTTGGGTTTGTCAAACACTAGATTGCTATAGTTGACTATTCTGTCTTGTGAACCTAACCTTTTCCACTGATCCACTAATCTATTTCTTAGCCAATACCAAATGGTTTTGGTGACTGCTGCTTTATAATATAATTTTAGATCAGGTACAGCTAGGCTACCTTCATTTGATTTTTTTTCATTAATTCCCTTGAGATTCTCGACTTTTTATTGTTCCATATGAATTTTGTTGTTATTTTTTCTAGATCATTAAAATATTTTCTTGGAAGTCTGATTGGTATAGCACTAAATAAATAGATTAGTTTAGGGAATATTGTCATCTTTGTTATATTCGCTTGGCCTATCCAAGAGCACTTAATATTTTTCCAATTATTTAAGTCTGACTTTATTTGTGTGGAGACTTTTTTATAATTTTGCTCATATAATTCCTGACTTTTCTTTGGTAGATAGATTCCCAAATATTTTATGGTATCAAAAGTTATTCTGAATGGAATTTCTCTTTGTATCTCTTGCTGTTGGGTTTTGTTGGTGATGTATAAAAATGCTAAGGATTTATGGGGATTTATTTTGTAGCCAGCTACTTTGCTAAAATTATGAATTATTTCCAATAGCTTTTTAGTAGAATCTCTGGGGTTCTCTAGGTATACCATCATATCATCTGCAAAGAGTGATAGTTTGGTTTCCTCATTGCCTACTCTAATTCCTTTAATATCTTTCTTGACTCTTATTGCCGAGGCTAGTGTTTCTAATATGATATTAAATAATAATGGTGATAGTGGGCAACCTTGCTTCACTCCAGATCTTACTGGGAAAGGTTCCAGTTTTTCCCCATTGCATATGATGCTTACTGATGGTTTTAAATATATGCTCCTGACTATTTTAAGGAAAAGTCCATTTATTCCTATGCTCTCAAGTGTTTTTATTAGGAATGGATGTTGGATTTTATCAAATGCTTTTTCTGCATCTATTGAGATGATCATATGGTTTTTATCTGTTTGGTTATTGATATAGTCAATTATGCTAATAGTTTTCCTAATATTGAACCAGCCCTGCATTCCTGGTATAAATCCTACTTGGTCATAGTGTATTATCCTGTTGATGATTTTCTGTAATCTTTTTGCTAATATTTTATTTAAGATTTTAGCATCAATATTCATTAGGGAGATTGGTCTATAATTTTCTTTCTCTGTTTTCAGCCTACCTGGTTTAGGTATCAGTACCATGTCTGTGTCATAAAAGGAGTTTGGTAGGACTCCTTCAATCCCTATTTTTTCAAATAGTTTATATAACATTGGAGTTAATTGTTCTTTAAATGTTTGGTAGAATTCACATGTAAATCCATCTGGTCCTGGGGATTTTTTCTTAGGGAGTTGATTGATAGTTTGTTCTATTTCTTTTTCTGAGATGGGACTGTTTAGGATATTTACTTCTTCCTCTGTTAGTTTGGGCAAGCTATATTTTTGGAGGTATTTTTCTATTTCATTTAAGTTGTCGAATTTATTGGCATAAAGTTGGGCAAAGTAACTCCTAATTATTGCTCTAATTTCCTCTTTGTTAGTGGCGAGTTCTCCCTTTTCATTTTTAAGACTAACAATTTGATTTTCCTCTTTCCTTTTTTTAATCAGATTTACTAAGGGTTTGTCTATTTTGTTGGTTTTTTCATAGAACCAACTCTTAGTTTTATTAATCAATTCAATAGTTTTTTTACTTTCAATTTTATTGATCTCACCTTTTATTTTTAGAATTTCAAGTTTAGTGTTTGACTGGGGGTTTTTAATTTGTTCCTTTTCTAGCATTTTTAATTGCAAACCCAATTCATTGATCTTCTCTTTCTCTATTTTATACAAATAGGCCTCTAGAGATATGAAATTTCCCCTTATTACCACTTTGGCTGCATCCCATACATTTTGGTATGATGTCTCATTATTATCGTTTTCTTGGGTGAAGTTATTAATTATGTCTATGATTTGCTGTTTCACCCAATCATTCTTTAGTATGAGATTATTTAGTTTCCAATTATTTTTTGGTCTACTTCCCCCTGCTTTTTTGTTGAATGTAATTTTCATTGCATCGTGGTCTGAAAAGGATGCATTTACTATTTCTGCCTTACTGCATTTGAGTTTGAGGTTTTTATGTCCTAATATATGGTCAATTTTTGTATAGGTTCCATGAACTGCTGAAAAGAAAGTGTATTCCTTTCTGTCTCCATTACATTTTCTCCAGAGATCTATCATATCTAACTTTTCTAGTCTTCTATTTACCTCTTTGACTTCTTTCTTATTTATTTTGTGGTTTGATTTATCTAATTCTGAGAGTGCAAGGTTGAGATCTCCCACTATTATAGTTTTACTGTCTATTTCTTCTTGTAGCTCTCTTAGTTTCTCTTTTAAGAATTTAGATGCTACCCCACTTGGTGCATATATGTTTAATATAGATAGTGCTTCATTATCCATGCTACCCTTTAACAAGATATAGTGTCCTTCCTTATCTCTTTTAATTAGGTCAATTTTTGCTTTAGCTTGATCTGAGATCAGGATGGCTACCCCTGCTTTTTTGACTTCACCTGAAGCATAGTAGATTTTGCTCCAACTTTTTACCTTTAACCTGCATATATCTCCCCGCTTCAGGTGTGTTTCCTGTAAACAACATATTGTAGGATTCTGGCTTTTAATCCATTCTGCTAACCGCTTCCTCTTTATGGGGGAGTTTACCCCATTCACATTTATGGTTAGAATGACCAATTCTGTATTACTTGCCATCTTGTTAACCCCGGTTTATGCTTTTCTCCCTTCTTTCCCCTTTCCCCCCTTCCCAGTATTAAGCTTGTGAGCAGCACTTGCTTCTCACAGCTCTCCCTTTTTAGTATCCCTCCCCCCGCCTTAGAGTTCCTCCCCCTATCTTACCCCTTTCCCTCCCAGTTCCCGTATTCCCTTCCGCTTAGCTTATTCCTTCCCTTTTCACTTTTCCCTTCTCACTTTTCAATGAGGTGGGAGAAGTTTTACCATAGATTGAATATGTCTTAAGATTTTTCACTTAAAGCCAATTCTGAAGGCAGTAAGATACCCACTATATTCATCCCCCTCCATTCTTTCTCTCAGATATAATAGGTTTCCTATGCCTCTTCATGAGATGTACTACCCCCACTTTACCCTTTTTCTGATACAATGTCCTTTCCACATCAATTTCTAGAACAAGGTATACATGTATTCTTTATACATCTATATAGTCAAAATATAGTTCCCAAGATTAATCTTTACCTTTTTAGATTTCTCTTGAGTTCTATATTTGTAGATCAAACTTTTTGTTAAGTTCTGGTTTTTTCATCAGAAATAGATGAAATTCGCTTACTTCGTTGAATGTCCATCTTCTTCCCTGGAAAAAGATGCTCATTCTCGCTGGGTAAGTTATTTTTGGTTGCATACCAAGTTCCTTAGCCTTTCGGAATATCATATTCCAGGCCCTTCGATCTTTTAATGTGGATGCTGCCAGATCCTGGGTGATCCTTATTGTGGCTCCTTGATACTTGAATTGGGTTTTTCTAGCCGCTTGCAATATTTTTTCCTTCATCTGAGGGTTCTGGCATTTGGCCACTATATTCCTTGGTGTTTTGATTTTAGGATCCCTTTCAGTGGGTGATCGATGAATCCTTTCAATGTTTATTTTTTCCTCTGTTCCTATGACTTCTGGGCAGTTCTCTTTGATAATTTCCTGGAAAATAGTGTCCAGGCTCTTTTTTTCATCATGTTTTTCTGGGAGTCCAATGATTCTCAGATTGTCTCTCCTGGATCTGTTTTCCAGGTCTGTTGTCTTCCCCAGAAGGTATTTCACTTTTTTCTCCATTGTTTGATATTTTTGGATTTGCTTGACTGATTCTTCTTGTCTCCTCGAGTCATTCAATTCCACTTGTTCAAGTCTGATTTTCAGTGAAGTGTTCTCTTCACTCACTTTTTTAAAATCTTTTTCTAATTGTCCAATTGAGTTCTTTTGTTCTGTGGAATTTTTTTCCATTTCGCCAATTTTGTTTTTTAGAGAGCTGTTTTCTGTTTCCAGTTCACTAATCCTATTTTTCAAGGATTTTACTTCTTTATCCACTCTCTCTTTAACTTTCTCCAGGCTCTTTAGCCAAGCCTCCCTCTCCTTTTCCCAAGCTTCTCTCTCCTTTTGCCAAGCCTCACTCTGCTTTCCCCATTTTTCTTCTAGCTCCCTTGTGAGAGCCTTTTTAATCACTTCTATGAGGTTCATCTGTGCTGAGGAACAGATGGTCTCCTCCTTTGGGGATTCACCTGGGGACTGCCTGTTTTTAGTCTCCTCAGGATTTAGAGTCTGCTCTCTATCTGTGTAGAAGCTGTCAAGGGTTAAAGTCCTCTTCAGCTTCTTGCTCATTCTGTCTATTAATCAGAGACAAACTACCAAAGAAAAACAGAAAAAACTGGAGTCTTTCTTTGGGGGAGGGGTTGGGTATGTTATCGAGCTTCCTCTACAGACTGCAGTGGGCAGCAGTGAGGCACTAGCAGGACTGTGCTGCGCCTGCGCTCTGAGATCCCAGAGTGTGCTGAGTCACTGTGGGGGGGGGGGGGGAAGGGGGGGCGGCCAGGTCCCGAGAGACTCCAGCTGTTTGGGGTTGTGTTCTTCAGCCCCAGTGTTTTTAGCTTCTCTGCTGGGCTGCTGACTTGCTGCTGGAGTAAAGTATCCAATCCTGTAGCGAAGCTCTCCCCGCAGAGACAGCTGCGATCACTCCCCATCCCCTCTCAGCTCTGCTCCTGTGCTCTCACTGCCGCTGCCCTCAGCCTGCACCTGATCTAAAACCGTCCCAGCCCTCCAGTAAAGATAGACCTTGCGTGGCGGATCTCAAGGATGGCTTCTCTTGGTAACTATATGTGGGTTTTTTTCAGTCAAGCATTGATTCAGAGGCTTGTAATGAAGTGGATAGTGAGAGAAAGCGCGGAGCTTATGCAACTGTGAGCCTCCTCTCCGCCATCTTAACCGGAAGTCCCTGCTAGTTCTTTCTTAAAGAACAATAGTATTCCATAGCATTCATATACTATAATTTATTCAGCCATTCTCCAGTTGATGGGCATCCATTCATTTTCCTGTTTCTTATCACTACAAAAAGGGCTTACAGAAACATTTTTGCACATGTGGGTCCCTTCCCTTCCCTTAAGATCTCTTTGGCATATCATCCCAGTGGAAACACTGCTGCATCAAAGGGTATGCACAGTTTGATAACTTTTTGAGCATAGTTATCAAATTTAGAGCATAGCCAGCTAGGTTAGTGGGTAGGGGGAAATAGGTGAAAATTTGGAAC